>NW_012267305.1:3289272-3424716 GCF_000151885.1 Dipodomys ordii
TCTCAGGGTCTCTCCTGCCCGGGCTGGCTTTGAACCGCGATCCTCAGATCTCAGCCTCCTGAGTAGCTAGGATTACAGGCGTGAGCCACCAGTGCTCTTTTATTTACCCTTTCCACGCTGTACTCTTGAGAACAAAATCACTATTCCCAGTTACACTTAAAGAGTGGAAAGTTATATTCTACGTCCTTGAGAACAGAGTATTGACATAATACTCTGTATGGGAAATTTGTCTTCCCTCTCTAATTCATTCCACAATTTATTTTTATCAGCATGAATTCATGGACATTTACTCTTTGGGTTATAATCCAACACTCCTCTTGATTATTGATCAATTCAGTGTAGTTTTAGCTAGAGCATTTTCATGTGTCTTCTGTGACAATTTGAAACATATTTATGAATATATTTTAACATATTTTCTTACTTTCTGGCAATACAAGGTACCCTAAGCTCATCTTATACGTCATATGGCCCAGTCCTAGAATCCACCACCTCTCCAGAGCCCTCTGTTTCTTTTATCGGAGAATGATACTAAAAACTGATACATCAGCACATGGGAAGCTCATTGCTAGATCCTCTCCGCTAACAGAGCAAAAAGGCTAATGTGTATACTTACCATGCATATGTACATGTCTATAAAGAGTTTAATATATCAATATGAAGCTAAACATTAATTCACATTGACTAGCCTAGCTCCTTTCCTTTAAAACTCCCACCCCCAACAGTGGCAATCCTGGTTGCTACCATCTGCCATAAACTTACATAGGTGTTCCATTCCAGTGTATAGATGCCGAAGTGTTACAATTTCTAATCCTTAACTCATGGGGAATAACTTTGTTAACGAGGATTGAGTGTACACAGGCTGTTTCACTTGCCTTTAGTCTTACAGATTTCCTTCATTTCCTTAAATTAGCACCTTTTCCTCAGCCACTTTCAGTGAGGATATTTTATGTATTTATAATACAGTTAGGTTTTGCTGTAATCTGGATTTTATACTGTAATTTTGTCAGCTTCAAAATTGTTTTCCCTAAATTTGTATGTATGTTTAATCTCCCTACTCCAACAAACCATGGAAATCAACTGTTCGGTCTTTTTTGTTGTTGTTTCTAGAGTTTTGTTTATTGCAGACTGTTACATAAATGAACACATCTCTTTTCACACTGTTTTCTTTCACCTAGGGACAGACATTGAAAATGGATCCAGGTTGTTGGCTGTGTCTATATCCATTTCTTTTTGTTGCTGAATAATTTATCAGCGTATGGATAGATCACAATTGTTAATCCTTATACCTACTGAAGGACTTCTTGATGGTTCCTTGGGTGATTGCTAATGAAATTATGATAAACATTCATGGCATTCTCTGTAGACATAAATTTCTAATCCACTTGGATTAATACCTAGTAGTGCAATTGCTGAAGTAACATATTTAGCTTTATCCTAAACAGCCAAACTGCATTCTAAAGCAACTCTTCCATCTTATATTCTCATCAGCAAATAATATAAGTTTTTGCCTTACATCCTCACCAGCATTTGGTGTTTTTACCATTTGGGATGTTAGACATTCTAAGAGTGTGTTAGTGACATTTCATAGTGTTTATTATTTACATTCCTGTACTAAAAATGATGTTGAGCATATTGTTAAGTGTTTATCTGCCATCTGTATATCTTCTTTGGTGAGGTATGTATTCAAATATTTTCCCTCTTAAAAATTTTTTGTTTTCTTACTGTCAAGTTTACATTTTGGTATAAGCTCTTTATCAGATGTGTGAATTGCAAATATTTTCACCTGATCTTGGTTTGTAGTTTTATTTTTAACATCTCTTTACACACAACTTAAGAAAAGACAGACAAAGCCTTTGGTTTTTGTTAGTGGATATTAATTGTACAAAACAATGGGTCTCATCATGACATTTCATATGTGAATTTAATGAATATTTATCCTATTCATTTCCTTAATAACATCTTGTATTCCCCTCTCCTAGACTCATTCCACTTCCCTGAAGACCCAGCTTCTGCTTTCATGACATTTTTTTTCTAGATTCCTCTTCTGAACAAACACAAGATATGTATCTTTCTGAGTCTAGCTTATTTTGGTTAATATGATGAATAACCTCCAGTTCCACCCATCTCCCTGCAAACAAAACTGAATAGTCCTCTGTGTATACATATCTTGTTTTCTTTACTCGTTTATCCATCTCTGGTCACTTTTGTGTAGGTATCTCTATTGCATTCTAATTCTGATTCCTTCACATATTTACTCAAAAGTGATATAGGAGAATTATATGACAGTTCCATTTTTATGGATATTTTTTAAAGAGATTCCATACTGATTTCCATAGTGGTTGCAACAGTTTTCATTACCACCAACAGTAAATGAGAATTCTTTTTCTCATCATATTGACAATTAAAAAAAAAGTTTTAGCAGTATTTCTTGTAGCTTTTTTTTGTTTTCTTTTCTTGTCTGTTCTTTTCTCTTCTTTCTTCCTTCTTTCTTTTTCTTGGTGTCCGTGAGGATTGAACTCATGATCTCATGCTTGCAAAGCAAGCACTTCTTTACATTGGTGATACTCAAAGTAGGGTCTTGCTTTTTCCTCAGGTTTGCGTTGGCTCTGACTCTTCTACTTGTTCTTCCCCACATCCTAAAGATGGCAGGTCCATGCCACTACCCCCAGCTATTTTTTTAAATGGAGTCTTCTGAACTTTTATGCCTGGGCATAACTGTGATTTGCCAATGTATGTCTCTCAAGTATCTATGATTAGAGGATTGAGCAACCACTTCTAGCTTGTTGCTTATGTCCTTGATGATAGTCATTTTGACTGGAGTGCAAGAAAATCTTAATGTAGTTTGCTACCTACTTTTCCAACAGGGCATTAAAATTTAGAACATGTAAAGAAATAAAAAATTAAACACCAGGCTGGGCACTGATGGATCACGCCTGTAATCCTAGCTACTCAGGAGGCTGAGATCTGAGGATCACAGTTCAAAGCCAGCCTAGGCAGGAAAGTCCTTGAGACTCTTATCTCTAATAAACCACTAGAAAAGTCCGTGAGACTCTTATCTCTAATAAACCACTAGAAAACCGGAAGTGGTGCTGTGGCTCAATCAGTAGAGTGATCGCCTTGAGTTGAAGAGCTCAGGGACAGCACCCAAGCCCAGAGTTCAAGCCCCATGACTGACCAAAATAATAATAATAACTAAACACCACAAGAACAAATAATCCAATCTATAAATGAACTTAAGAACATTTGTAAGAGAAAAGTATCAGTGACCAATAAATACATGAAAAATTATGCAACTTCTTTAGCTATCTGGGAAATACAAATCAAAGGCTTTGGGTTTAATATTACTTAGGTTTCCTCCCTTTATCTATCTCCCTTGATCTCATAGTTCTGCAGATTTTACCTACTCAGGGCCTCCAACTGTGTCATTTATAAAATGGAAAATGCTTTGGCCAAAACTTTTATCCTCATGGCTGAACATCTACCTTCCTATATAGTGCCTGGGGACCACAACACACTGGCTGCATGACTTTTCTCAAACATGCCAGGCAAGCTTCTGCCATAGTACTTTTATACTTACTGCTTGTTATGTGCCCAGAATACTCCTGCTCACATAGAACCTTGACTCATTTCTTTACATATCATAAATCATTTCTCAAGTGTCACCTCTATTCAAGAACAACTTTAGACTACATTACCCATGAGTACTGAGTAACTCAGAACCCACAGGCAAATGATTAGCCTAAGAGCTTACTATACTCTATCCTTTCTTCTCATTAAGAAATACTAGAAGGTTTTGTGCCAATGAACTGTTCTCAAAAATATCCAGGTATGAACCTGTGACTAAAAACACTGCTAATATTTTCAATGATAAATAAATAGATCAGATCAACTTACTTAGGTAAACTAAATGGTAAGATTTTATATTTATGACTTGATATTCTATACAACTTTCATTTTGTATGGGCAAACATGAAACTGATAAATATATTTCCACTTCCAAATTATTTCCACATACATAAACATGTTCATTATTGTTGAAGTTTTATGCTTGGCCTGTCCAGGATACAGTTTAAGCAGACTCAATGATCACATTTGGCAATGGAATTGGATTTCCCTGGAAAGAAAAGTCTAGTCTCCAATTCTACCACCTTCAATTATCCCTGGCCACCCATTCACTTAGTTCCCAACCTCTGGCCTTCATCTTCCAATTTCTTTCTTCTGTTGACAAAATAGAATCTCAATTTTAATCTTCTGATGACCTCTTTATTCTCTACTTAATATGCTTCACCCAACTTCCTTGATTTCCCTGCCCTATATGGTAGGGAAATCTCTCTTGTTACTTACTTCCAACAACTTTGGTCCAACAAAGGCACTTGTAGATACAGCTATTCCAGGCTTTTTAACCTTTCAGTGAGAAAACATACACACTTCAAAAGAAAATTCCTTAAATTCTACTCATCCATCAGAAAGAATCATATTGTACCATTAGTAAGAAAATGGAAAGACTTGGAAAAATTATATTAGGCCAAGTAAAACAGACCCAAAGAAACATGGTTGTATGTTTTCCCTCATTTTTTAAAACTAGAACATGCCTATAAATTTACAGGTAAATACACTGGATGGTAAAATATTTAAAAATACACTTGGACATGATCAATTATATGGAACTCTAAACACTGTGAAAACAAAGGAGTATACTCGTAGAAGAGGATCACAATGGCTAAATAGCAATAGGCATAGATTCATATAGAATGATGCTTATTAAAATGAACTACAAGAAATGGAAATAAGAAGGTTTTTTAGTTCTTTAAATTTTTTTTACCTGGCTTAATGAACAGGATTTAATTATAGACTAGAGGAGCTTACGCCTGTTTCGGTTTCTTTTTTTTAGTAATAAGATTTTTTAATTGTGAAAATATGCTACAGAGGGGTTACAATTATATAAGCAAGGTAATGAGTACATTTCTTATCAAGCATTGTTGCCTCATCCTTTGTTTTTCCCTTACCATCCCTGCCCTCCCATCTCCATGACTCCACTCCCCCCCCACATATGTCTAAGACAAGCAGAAAAGGTCAGATAAGCTGATGTTAGGCGAAATGAACCCCAAGATAAGGACTCAAGTGGTTTTTCTTTCTTGCTATTGTTTCTAGCATATTTATAAGGTGTTTTTTTTGTTGGTTTGTATGTCCCTCCCCCACGGTATAACCCCTGTTTTCACGGTATATGATGTTGGTATAATTTGCGGATGAGAAGGGGAAAAAACAAATTGTTTAAATAGGGATACAGGTGGACCCACTGCAACAGTTAAATGTACAAGATGCTATGTCATAAATTTTTGTTTTTATCAGAAACGAGATGTAAAGAGAGAGTGAAGATACATAAGCCAGGTATTGAGTACATTTATATTTGAACAGTGTCATCCCTTCCCTCATTGTCTCCCAGTTTTTATTTCCTCACAATCCCCCTTCATCACAAGTTGTATAGTTCATTTTCTTTCTTTTTTATTTTATTTTTTTGTCAGTTGTGGGGCCTGAACATTGGACCTGGGCGCTGTCCCTCAGCTCTTCAGCTCAAGGCTAGTGCTCTACCATTGAGCCATAGCACCACTTCCTGCTTATGTGGGGTTTTTTTCTGCTTATGTGGTTCTGAGGAATCGAACCCAGGGCCTCATGCATGCTAGGCAAGCACTCTACCACTGAGCCACCTTCCCAACCCTGTATAGTTCATTTTCAACATAGTATCTAATATCACTGTTGAATCGCTTGACCCTTTGTCCCACCTTTTCTGTGCTCCCCATCACCCTCCCAAAAACAGATAAACTTACATACAAGACAAGAGGTTTAGGAATCAAAAATAGCAACAAAAAAGAAAAAAGCAACTTAACAAAAAACCTTGTTTCAATTTCTTGAAGTTCATTATTTTATATGGTGATGTTTGGTCTCACTGTGTGAATATTAGGATTCCTGTTTAATTTATCATGTGCAAATATAATTGTTTTGCCTTTTACCATCCATTATGTTTACTTGTAGGTTTATAGGCACACTCAAATTCCTACAAATGAGGAAAACCATGCAACCTATGTATCTTTGGGTCCAGCTTTACTTCACTTACTATAATTTTTCCCAAATATTTCCATTTCCTTATGAATGGCACAATGTCATTCTTTCTGATGGAAGCACAGAATTCCATCTGGGTTGATTCCATATTTTGGCTATGGTAAACAATACTGCAATGAACATGGTTGTGCTGGTAGCTTAAGTGTGGCCTTGTTTGTGGTCTATTGTATAAATGCCCAGAAGTGGTATTGCTGGGTCATAGTGAAGCTCTATGTTCAGTCTTTTGACGAACCTTCATACTGCTTTCCAGAGTAGTTGAACCAGTTTACATCCACACCAACAGTGTGGGCCACATCCCATCAACATCTGTGATGAATAGTTTTCTTGACAATGGCTATTCTAACTGACGTGAAGTGGAATCTCAATGTTACTTTGATTTTCATTTCTTATATGGTCACAGGTGTAGAACATTTCCTTATGTGTTTTTATTTTTTTTTATTTTCTCTCCTTTTGGTACTTGTTGTCTTACATGTTAAGTTTATCTGTCTTGGGTAGGATAAGGGGGAGCACAGTAAAGGGGAGACAAAGGGTCAAGCAATTCAGCAGTGATACTAGACACTATGCTGAAAATGAACTATACAACTTGGGTGGATGGGGTCTGAAGGAAATAACTGGGAAAAATGGGGGAAGATGTGGCAATGTTCAAAAAGAAATGTACTCAAAACCTGACTTATATAAGTGTACTCCCTCTGTACATCACCTCTAAAATAACAATTTAAAAAAAAGGAATTACTTGATCATAGTAATAAGTAATTTAGCATTGGGATAAGCAAGATTAGGACTAGGAGAAAAGGATAAAGAATGAGCAATCAGAGCTAAGTGCTTTGGCATAGATTTGGATATTTGCTTCCTTGACTTTCAGATTACTTATTGCTGTCTAGTAATTTCCAACTTGATACAAAGGTTCTTATTTCATGTAGGACATTTGTTTCTCTTGAATACTGGCAGGATGCTACCTATGGAAATATCTAAAATTAACAGTGAAAAGGCAAGAGATGGTTGCAAATCTGTAGACTAGGAAGCTAAATCACAACTCATTCTCAGAATAATCTCCTCAGTATCTTCATATCAAGAATGAGATAGTGAAATGGTTAGTTTCCTTGAATATAAAATAAGCACACTTCAATAGATGAATGGATCAAGAAAATGTGGTATATAAACATACAATGGAATTCTATGCCTACATTAGAAAGAATGACACCATCCCAATTGTTAGGAAATGGGCCCAAAGAAACATAGGTCCCATGGTTTCCCTTATTTTCAATAACTAGCATAAATTGAGACAAGCAGAAAAGATCAAAATCAATGTACATATCACCATATAAGATCATGTTAAGTGAAGTGAACCCCGAGATAGGGACACAACTTGTTTTTTCTTCTTGTTTTTAATATATCTAAAATGTATTATGTAATTTTTTTGTTTATTTGTATGTTCTTCTCCTATGGTATAACCCCAGTTTTCATTATATTTGATGCTGGTGCCCTGCAATTTGTATATACATTTTTCTAATTCAGGGAGGGGAAGGGAAATAACAAAATGTTGAAACAAGGATATAAGTTGACCCATTGTAACAATGAGATGTACAAGACACTATGTAGAAAACGAACTTTACAACTTAAGGGGTGATGGGGGAGGTGGGAAGGTGGGGAGGGAAGGGATAGTAGGGGAAAAACAAAGGAGGAGGTAGCAATGCTCGATAGGAAATGTACTCATTACCTTACTCATGTAACTATAACCCCTCTGTACACTATTTTTACAATAAAAAAACAAAAATAATTAAAAAATAAATAAATAAAAACAGACTTAACTCCTTTGACAATGTCAACTGAACAGTAATATAAGTTGAAAATGTACAGGATCATAATTAATAATAAGGTTGTAAGAAATGTGGAGCCATAAGGTCAACTAGGAGCTACCTGAGCTTAATGATGTTTTTGCTTGCATTCAATTGAAAATAAATACTGAAATAAGTATTACATTTTTCTGACATATTTACTATGGACAACAACTACCACTACCAAAAGATTAAGACAAAACATCCAATTCCTGACAGATGCATTTAAGTTCAAACAAATGAGACAACCATATTTATGGAAATGTAAACAGAAAAACAAGTCCAACAATAAGAATAAAACTGCTTGCTGAGCCTCAAATATGTGAATGCTAGAAATCAAAATTTTGGAATTTTCTCACATTTGCAGTTAATTACTAGGAAATACAGAATTCGTTTCTCTTATTGACAAACCATGCAGGCAGAAAACAGCTTAGCTACTCCTTTCTGGAGGCAGCATCATCAAACAGTCTTTAAGGTCATCCTCACCTTTAGGAGAAAAGTCTTGCAAAGTATGTAATGCTCTTCGTGATGCTGATGTCTACCATGGGAATGTCACTACTGCCACCATAATGGTAGTAAGCTTGCCAGACATATGATCCAATCTCCAGCATTACCTCTCAGAATGGTAGTAGCCATTATTTCAACCAATACTTCTAGGTAGAGGGAGAGATTCACTTAGTTGAAATGTTCAGGGCTATATATATATATATATATAGATAGATAGAGAGAGAGAGAGAGAGAGAGAGAAATATATATTTACATATATATATATATATATATTTACATAAGCTCATGGAAGTCCTTCCACTCAGCAAGCAATTGGAAGTTATAACCCAATGATTTGGCATAAATGAAATTTGATAGCATACATGGTACCCTTGTGACAAACATCCTAGGATTTTTTAATGTTTGTTCAAAAATGATAGTGTTTTGCCTTTAATTTGCTCTAAGAGACTCGTTCCTCAGCAGAGAGAATCAACTACACACTTTAGGTCTTTGAAGAACAAAGTACTTTGTTGACATGACTCATCTAAAATTGTCTGTTTTATGGACCTTGGGTAACCTAAGCTAGCCTTTCCAGCAAAGGGACAAGAATCACTGTGAATGGATAAACAAACTTCCCTAAAGTAAATTCTAATTCTTTCCCTAACAGTTCAAGCTTTACAGTGTTTAGAAATATAAATGCAGTGATGGACCATTAAACCAAAATAAATGGTAGATACACTAGGGCACTAGAAACAACCACTGAAAATTTGCCAAAAAATTAGCAGCATGTGGATGTTCATGTCACAAGACAGAGAACAGTAGCAAAAATATGTTCAGATCATTTCTCCCACATCATTTCAACTACTCCTCACAAAAATTATTCATCTTATGTATATTTGTATTCATTCATTCATTAATTCATTGCCAAAAAATATGCATTTAGTAATAGTGTTCCAGGTGCTGGAAAGTCTATGGAAATAAGGTAGATCAGGGCCTTATTTTCATACACCTTACAGACTGGGGAAAATAGCAATGAGATAAGTAACACACAAATAAAAATATGTACAAGAGACAAGTACTTTGAATGAAACAAGTAGGTCAATGTCTTCAAGAGTGTCCGAGTATTGGTTCCCCTTTCAACAGAGTAGCCAGAGATGAAAATTATATCTGAGTAGAGGCCTCAAATATGAGAAGTCAGTCATTCAAAGATTGGAAGTAAATATGTATATAGACAATAATATTCCAGGTGGAAGGAGCAGGCAGGAAAATGCATTGATGCAGTGAAGAGTCCCCTATGTTCTCACAACGGGAAGAATGTTATCAGAGTGGCTGCAACTTAGGAAGCCAGTGGAAGAGTGCATGTAATGAAGTCAAAGATATTGGGAGGGACTCATTGGTTATACCAATGGAAAGGAGTGTAAATTGGACTCAAGTGCAATGACAAGCACTTGTGGGATGGCATTGACCAATTTCCATTTTAGAAAGTTATTCAGCCAAAGATACGAGAGCAGAGAAAAGTGGCTGCAAGAAGGTAGGGTAAATGCTGGAAAGAGATGAAAAGGAACTGGCTAGTAGTTTTCTAGAGGAGGTGGACACATTGAGTAAACGATTTCTAGTTTGGGGAGAAAAGTTGAAAAACATGATGGGTTAGGTGTAGATGGAGAGGAAAGGAATAAAATGTTTGGAGAGGAATTGCAGAGTAGGACCATTTTTCTAAGATGGGGAGCAGCAAGAGAAGATTAGATTTGGGGGTGTGACAGGAGACCCTAATAAGCATACGAGGTAATATTATACCCTTGTTTTAAAGATCAGAAAACGGAGTCTTGGGCTCACAGAGACAGAATTTCAGTGCTAAGTTGCCTGGCCCCCTGGCCTGTAGAACATCCAGGGTCAAGAAGCAAACATTCCTCTGCAGTGAGGCTCCAAGTTTATCTAAATTCTACTAAGGAGACAATTTCTAATAATATCCATTTTTATTAATTTTTATTTTATTATTTTTAATAATTTACATTTATTAATTTATTAATTAAATGGTTTATTAATTTAATAAATTTATTAATTTTTATTGATTAAATTACTTTATTAATTTACTGTTATTATAACGGTAATCTAAAGAGGGATTAGAATTAGATGACTCAGGTAATGAGTATATTTCCCTTTCCTACAGTGAGTGTCTTCTATTCCCTCTCTCTCTCTCACTCATAGTCCAAGCTCCCTTTTTCTCCATTATTATGGTTCCATTGCTTCTTAGCCTCAGGTTAACACAATGAACTTTGAAGCCTGGATTCAGGATGTACTACAGTTTACTAAGAGACTGTCTCCATTTAGTCTACAGTAATATTGGGAAAGGTAGTCTTTTCACACAGGATCTATCCATCACAGCGCAGGGTTAGAGACGAGTCCATTTCACCCCTGGATGAGACTCAGGCCCTAATAATGTGGAACATGAAAGCTAGCTTGGCTCGAATTATTTTACCCTAAATTTTGTTAGGAACTGTCTAAATTTTTTGCAGTTTTAGAAGTACCTGTATTGACTCTTACTTCCTGGCATAAAGAAATTTCAAATGGCATGGTGGTTTTATTCTGGGATTCAGAGTTCTAGAGCTTGCACCCTGAATTACAATGACAAAAGATACAAATATTCCTTCAAGGAAAGAGAACAAGTCACTTTGCTACTTTTCAAAACAGAAGAAAAGGGGTTTTCTTGAATTGTCTTATAAAATGGAGTAGATACCTCCCCCACCAGCCAGCTCAACACAGAAGAGACGGTGTTTTATGCTACTTCTCCTGTAATGGAACAAGAACTTCTGCCCCAGTTGCTGATTTCTGCGCCTCTCCAGAGGGTAGCCTAAAGGAGGTCAGGTCAAGACATGAGAAAAGGATCTGGAAACAGGTTCTAAGGTCAGCTTTGGAAAACAAAAACAACACCAAAAGGTAAAGGTTGCTGCCCACTACAGAAGGACTGACATTTGGAGACACATCTGCTCCCAGAGAATTCAAGGGAAAAGGGGGCTCAAAGATCATCTGTTTTCCATGAGCAATGATGGTCACAGAACACAACTAAGAAACAGTAATTACTCCATCATTCTGGTGTCATGGTTCCCAGCTTTTTGTCTGGAGCCAACCCTTTGTGACATGAAATAAGAGTCTCAGATAACTTTATTCTGAAATTTCATTCTTAAGTTACCTTTTCTTTCATGTGCCCAAGTAGATTCTTAGTGTTTTCCCAAGAATATTAGATGCTTTCTTTTTCCCAGTCATGATTTTACTCATTATTTCCTATCTTTTTCTAGCTAATAAAATCTATGCATCCGTCAAGGAATTTCTTAAACGGCACTCTCTCCCTAAAACATTTTCCCAGCTCCATTATAGACCTTACTCTGAACTTCTATTCTGGCATATATTTATTGTTGAAACATTTTTCTGACATCTTCCCTACACAAACTAGTAGTGTTTTTGTGTATGTTTAACATCCAATTCACTCAAAAAAACTCATACCTGATTTATAATGTTTGCCAGTTCCCACCGTGTAAGCATACCCACCTCTGTTCTGTGGTAAATTTCAAGCTACCATGGTGTCATTGAAAAATAGAGTTGTGAGGGTTATGCAATAACCAACAATTATCTGCTATTTTCACCAAGCAGACATAATAGATATAAATAATCTCAATTGCAAAACAAAATATAGGAAAATAATTGAAAGTTTATGAGTTACCTTTAGTTTTTCTAAAATTTATTTAAGTTGCTCTAAAATTTATTGAAATTGTAGACTTATGTTTAGTTTTAATGATACTATTTAAAAGCAAGACCATAAAATGCCTAAACCTGCATAATGCCAAGCTTTTGTGAGCAAATTTACACAAGTTCAAGCAAACTACTACCTCCACTTTCCACGTAAGTATGTAAGTTCCTTGAATTAATTTATTTATTAATCATCTCTGCACAGCTAATTTAACACCTTGCATTGAGCTGGTTCTGGATAGATGCGAAAATACTCAGAATCACACTCCAGTGTTGACACCTGGATCCATGCTGGAGTGAAGCTCTAAGGGGAAATGTTCGCAAATATCTGGAATGCTGAAGTCCTGCTATTGGCAGAATTGAGGGAAGGGTAGCATTGCTTGGGAGTGTTGCATTGTAAATTCACTGCCAAGAGGTCACCTGGAACTTTGTCTTGAAGGCCTGATGTTAGGGCCTCAGAGATTCCTTGGGCTATTCGTACCACATTCACTGGAATATCCCCAGGTTTGATTTAAAATTAAAGGGGAGGTATGGAGTGCTAAGATATTATGCAAGAAAATGTTAAGTGTTGTTTCATGGTACCACCTGTATCACTAGGGATGGGGCCAAAGGTCATAAGGTAGCAATACAAAAAATAAATAAATAAAGGAAAGAGATGAGCATTATCAAGGAGTTGGGCCACTTCTGGACAGGAAATGCAGTGCAGCACAGAGGGGTCTATGTGGTTTCAGGATGTGAGAATGCAAAATGGAATGATAGCTGTAGCTACAGAGTGAGACATTGGAGTTTTTTCAACTTCAGGCACTGTGATAATTTGAGACCAGTAACTCTTTTCAAAATAAACACTTTCCATTTTCTTTTAGGAGAAAACCTGACTTAGGCAATACTATTTACATTCACACTTCTGAACAGACAGAACCTAATCCTTAAATTATCAGCTTGCTTGCTAGAGTATAAACAATAAGTTATGCATGTGTTCAGTGCTTTCCTTGTTGCAGACACCAGCTGTATAATATGGATGAGTTAATTATTTTCTCTGTGTCATTTTGTCAATCAGTGTTTATTGAGCTTCTACTATGTGCTAGCCAATGAATGGACTGGGCCTGGGGCATGACAATTCACAAAGCAGACAAAATTCCCTGTTCTGATGTTAATGGAATAAACTAGCCACTAATCAAGAAGTCACTTTGGTCCTTAAATAAATTAAGCCTACAAAGGACTGGAAAGCAATGTAGAGTGTGAGCTTTCTGGAAGCAAAGAAAAGGAAGATTTCACTCCATCTGTGAATCTAAAAAAGAAGTATTTGGAACAGGTCATTTAAACTGAAGGATTTCTGCAAGGTGGGAAAAGCCTTCCAAGCCAAGAGAATGAGAGGTTTGTAGGTAAGAAATGAAAAAGAACAAAATGAATCATAGAGCAAGGGAAAAGGGAGCCAGGGCAGAATGAATAATGGGAATCAGGCAGTCGGCCGCTCAGTGCCACAGATGATCGCTGACTTTTACTTTTTATCCTTTTTTTGATGGGTGAGGCTATACTGGGCTTCAATTCAAGGCCTTGCCTTCTTGCTTAGCTTTTTTGCTTACAGTTGGTATTCTACCTATTGAGCCACAGCTCTACTTCTGATTTTTACTGGCTCATTGGACATAAGTATCTCATAGACTGTCCTGCCTGGGCTGACTTGGACCAGCAATCCTCAGATCTAAGCCTCCTAAGTAACTAGGATTACAGATGTGACCCAAAGGGCACTCTGAGTCTCAGTTGCCTGTTGTATAAAACTAAAGCTAAAAATACTGACTATGAAATGATTTGGGGGATGATAAACTGAGTGAAGATGAGGCAAACTTGGCTAACATGGTGCCAGAGTCAGAAAAGGTACTAAAGAAATTTTACCTGAATATGAGTCAACTGAGAGTCTCCATTGAACCATTATGGAAGAAAACACAATAGCCTTAAATTGTCAACCCTCTTCTTAAGAGCTTGCTGAAGTTCATCCTCATAATCAAGAGCACTAAAGACCAGAGAAGATGATTTGAACTGGTTTTTTTTTTTCATGTTATCTGACAAGGTCATCTGGATGAAACAAAGAAATCTGCATGCCCCTGAATTCCAATCATTCCCTGGCCTTGTTTTATTCACAAGCATAATGTTTCCTATTTAGACATCAGTCACATTAAAAACATTGATCCTTGAAACAACGATTGCATAATCACTGTAGTTATTAAGGGTGGGCTTAATCTGAAGGGAGAAACTGTGGGCCTCTTGCACAGTTGAATTTTTGGGTAGCATCCTTAAATTTAAATTAGACCAGAGGCTCTTTTAGCATAATATGCATTGTATATTTTTGCATTTCAATGAATCTATTTTCCTCCTACACATAACACTTGGTAATTCTGAAAAATGTATCTTAGTGGCTACCAACTGTTGCTTCTTCAAGTTGGCTCGTGGTTAGTATTTTTCCTTTTCCTTTCTGGGTTAAGTGAGAAGCATGGAGTTCTCTTGGGACAATAATAAACCTGATTGTCTTTCAGAAAAATAATTTCCTTTTTCTTCCTTTCCTCCTCTCAAAGTCACATCACAGGCAATGGAAGTGTCATTTCTATTTATTTGTAATAAAGGGACCAAGGAGGTCCCTTTATTACAACGAACAATTTTGTGAAAATTGTCATATATACTTAGCTTTATACACTAACAATGTGTTATCTTTCTATACATCCCACTGGTCTCAGAACAAAGGGAAAGGCTTACCTCAAATACGAGTTCTATTGTCTGACCAACACAGGTTCAAATCCTGAACCCAGATTAATTACCATCTTCAAGCTCTGTGCCAGAAGTTATTCAAGAAGATTTTCAAGGCATCAGAAAAGATCTTGCAGCTTATGTCTATTAACTGGAGCATTCTTATTTGGAACCCTGAGCTTCCATAGAAGAGCTCTGACTACTCTGTGTCTGCCATGCTGTATGGAAGTCCAAGCCCCAGGGGAGGCCAGGTAAAAGTGCTTTGATGTCATTGTTGATCTTTGAACCATCCCCATGTCACAATCAGATACAGAAAAAAAAATAATGGATTCCCTAGAACAGCTCATATGCCAGCTAAATGTCACTGAAGGACATCAGTTGAGTTCTTAGCTCACAAAAACTGTGACTCTAATGTTATTATAGAACTATTATAATGTTATATTATCTTAAGTGACTAAGTTCTGGAGTGATTTCTTATGTCATAACAGTAATAGAAACAAGAAAGAAATTATTCGTCAGGGCCAACAAGGCCTTGGAAATACCATCAGCTACAAGTCAAAGACTAGTGGCAATAACAGAAACAGCATAATGAAGCCATACATTGAAAGACTCAGGCTTAGTCTGTGTTGGACTCTGTTCCTAGTGATTAATGAACCTATTTACTCCTTTACAGGTGAGAAAATTGGGGCACAGGGAGGTTAAATGATGTAGCCAACCTCTCACAACAAATAATGATAGAGCACGACTGAGTGCACGTGATCTGGTGCCAGGATCCATGCCTTATGTCACCAAACTGTACAACCTTACTCATATATCAAACAATGAAGAAAAATGTTACCGTCTACATCTCCTACAACCATTGTTTTGATAAGAGGAAAGGCTTTATCCTGGGTACAGAGTCAGCTTCCTGGTCCTGATCATACCAACCAAATCCATCTGGAGTGGTGTTTCCAGATAGTTCAGTCGTGGGATGTTCTGACTGTGGGTCAGTCTGACTCTGAGTCATGCACTTTGAATTCCAAATGTCAGTCACCAAACTTAGAAGGTTCTCACTTGAATTCTTATAATTCTTTCTGAAGACTCTTAGCCCTCTTCTGGGACTCAGACCTAACTCATCCATCACAGAGCTCATTGTTAATATGACTTACAAAGAGGATTATCAGAAGTGTCTTAAGTGCTGTAGGACAGGTTAAGAATAATAATAACGGCTAAAACATACTGAACACTGGATGGTTGTCAGGGTAATATTCTAGTCAGCATTTCATTTGTAATATTTCTTTTCATTTTCAAAGTAGCAGGGACCCATGAAGTAACTACGACATGTTTTCCCTGCCATTTGACACAAAAGGAAACTGAAGCTCAAGGAAGTTGACTCACTCAAGGTCACACAGTACCTTAGTGGGAGAGCCAGAATATAAATCTGTGTCAATATAACTGTAAAGGCATCCTGCTTAACTGGAACAGTGTGACTGAATGCAATGCTTTCCTCATGAAAGAGAAATGCATACCTAATGCCTAAACCATAAGCATGGACACCTTCACTGCCTTTCTGAGGTAATCTCAGGTCCACCCCTTCCAGCCTCCCATCTAAAATGGCAATCATAAAATCCTACCCCCTCCATTCCTAAACCTATAACTGGAAAAAATGTGGGGAAAAGTTTATAAACATTCTTGTATACATATTTATACTAAACCATAAGCTGGAAACAAACCAAGTGCCCTGAATGGTTGACTGGATGGCTAACAAACTGAAGTCTATCAATACAGTGGAATATTACAGGATGCTATGTGTAAAAGCAAGATAAATAAGGTCATATATTTTGTGACTTTAATCATAATTACAAAGTATCTATATTATGGAAATCATTAGAGAGTTAAAATTAATTAGTGATTTCCAAGGCCTATGAGAGAGAGAATAGGGAATGACTGGTAATGGGTATGGGATTTCTTTGGGGATTGATAACTTGTTCTAATGTGAATGGTGGTGATTTCTGCATCCACCTACCAATGCACTAAAATCCATGAAATTATGTATCTTACATAGTGGTTCTTATGGTACATAAATTATACCTGAATAAATTAGTTCAAAATATAGTACTTAATCACACATGGTTGTTGTTTGGCATAAATTAAATTCCAGGAACTATGCTTGGCACCTGGATAACACTAAACAGAAGTTATCTATTTTTATATTTTAAAAAGTTAGAATGTACCAGAACAGATTAAGAATATTGCTTCTTGTTTGGGCACCACAAGAAATCCCATTCAATTTTCACTCTGATTTCATTGTGTCTTCCTGAAACTCGTTAAGTCTCCTCTATCCTGTTATCTGAAACACAAAGTGAGAAGTGCCAAATCGTAGTGGAGAAATAACAGAAAAACAGAAGCAAAATAAAACTATTATTTTGGGGGAAAATATCAAGTGTAGTGGGAGAACACCTCCTGATTCTGTTTCTAGAAGTGATTAATCACCAGTGAGATGCTTTCTTCCTGCATCTTCCTCATACTGTCCTTCCCCTATACTTTGCCCTCCCCTTCCCTTGAAAAGGTTTGGCTGCCTCTTTAAACAAGCATTCACCTTTAGAACTGCAAAGCAGAAGCACACATATCAGACAGCAGCAGTTAGGTTGGGGCTTGCTATAGCAGCAATTTTTCCTAGTGCTTGAGCAACATGGAATATTGAAGGATCCCCAAACTCCAGGTGTTGATTGGCTGAGGGACAGCTGCAGTCTGGAAATAAAGGATAACTTTGGCACTTTCTCTGTATGACCATCACTAAGCTTCTCCACCAACCATAGTTGTAAAAGGGGTAGGGAAATGTAAAAGTGCTTCAAGGAACTGGGGAATGAAACAAGGTTTCTCACCTCTCCCCAATGTCTCCTTTAATTATGGAAATTACATTGTATAGTTTGCTGCTGTTGTCTAACTGGGTCTCCTTGCCCTTCTTAGCATTGTATCCTATTAGAAGTGTCCCTCCAATAGCACTAGCAAATCTTTCTTCTTTCTTCTTTCAAATTCTTTCTCCTTTCTTCTTTGGGTTTGATAAGCAGAGGCTAACTTACAGAAGGTGCTCTTCAGAACATCCATTACTGGAGCAGGCTTTTATGAGGTAAACTTTCTAGTTTATGTAACTTAAATATAAATATTTGCAACAGCAGGCCTAATACTTAGAGTCTAATGCTTCAGAAATAAGAATTGATCAAATGTCAGAAATGTTATCCAATATAAGTAATGTAACATCCCCATTATGGTCAGGAGCAGCACCCTGTAATCAAGACTGTGATTTCTAAGGTGAAACAGATGAATACACAGATGACATAGGATAAAAAATAATGTAATGGCCACACAGTCAGGTCATGCCATGTTCTCACACAAAAGAAGCTTGGGGGACATTTCTAAAAGACATTCAGCTTCCATTACATATTAGATTTCAGAATTGGAGATAGGGAAGGGGCTATTAATTCATACTTTCACATATATATAACCAATTACATAGTCCTGGGCTGCTATGCAATGTACCCCATTCTCATTTTTCTCATGTATAAAATGGCATCCACTGTACTTGCCTTATAAATAAGCCCACAGATATGGAGCCTTGAGCTTTGCCTAAACACATGGTGAGAACTCAAGAACTATCCTAATGGCTACTGCTATTTAAACCATCACTAGAATCATTTACCAACTCTGCAACCATAGCAACTGGAAGGGACAGTGAGTGCAGGAGAATTCTAGACATAAGTGCTTGTTAATTATCTGCATCTGTACAGAAATGCCATTTCTTTTAGGTTAATCATATTTTGGGTGATCTGAACAGCAAAGAAACAGTTTCTATGTTACAGGACAGGGCTCAACTACTCATTCTGTCGTCCCCCTCCCACTACTCATTTCTGTAGATGAGGCATCTGTGTAGCAAGAGGCTTCTCAGTCATATGGACATTCTCTCTACAACATCTGCCCAGCAGTGCACTAGGTGTCATCTCAGGCATTAGGGCTGTAGCCCTCACTGGAAAGTTGATTTGATAACTTACAGCAATTGCTCAAGATTTGGGACAGCTGAGGAAAGGCACTTCCAGGATTGACACCCTTGTCTTTCACTCTTAAGCCGATTCACACTCTTTTCTCTACACTACATCTTTTGAGAGGTTTGGGATTTGGCCACTTTGCAGAAACAAAGGGAAGATGAATTTGACATAAACAGAATAACCCAAAGAATTTGCCCCAACACCACACACACACACACACACACACACACACACACACACACACACACACACACACACACACACACCAGACTCTACTAGTAAAGGCATGTGGAAGAGCAAACAACCGAAACCAATCCTCCTGATTTTGAGAAATATTAAACATAATGGTGTACGTGGTTGGGAGTAGAGGTAAGAAGGCTGATTATTCTTATGAAATTTCATTATGGTTTAATTATTTTTTCATGCGATAAGCCCAGAAGGCCTTTGTTTCAAATATTATTTCTAATTATTCATGGCTTATGAATGCAATCACAAATAAGGGTGAGAAGGTAGGTTTATTATTTAATCAACTGCATAAAAATGATGTACTATTCAAATTTAAAAGGAAGGAAAGTCATCTTATAATTAAAGCCCTAGTCAGATAATGAGGTCTCTTTGGCTATATGTATTCTCTAGTTACTAGAACTTTTGAAGCATACAGTAACTACTAGAGTCACAACCTGACATAGTGAAGCCAGAGACAGAGAGGTTCAATCAGGAGTCTCAGAGAGCCCTGGCCTCCAGGAAAGAACTCAAAGGTCAGATAGTCCAAAGTACTTTTCTTTGCAGTGAGCCCATCTGAAATCTACCCAGCAAGCATCACTTGACCTCTGTAGCTCACTTTAAATGATGGAGAGCTCACTGTGCCATGAGTCAGGTTGCTCCTCTGCTGGAAAGCTGAATGGGTCAGAAACCATCACATAGTGCTACACTGAAGAGCTTGAATCAAGTCCAACATAGCTTTTCCTTCATCCCTAGCTTTATGCTCTGCAACAACTAGACTCAGTCTACCCATGTCTGTTATCAGATGTGTCAGCATAGGGCCCATAAATGCATGCATGCACACACATGTACATGCACACACACACACACACACACACACACACACACACATTCTGAAGCTAGATAACTTTGTTTTTCCTGTTTCTCTCCTGGGGCATCACTTCTAGATCACTTGCCACTTTTCTTTGCAGTTGTCTGCATAGTCTAATACAATAAGTCTCCAAACCTTTTATAATCATGATGTCCAATATGAGACTGAATATGAGTTGATTCAGAATCTCAGGAGGGGGCACTGGACACCAGTATTTTTTGATATTTCAAAAGGATTCAAGTATGTAGCCAAATTTGAAAAACAGGGCTGTCGAGCAGTTACTGTTTTAAGATAAGCAGTCACTATTTTCAGCGTAGTCAGCAATATGGTCTGGCTTGGAAGTTAGAAACATGGGATCATAAGCTTGATCTCAGTTTCATAGAACAACCGTGGGGCTCCTACAAACATTGAGCATTAATGAGTGAAACACCAGGCTGTTCAGGTGGTTCTATTACAGTCCTGTTTATATTGTTTCCGTAGGCCTTAAAATCCATTACTTGCTTCTCAAATAAAGCAAGATTTCACCTGACCCAAGTATTACCACAAAAAGGATGCCTCCTCTGACTCTTCTTCATCCATTTGGGCCACACTTCTTCGTATCCCCGCATTTCATCCTGGCTATTTAATTTTCTCTGCTGTACCATTGCCTAATTTTAGATACACCATCCTATCCTCAGGGTTTTATGGTTCCAAAAGAGTGTTTTAATGTAAGAAAAAAAAACTGTATGTGCTGGCATTGGAGCTTGAACTCAGGGACTGAGCCCTGTCCCTGGGTACTTTAGCTCAAGGTTAGCACTCCACCACTTGAGCCATAGTTCAACTATGAGTTTTTGGGTAGTTTATTGGAGATAAAACTCCCATAATCTTCAAATGTCATCCTTCTTGAGTAGCTAGGATTATAGGTGCCTGGAAAAAGGTAACAATTTTAACATTGGTCACAGAGTTTAAAAAAATAAATATCAATATTTGAATTTTAATAACTTTTGGGTTGACCACCTATAGCTGGGCACTGTCTTGTGATTTTGGTGCCCATGTTGGCTTTTGTGCCTACAGCCACACTAGTGCCAATGAGAAATATTTTAAGTATCTGGGACTAATGAGAAAATAAGAGACCAGTCTAGGACTCAATGCCAGGATTTCAATCCAGATCTGGGACTCTGCAGCCTGTGCCTTTTCTCTCTTGGCAGCCTGTGCTTCTAAGCACCATAAAATATGTTGTTTCCTTTGAAGAAATGGTAGTGTCTTTCATTAGAAACATATGAGTTGTGTAACTCAATATTTCTTAGACTTGGATCAAATGACAAACTTTTAGAAATCCTGAAGTTTTATAAGAACTATTTCATTTTATATCTTAATTTACAATTATAATCTAAAAAGAGGTCCGGGATATAGCTAAGTGGCAAAGCACTTGCCTAGCAAGTACAACATCCAAGATTCAATCTTTAGAACCAAAAAAGAAAAGAAAAAAAAGTGCAGTTAAAAAGAATCATTTTCACCTTGTGGCCCCTTTGTAATGATGGACTTACTTATCCTTTCAAAATACACACCTGCATTTTTCTTTGTGCCAAGGCCTGAGCACCATCCCTGGAGAATTGCACTCAAGGCTAGCCCTCTAACACTTAAGCAACAGCTCCACTTCTAGCTACTTCGGTGGTTAATTGAATATAAGACTCTCACCAACTTTCGCTGCCCGGGTTAGGTTTGAACCATGATCCTCAGATTTCAGCCTCCTTAATAGCTAGGCATGAGCCACAAGTGCCCATCTTTCACACTTGCATCTTTTGCATGCAAAATCTCTTATGACCAAGTGAATACCAATGTCCTCCTAAAAACATTTGCCCTAGTCGAAATCCAAGAAGGAAGGGAGTAATTAAAAGAAGGGTCAAAGATGACAATATTGAGATGATCCATGGCCTTCATTGTAGAGTCACTCACTATAGTCAAAGCAAGTCCCCAAATCACATGGCAAGCAAATATATCTACCATGTTGTTCACTGAAGGGTAATTTCAACATAAAAGGATGAACTGCTATTTTAGTATCTTTCTGTCTTCTATTCCAATGTTATACTTAGGGAAATTTAATTTACTGTCTCACCAAGTGGATTAATCCTAAAAATTAGCTCCCTGTCAAAATGAAAATTAAAAATAAAATCTGGGACCAAAATGATGGTTTATTATCCTAAAAAGGAATGAAAGAAATGAAGAAGCAAGAAAGGGAGGAAGGGAGGGAGTGAGCGAGAAAAGAAGGAAAATAAGTCATTATATATATATATATATATACATATATATATATATATCTTAATACTGAACAGTAAATGTACTTTTAGCTAAAAAATATTCCCTATCTCTATAAAACTATTAGTTCCTAATAAAGTTGTTCTGTCAAAACACCAAAGAAGATAGTCATGGAAAGAAGATCCTTAAAATATATGACATTATGTCCACTGACATATCTATCATGAAAATCATAGAGGAATTTTGATTAACTCTGAAAGTCAGTGACAATGGATTGGGTAATGCATTCCATTCCCCAGTCTGTGCACATAACTGGATACAGAACTTGCCTTCCTGCTTTGTCTCCACTTGCTCAAAAATGTGAGGTTTCCCATGTGTCAGAAATGTGTCTTTATCCCTCTATTTTGTGGGACAATTTTCTAATATAGCCACAGGCCCCCTCTTCCCTCAACCCATTCATGTAGCTCTTTTTTACTCATTGAAAAAAACTGTTATTACCAGGAAATACCTGGACGGGAGATGTGCACGTGTATGTTGGTGGCAGATGATGAGTGGAAGTGATACTTTGTGTCCTGGAAGAACTAGCTTTCACTAACACATTGCTCCATGTCAGGATTTGTGAAGCTGCAGGCTGAGTTTCATTATAGGATGTGAAATTCATGTGGTGGTCATGACCTATTTTTGAAAAGTTAAATTACAACATAAAATAGAAAATATTTGACATTGCAAAAGACCACTGTAATATCAAACTTATGTTTGAGTGGTGTGCATGTATATTCTTGATCACGATGTGAAAGTGTCATCCAAGTGAATCCTGCTTCTTTTTCTCCAGCTCTGCTTAATGTGAAATTTTGATAAGCATGATTAGGAGCATGGATCAAGTGGTAGAGCACCTGCTTAGCCACTGGGAACTCCTGGGTCCAAACCCCAGTACTGATAAATAAATTTGGTGAATGTGCATGTGTTCTATTTTGAGACAGTGGTTTGATTTCTATGATGGTGGAGTCTGGATCCAGGCCATCATTATGGGGGCCTGGTAACTGAGGGTACTTTATTTTGCTTCTTCGTATTTCTGAAACTGTGTCTGAAGTCATGATGACTAACAGTTTTTACACCAAAGCCATCATAATAATTAAATGAGTGAATATGCGGAAAGCAATTGGAATTGTTATGGGCTTGCAGTTAGTGCTGAACTATTAACTACTATTAATATAATTATTACTATGAACCCAAATCAGAATTGTGTAGGATGGTGTAACCCAATGCTGGGTATCACTCAGTTCGCTCTGCATGCATGCTTTTGCCTGGGAACTTTCATTGTCATTCTGGACATAGTCATTCCACCAGCCAGCAATTCAATTAACAATAGTTCCATCCAGTTTTCATTTCTCCATCTTTAAGATACTATAAGACTCCCTGACATCCTGTTCTGCTCACAGTAAACTACAAGGTCTTCGCTACAACTGAACAGTATATGCCCTTCTCGCACACCCTGCTAGCACTCTGTCCTCCTCTCTTTCCTCTCTTGATGACACAATCAGATTGAGTCATGCTGGCATGATTGCCGTGTTTAAACAATAACTTTTTGGGTTTCAAGCCTTTTTCACTTGCTCTTTCCTCTACCTGGTATACTTTTAAGCAGACAACTATGTGGCTTACTCCTGCTCTGAATTGAGGCCTCTGCTGACAATCACTTTGTTAAGGGAGACCTGAAGTAATCATCTTATATTAAGTAATAGAGCCACCCAATTTCAGGCACTATTGGCCAAGTGCTCTCTAGCCCCCAGCACTAACATGAGGTGAGAAACCATATTAGCTATTTATCTCTCTCCCACTAGAATGTCAGCTTGAAGAAGCATTCATTTTTATTGTTTTATCTTCTATAGCAGCCCTATTGCCTAGAATAGTTGTCACATAAGTAGCACATAAGTAGCAACTGTTTTGTTGAATAAATATATAGAACCACACAGAAAACCAGATGTAGCATATCTATAGAAAACTCCTGACCAGAGTGTCCAGTAACAGATTTTAAAATGATTTTTAAATGGATGTTTAAGGCAATAAGTTTGGCTTCGCATGACTAGCTCTCATTGCAAATGCAGTTTTATACACAACAAAACAGTGCTGTCATTTTGTACCATGCAGCACATGAAGCCTGATCAAACACCACTCAGCGTGATTTGAATATGTTGATGGTACCTTTAGCTCTGTCTCCAAAATTTAGCTCAGGCCCAATGGCTTCATATCATCATTGAGAGGCACCTTGGTTCTACTTCAACAGGTTCTTACCAGTACCCCTGATAAAGTAAAAGCAGGAATTTTCCAATTCTTTGACCACAGGGTAAAGCAAGGGCATATTTTAGTCCTGCTGCATTCAACCTTCACCTTAATGACATACTTAATCTTGAAATCAGATTATAGGATATTTCATTACCCCTATACACATTCTAAATTGCTATTGTGTGTAAACAATAAACTTAATTTTTGGGGGGCTTCCTCGTTGGCAGCCAATGAGCTGTGCCTAGGAATTTTTTCTCCTTGAATTTTTGTGCTTTTCTCTTATTGTGTTTCATTTCAAAAATTGAGGTAGTCCTGGGCACTGCTCTGTCCTACTATGGTAGTAGTAGACAGTACTGAAACTTGTTCCTTAATGATTGCATTCTAGAAACACTCAAAGGGATAATACCAATGAAACTCATTTCTACTTTTAATAGAAAAAGTATAGTAAAATACAGAACAGACTGTCATGAGACTTTTCCTTCTTGGCAAGTATGTTAATATAGCATACCATACTTTTATTCTGTAATATTCAAGGCAACAGTCTAATACCAAAATTTTAAAAGTTGTCTTGTTATTTTTCCTCCCTCAGATCACACTAGAAGGTTCTACCCTTGTATTTTCCAATATTTGTTAATAACTTATAACCTTCACAATCCTACATTATTTTTCTTAATTTTTATATGATACTTGCCCCATTGTGAGTCACCTGAACTCCTTTGTAGAATGAAGCATGCTATAAAAACATATGAAAAATATTCACTTAGCAGCCCAAATATATATCTGCCTAGTATGATGCACTTAAATAATCATCATAAAATATTAATTATCCAAAAAGGAAATTGATGATTGGCAGAGGGGAAAACTGGCATTTGATGGACTGTATATCACCAGTCAATTAACTGGTACTAGGTATTTAAATAGCTGGATATTTATTCTAACTAAGCACTTTCCTGGAAATGACATGCTAAGACAGTAAAGGCCACAGTCACTAAAGCCATAGGAGGCAGACTGAAACTCCCCTACACCAAAGGGGGCCACTTAATCGATCCTACTCTAAAATGCTTCCATAGTGTATATAGCTCAGTGACCCAAATTCCGTATTAACAAAGAAATGAGGCTAGTGTTACAAAGAGTGCAAATCTGGAAATAGAATCATTATAAAAAGAATTTCCAAGAAGCACTCATATTTACTACCACTATTGCTTCCTATACGTTGAAAGCACAAATTCATTCATATCAGACTCACATAAGATAGAATCTAGATTTGTTGGACCATAACAAAATACCTAAAGGAACTAGTATTTTCCCATGAGAACTAGGTATCAAATTTATGTTGGGTTCAGCTTCATAGTGGCAAGAACAAATTTGAAAAATAATTTGTGTTATGTCCACTCTGTTCTATTATTGTTGATTTACAGGTCAAAAGTAACCACTAGTCTATTGGTTCAATCAATTTATTGAATCTCAACAATACACAAACAGCAATCTAGGGACAGGCATATGTATAAGAGCAACATGGCAGGGTCCCTGTCCTCAAAGAGAACACAATTCAGTTCGAGTACATAGAGGGAGAGAATGAGCACTCAAGCACTTTTAACCAGGCTGAAATTGCATCAGTTCTAGGACAAAGGTTTTTCAATGTGCTTTTGGGACCCCAGAAGACAAGACAAGATATACAATGATTAATGCTAGGCAGAGAAGGAGGAAAAGGCATTTATGGGAAGAAGCACTGAAAACAAACTCAGAGGCATGCAAACCTATAAAGTAGAGTGCTAAGGGAAAATGAGGAGAGATGAGAGATGGAACACCAATTTTGTACGGGGCCAAATCTCCAGGTGTCAATGGCACCTTGCAGAGGTTAGATTGTGCCATGGAGTTTATAGGGACCCACTAAAAGGTTTAAATGGGCATTTCATAAGATTATGTGTGTAGGCCACAGAATACATAGGATTGGAAGCTAGGAGGGTATTTTAAAAAAGATGGGTAGGAGAGATGGAGAAAGTCTCAGATCTGCCCGCATATTAAAAGCAGAAAGGGTTTTTGCTAACATGCCTATGTGCTGCCCTACTCCAGAGCACTGGAATCCACTATTTACATGTTATCTTGCCCATTCGGATATTTTCAAAGACTATACAGACTATTCTAAACAACAGCTAGTTTTGAGACTCCCTAGGATTCCAGCACCAAGGGATAAGAGGTCACTCTGTCAAAAAAGTAGTGATAGTGATGGAGAGAAAATGAGGAAAGGGGAGACTGAACACTGATGAAAGAGACTGGATACACAAGAAAGAAGAGAAGAGAATATGAATGAGGTGTCTGGATAACAGTATCTTTCACTGATGAAATAAAAACAGGCTGTGGGGACACAAACTTGAGACTGGGCTCAGGTTTATGACATTTGAAGTCTTGATCAAAAATGTAAGGGAAATCCACTGGAAAACTCAATGTAAAGACCAGGAGTTGAAGTGAGAAGTGGAGACAAAATGTGAATTGATTTTTGATCATCTATGCCAATGCATAGGCTGGTTCTCAGTTCTAGAAACAGAAGCAGATTATAGACATTTTGATGGAGCACTTGCTACATAGTCACAACTATGACCATTACATTCTACATATTTTTTCCAAGTGGTTGTGGAATAATGAAAAAAGAATCACTGTGAAAACTTTATCTTTCAGAAAGTCTCCAGAGAACAGTTCTTACCTTTGGCTGCTCAATGGAATTAACAGCAGGATTTTTAAAAATCTCAATGGCCATGCCATATGCCAGGCCAATTGAGCTGGAATCTTAGGTAGTGCAATCCCTGCAATAGTATTTTCTAAAGCTACTCCAGGTGGTTCCAATGTACAGCCAACATGGAACACTATTGCTTTCCAGTACTTTATCCAAAGCATGCTCACAGTAATGACTGAAATGAGAGCCAGCTAGAAATCTAGCCAGGGAAGCCTGCAGGTATGGACCAAGTCAATAGTTGGACACAAAGTCATCCATTTCTGGAAATTGGTCAATGGTTTGGGGCTACTTCTATCCATGTATTGCATTGTGTAGTCACATATTTCAAGTATCTATTTGCATTTGATTCTTGAAATATGGAACCATAGGGTAATGTAGACTCAAGTTTACAAAGTGGAGGAGGATTTCTTCTAGAAAAACAATGTGAAAATCTTGCCAGCTCTTGCACTCTGAGATTCACTTCATTCCATTTTGATCTTTCTAATTTTTTGTAATATATATATATATATATATATATATATATATATATATATATCACATTGAATCTACCCTTTTTTCTCTATAAGTCTTGCAATGGCCTTTGGCCAAAAGCAATAAAATCCTGACCTAAAGACATATAATAAGGAATGTTTTGTTGTTTTTTCCCAGCAACCTAATAAAAGCCTTAGCACTATGAGCAAAAGTCTTTATACTCCTTTATGATGCTAGATCAGTAGCATTTCCCCTGGCGGACAGTAGTGTTTTTAGTATCTAGGAAAATAAGCAGCAGCAAGAAGTTTGCCTCTTTGCATATTTCCTCTCAGAACTAGGCCATACCTATGTTCTCTTCAGTCTTCAGAAGTAGGGAATCTCCAAGATGCTCTCAGAAAGTCTTTCCTAAAGGATTTATGAAATTCATACCCATTGAGCCAGTAATGCTGAGACCCATGGATACATAATATACATTACAGTTAATACTGGCTAAGCTTTTTTGCAAGATCTGAAATTGAATTTTGAGATACCGAAGCCTCATCCTTTCTTTGTAGACATGTCCAAATGAAGTCCAGAGAAGGACAATAACTTTCCCAAAGTCATACAAGATTAGAGACTAGTTCCTGTATGCCTCATTCTTGTATTGATTTTGCTCTAAGCAAATCCCATACATCCAGAAAGTGAACAGAGACATAACTCTAGAAATAAAGGCATTTTTGAAAATCTCATGATGGTACCTGCTCAGGCTTCTAGCCATAATCCTAGTGCAACTTCATTTAAAGCCATTAGACAAAAAGTCAAGCCTCGATGTCAGAATTAATCCACACTGCAAGTGGACCAAAATTGACCTCATTACTTATCAAGCTAAAGCCATCAGCAGAAGGGAAGAAGCTGAGAATCATGACCCATATCAGTTCACTAACCTTTGGAACTTCAGCTTTTCCATTGTGGGATCTGCAACACAGGATTAGAAAGTAACACTAGAGGGGCTTGGAAGGTGGCTCAGTGGTAGAGTGTTTGCCTTGCATATACAAGGCCCTGGGTTCAATTCCTCAGCACCACATAAGCAGAAAAAGCTGGAAGTGATGCTGTGGCTCAAGTGGTAGAGCGCTAGTCTTAAGCTGAAGAGCTGAGGGACAGTGCCCAGGCCCAGAGTTCAGGTCCCATGACTGACAAAGAGAGAGAGAGAGAGAGAGAGAGAATCACACTAGAGCAATGGCTTTCACATGGTGATTAATTTGTCTTCCTCCTGGGAAATACTCAGCTGTTTCTATAGTCATTATTGTTTGTTATGACTAAGAGAGATGTTACTTATATCTAGTGGGTAGAAGCTACTGCCCTAAGAGAGATAGTACAGCCCTTCACACCGGACATTTGTTTTCCTGAATATCAATAATTCCGAGTCAGAAAACTATTCAGAAGTGTGTCGCTCATTGTGTTCTATGTGTTTTCAGGACTTGCTTACAGAAACCAAACTCTCGCTTTGCTCTGCAGGCACACTACTTCTCAGTTGGTGCAGGTGAATGTTCAAGTTGCCTTCCCAAACAAGGCTTGGGCCTGTGTCCCAAACAGCCAGTTGTCCACCAGGCAGAACCTAATTTCTAGTTAAAGAAACCTCCATATTGGTTGGCACTCAGGTCATTCCCTTGAGGTATCACCAATTTGTACACAGATATAACTTTTACTTCACAATTAGGTACAAGCCTCCGAAAACCTGTCCGCTAAAGGAAAAACAAAACTTAGAGAGCAGTGGAAATCGCCAGAGGAAATCATTTTCTAGATTTAAATACACTTGAAAATAGGTCTCAGTTTCTCCATGTGAAGTCTTTCCAGATTAAAAACTGCAGATAAAGCCACTGGCAGCTTTTTAAATTCATTTCGCAAATGTGTGTGTGTGTGCACACGCATGCGCCCATGTGTGCCAAAAGTAACAGGTCTGGACAATTCTAATGTGAAGCCTCTTGTCTGGAACTGGCAAGCAGAACTCATCTTCACTTTTTCCAACAATAAGGACTTTTTCCAGGTATGTAGGAGACAGGCTGCTTGGAGCCATTATAATATTTAGTCCCAGCATGATTTCCTTCATTAAATAATCTTTTAATGTAACATTAATAACAATTACAAGATTACAGTTCAAAATATTTGATAACAGCCCACTATGGAGCTGAAATATTACCATGCTTTTCTCTAAAGAAGCTCGTGGGAAGCAGGCATCCTGTGCAGTGCCACTAATATAATAACCAGAAAGGCAACCCATTTGCTATTCCACTAGAAAAAGAATAAATCCAGATTGTTTACACTGCAATGGATGGGATAACAACCAGAGTTCCATATCTGTTTCACACCTAGAAACATACATATAGTAATTCTGTCTTCCCCTTTCCCTCTTTTCTTGTCCATCCTCCACAATTAAGCTGTTTTTTTTTCTTTCTTCTTCTTTTTTTTTTATTGTGAAAATACTGTAGAGAGGGGTTACAATTACATGGACAAGATAATGAGTACATTTCTTATCAAGCATTGTAGCCTCCTTCTTTGTTTCCCCTTCCCATCCCTTCCAATCCTCCCCCCACCCTCCACTCAACCCTCCTTCCCTCCCCCCACCAATGTTGTAAAGTTTGTTTTTGACATATGACTTGTACATCTCATTGTTGCAATGGATCCACCAGTATCCCTATTTAAATGATTTGTTTTTTCCCTTCCCCTCCACAAATTATAACAACATCAAATACAGTAATAGCAGGGGTTATACCGTGGGGGAGGGACATACAAAGCAACAAAGAATCTTATAAATGTGTTAGAAACAATCACATGAAAGAAAAAACATTTGAATACATATCTTAGGGTTCATTTCCCAAACATCAACTTATTTGACCTTTTCTGCTTGACTCAGACATATACTAGTTATTGCAAATAAGGGAAACCATGGGACCAATGTTTCTTTCAGCCTGGCTTACTTAATATATTTTTTTTTCCAAGTCTTTCCGTTTCCTAACAAATGGGGCAATGTCATTCTTTCTGATGGAGGCATAGAATTCCATTGTGTATATAGACCACATTTTCTTAATCTGTTTTAAAATGGATCAATCCACACTAGCTTTCTAAGTAAAACTATTCCCTATGACCATGGTGTCTCATGGTATATGAAGACTTTTCCCTGTTTCATTGCACTCATATTTGAAAAAAATTGGCACAACTGAAGGCACAATGATGGCTGCTCAATCCCTTCTTTCTTAGTGGCCTCTGCATATATGGATAAAGTGAATTTGCTGGTGCAGATTTAATTTTGCCGAAAAAGAAATGGAAGGACATCATACCCATCCCAGTGCTCTGGTTTCTTTTCATCTTTTCCTCTGTTGGTGTCACTGTGCTTAAGTTTTTAGGCTCTGCCTGCATTTGTCAGCCCCTTGTGATTATCAGCTGTTTCTGCAACCATTGCCAAGTTCTCACTCTTCAAGATGAATTGCTTCTAGCCCATGCTCCTATCTGCTTCTAAAAGCACAACACAGAGACATTCTCCAGCATTCACAGAGGTCTAGGGTTCTCACCTTACAAGTCTGGAGACAGCTTTTTCTTCACATTATCACAAGGGTGTTACATTTAGCAGGTCCTACCCAGCCTGAATCAGGGGTCCGGGCAAGGCACTAAATCTGGTGCCCAGCAAGGGTGCCATTATGCTATGGAGTGATGAGAGAGCTGCCACTCAGATTGACTGGCTTTGGTGTAGCTAAGGAAGAAAGCTAGACATTATACCAGCCTTTATTTTGCCAGAATATAACAAACACCATCAATGGCTCTTTTTAGGAGAGATCCAAGTACACTCAGGGAAGCCTCGGTGAACAGTCTTCTGACTCTGCAATTGATTTGTCCCGCTTTCCCTGTCAGAGGGCAAAGCCTCCATTTCACAGTCAATACAAGCTGCATGGCTGAAGAATGGTTAAACTCGGCCACTGGCTACAATTTCCCAGATACATTGCCATGAAAAATCTGGAGCCCAACCAGTTAATCAACTGGGCCATTTTAATGTTTCCTCAGTATCTTAAGGGTTTATAAATGAAAATACAATTTCCCAAATGAGAGCTCATTATCCTGAGAAGTACAAATCCTTCAAACAAAAGCCATACTACTGAGTTTTGTTCATTTTATTGAACTGTGTTCAAAGAAACAGGATATTTAGTGGGCTCCTTAACTTAGCTTCCCCTCCTTGATAGTCACAGATTGATCTTGATTTACCATCAGGCCTAAGGTAAAGAAGTATTATAGTAAGAACACATTGGAACTAAAGAGGATTGCAACACCTTAAATGGTTTCAAACATAAATTTCAGCTGTAGCTGAAGTGTGTGTTTATCACTAATATACTCCATATACATTTGAGACTTCTTTCTTTCCTTCCATCACTTCTGCCTTTCCTCCCTCCATCCATTCCTCTCTCCTACTCTTCATCCTTTTCTCCCTCTCTGCTTTTCTCTTCTTCTTTCTTCCTTTTGATATCTTTCAGTGTTGAGATGAATCAGTAGCATTGTATACATTAGGCAAGTGCTCTAATATGAGCTTTACCCCTACCTTATTTCTCTATAGCTCTATAATATCAAAGCTTCTTGCATGATCCTGACTACCTCCACACTCTTGAAGATTAGGGGAAAATTACTGAAACTGTGAAAACTCAGGCAATCTAGTCTCTTCTAATACTATTGGTCTTTTTAAAACTAGCCTCTTGGGTAAATACTCTCTTTTACAGATTATATTTCCTCTTGTTCAAGACAACATATAATTGTAAAGCTAAGGTTTATGTGATCTCCTGTGTATATTTTCTTCACTGCACAAAAAGTTATAACATACTATGGCCTAGAACAACAAAATTTCATAGTTTCCCTGGGGTGGGAACCCTAGAGCCCTACGGGGACTGTACCTTGCTGCAGAGATTTGAATGGTGTTTGAATGATACCAGTGGAAAACCCTGGTTATGTGAGCGTCTGGCCTTCTGCAGCAATCTTGACAAAGTTAGGTGTCCCCATATTTACTTAACTCAGTAGTTCCTGGCATCCTGGATATGCTACGGAAACTATTTACCTTAGTACTTTCTGATTTATTGTTATGTACATCTTAGAATATGCCCTATTATTTATTTTCCCTGTAATTTCATTAAGACAGCCCTGGGCCAATCTGAACTTATAAAAGTAAAGGTTTGAGTAGACATCGTGGATTTCATCATGTAGATCAATTAACCCATTTTCACCACATGGTGTTATTAAAAGATTACAAATTACTATTGTATGGACATATTCTTCATTTGATTGCTTCGGAATTTGCTGGTCAGAATAAGCACTCTGGTTCAGAAGTCTGGATCTCTGCTGAATTTCATAAGGCTGCAGTTAAGGTTGTTGGTCAGGACTGGATTCTCAAACAGAGGCTTGTTTGGAGAAGGATCTATCTACATCCAAGATCACTCAAATTGTTGATGTAATTATATCTCTGTGAGACAGTAGTTTGCTTCTTCAAAGCTAGTAATAGAAAATAAGCGACTCTAGAAGCAATCTGCTGGAAGATGCTTTCTTTTTTTTTTTGGTCGGCCGTGGGGCTTGAACTCTGGGCCTGGGCGCTGTCCCTCAGCTCTTCAGCTCAAGGCGAGCACTCTACCACGTGAGCTACAGCGCCACTTCCGGTTTTGTGGTGGTTTATTGGAGATAGGAGTCTCACGGTCTCTCCTGCCCGGGCTGGCTTTGAACCGCGATCCTCAGATCTCAGCCTCCTGAGTAGCTAGGATTACAGGCGTGAGCCACCAGCGCCCGGCTGGAAGATGCTTTCTTATGTAATATAACATTATTATAAAAGTTGCATGACTTCACCAATGACATGTTACATAATATTACCATAAGAATAGTGTCCTATAATTCAATTTGGCATATTTTATTGGTTAGAAATATGTCTTAGGTTCTGCCCATAGCCAAGTACATGGATGAAACAAGGTTGTAATCACCAGCAGTTGGGTGCCGTGGAAAATCATTTTGGAGAGTCTATTATGCTCATACTACTAGGAGCAGAGAAGAAAATCCCCATGGGTCTATATGGAATCTTCTAGAACTGATCCGGTAAGAGTACCATGGCAAATATTCTATTCTGGTTTCTGAACCAGTACCATTGAAGGCACACTGGGTTTCATCTTTTGGGCAACTACCTGACAGCTGTCACTGGAGTCCATAGTCCATTATTTTTCTTCAAATTTGAAGTCTCCACTTACAGTCAATTTTAGTCCAACTGCAGGACATTGGACTCTGCACTGGCTTCTTATTTGGGTGTAAATCACTCACCTAACAGAGTCCATGGTATTCTTGAGTACTATCTCAGGCTCAGCTACCTTAATTTGCTAGTGCTGCACTATTACTTCCAAAGCATGTTGGATATGTCTTTCTGTGAGTCTCCACCAAATATCCCAAAGGCTACCCAAATAATAAGTGTGGGAAAAACAAAGGCCCTCTCATATCATTTCTTCTCTCTTTAATTCCCACTCATGTCTTGTTTATCATGCCCACTAGGAAAAGAAGGAACCAAATTTGTTCTTTTTTTCTCATTTCTTGAGCTCTCTATTTTAATAATACAAGAAACCTCTGTGATCTAGTAAACTATGCCATATTAGCTCAAATTACTAGGAACCATTTCCTCTGTCAATAGTGTTAAAGTTTCAAGAAAGTAGTTTCAAAATACTCAAATTTGAGACAAAGCTGATCAACAATCTCTTTGTTTTAGTAGGTTTTCCTTTTCCTTCCTTGGGCCAATAAGTCTCATGACTCACACTTGAAAGTACGGTTGAAGGAGAAATGACTTAAAGTTGAAAATAGTGCACACAAACCCAGGAGGCTAACAAAATAAATGTGTTTGGTGCAGTAATTCCTTAAAAGTCAATTTCAAAATAAAATGGTAGAATCTTATTTTGCTGAATCACTTTAGAACAGAATCCATTCCACTAGATGGATGGAAGGGTGATATGATATTGATCTTTTCAGTTATTTGGTGTTTAGGTACAATCTGGTGCAATCATAGCCTCTGAATCTGTTGATTCCAATCATAAACAGCCTCATCTGGGTTCCCAAGGAGGATGGATAGTTACACTGACAAGTTAGCTATTTCATGGCAAGGCTAATTTGAGAAACACTACTATAAAATGTTCTTGCTAAGACCCCTGAATTAGTAGTCTATTAAAGTTGGTAAAATGCATGTGTGCTTTTATAAATTTGTATAAGAATAGGCTTTAATGAGATATAACCTGCTAGTGTTTTGATATGCAGTTTTCTGAAGTGGCCTGAACTCTGCAATTTATACTAGTCCTTGGTTTTCATCATTGGTGATTAGTGACAATAAAGTGGGTAGAAACTATTTTTCCTTTATACACACCAAAGAGACCATATGATAATATTATTCAAGGCACAGGATTCCTTACTAATGGGTTGTTACAAAGCATACTAATTTGTCCAAACAAGCAGACTTGCAGATCCATTCCGTCTAGAACATGCCAGGAATTGAGCCACTGGGGATCATGTGCTGGTACTACAGGTATCATGTTACATTCTACATGAATCTCATAAAAGAGGCATCACAAAAAGGTGCAAATGGAACTTGACTCCCTTCTCACATCTCTGTAGCCCCATATCCATGTCTACAATGGCCTACTTCTTATTATTATCTGAGAACCTCTCGTACTCCCTAATAATGAAATATATGAAATATAATGAAAAATAAGAGAGTGCTTTAATAAAAAAGTAAAAATATTCAAATCAAAGAAATCCAGATGACTGGATTCTGGGGAGCTCATAATCACAATCTATCCTATAAGAAGCAGTAGTCTGAAATTCAAAAAAAAAAGCAAAAAGTAAGATTATGTGTATGTGTGTGTATCATGTGTGCCTGTTTGTGTGTGTGATATATGTATATCACTAGGATGAAGAATTCTTTCTGAATGAAAACCCAGAAAGTGGCACCTAATTAAAAAGAACCTAGACTTAATCTAACTTAGAATAGATTAGAGAGAGAAAAAGAGAGAAGATTCATATGAAGCTCTCCAGCCTGGGGGCTTACTCTCAGAGCTTCAAAGTATAATGAACAAATTAAGTAGGCCAAGTGATTAATAGCAAAAAAAACTATCACTTATGGTTTTTTAACTGAAAATTATTGAATTTAGTGTAACATGGTCATCATTTATGGACAGAGTCATAGGATATTTTTATGAGAAAGACAGAATAAAGGAATAATGATTGGGGAAGGAGGAATGAAAGAAGGGTATGAGGGAGAGAAGGAGAATAATGAAAAATGCATCTATTAAAAGATAATGAGTAATTTCCAATATTTTTGGAGTGCAAATTTAGTTTTGTAACCTGAACATGGCAAAACCCAACATAATGGTCCAGAAGTTAATTGGAGACACTTGGGATATCAGACACAAAAAGCTTCAAATGTCTGTTTCTATTAAGATAAAGAGTAAGGACATTGGGGAAACAGTTTAAATTGTACACATAAAACCGGTAAACCCAAATGGAAGCTAGTGACTATATAAAGTCAATCATCTCAACAAGAGAAAAAGATCAGAAAATTTGTATATTATATGGTAACTGTCCATACATCTAATAATTAGTTTACAAATTGTTTTACTAGTTATAACAAAATATATCTTAGATTTAAAATGTATCTGTTCTAGTTTGTTCATCTTTAGAAACCCTGCTAGTGAAGTTCATAATTCATTTTTCACTGCATAAATTAGTAGACAGTAGAATGAATACATAGAAAAAGAAATATGACTTTTTTGACAGACCTGGTGCTTGAACTCAGGACCTGGGCACTCTCCTTGAGCTTTCTTTTGCTCAAGGCTAGCACTCTGCCACTTAAGCCACAGTAATACTTCTAGCTTTTTCTGTTTCTATGGTACTGAAGTATCGAACCCAGGGATTCATGCATGCTAGGCAAGCACTCTAGCATGAAGCCACATTACCAGCCCAGGAACATGACTTCTACAAGTGGAATCTTCAAGTAGCAGTCTTGTTGAGGATCATCGCATCTATTTCATTGTTTTAAACATTCCCAGTGAACTGCCCCTACCCGGGCTGCAGAAGAATCTGCATTTTCCCATCACTACACTGGTAACAAACTTAAACTTTTTTGATAAATGTCAGATTGTCTTTACTTTCCATCAAAAAAATTGCTTTCATCTATTTAACAAATAATGAAAGCACGGTACTTGGTAGACACTGCCTTATATACTAAGGATTCATAAGTGGATTCAAATTCCTGGTACATTCAATTGGCCTTGTTTTCAAAGTATGCTTGACCCATCATGCCAAAGAAAGGTAGGGGATTTGACGAATGAAAGAGGTGATTTCCTAAATGTAAATTGAGATGCAAATAGAAAGGAAGAACAGATTGTGGGTAGCTGAAAACTAACAAGTTGGCAAAGAGCAGATCATGAAGAGATATGAAGCCACATCAAGGATGTTGGCTTTCATCCTAAGTACAGAGGAAACCTGTATTCCTGTTAAGTAGTGAATGGAGATGATATGATCAGGTTTATATTCCTGGAGGATCCTCTGGTTGTTTTAAAAACACTACATTAGAACTGGGGAAAATGGAGGTGGAAGAAGTGAGGATTTAGACCACAGTGGTAGCAGTGGAGCTGAGAAATGGTTGGATTCAGAACATAATACAGTTAGAGTGTACAAGACTGAGGGCTAGATTTGAAATGAAGGACAAAGAAGGGAGGTTTCAGGTTTAGTATGGATGATCAATTTTCAAAATATCCATTTGGTTTTTTTGGTTTGTTTTTTTAAAATCAAAAATTTTGGAGGGGTATTCTACCTCAAATACCCAACATATTCTTTTTTCCTATCGTGAAAATACCATACAGAGGGGTTACAATTACATGAGAAAGGTAATGAGTACATTATTTTATCAAGCATTGTTGCCTCCCCCTTTGTTTCCCCTTCCCATCCCTTCCCATTTCCCCCCCACCGCCACCCCCACCTGCACCAAAGTTGTAAAGTTTGTTTTTCAACATAATGTCTTGTACATCTCATTGTTACAATGGGTCCACTTGTATCCCTATTTAAACAATTTGTTTTTTCACTTCCCCTCCACAAATTATACCAACATCAAATACAGTGAAAACAGGGGTTATACCATGGGGGAGGGACATACAAAGCAACAAAACAATCATCTTATAAATATAAAAACAATCACAAGAAAGAAAAAACATTGGAGTCCTTATCTTGGGGTTCATTTCGCCTAACATCAACTTATCTGACCATTTCTGCTTGCCTCAGACATATACTAGTTATTGCAAATAAGGGAAACCATGGGACCTTTGTTTCTTTGGGCATGGCTTACTTCACTTAATATAATTGTTCCAAAGCCTTCCAATTCCTAAACGATCAATGTCATTCTTTCTGATGGAGGCATAGAATTCCATTGTGTATATATACCACATTTTCTTGATCCATTCATCTACTGAGGGGCATCTGGGTTGGTTCCATATCTTAGCTGTGGTAAATAATGCTGCAATAAACATAGCTGTCCTGGTATCAATCCCACTTTTGGGCATTTACCCAAATGATCACAAACAAGACCATACTAAAGCTATCCATTTGTTTTATAAGCAAACTTGCCCTAGTTTGGGAACAAAGTATCATAAGATAGAACTTTTAGGATTTAATCCTAATGTCTTATTTACTTGATGGTAAGAAATCCCAAATCTGATTTCCTGTAGATATTCTACAAGGTGATAAAATATCTACAACTTGAGAAGTAGATTACAGAAGATTTTCACACCGGATTTTCATCACCTAGCAACATTAAACTCCAGGTCTTTTGGCCTCATCTGAACAGAAATCCTTGTCATGTACTATTTTGCATATGTTGAAAGTCTAACTGTAAGAATGATTATTAGAGAACAGAAGTATAAATATTTGGAACTGCACTTTACTGAACATTTACCATGTGCCAGGTACCTCAATAAGATACACTGGTAGATGGCTTCATTCAATCTTCTCAGAAGTATTAATAGGTACTGAATTTTTCTCATAGTTACAGAGAAAATGATAAATGACCAGAGTAGCTAAAGATAAATGGGAGAAGTGGCATTTTTAGCACTGACAAATGATCATAAATGCCAACCATTTTACCTAATATCATGGAGTATTTACCTCTTGGAAACAGTAAGGAATGTTATTTTGCATCCATTAACAGATGAAGAAATGAAGACTCTGAGAAGGAAAATGATTTGCCTGAATTCATACAGTGAGGACATTACTATAGTTGGATTTAAATCATATTTTTCTGACTACAAGACATGTTCTAATGTAAGTTGTTTTTCATAATACATATGTCATTTGTTCATGGTCACAAAGCGCTCATAATTATCACTGTATACCTGCTACTGAGTGGTCCATAGGAGCTAGTCTCCATGTGTATTCATTAAGGTTCTCTGGAGAGACAGAAGTAACAGAATATAGATGAGAGACTGAGAGACAGACAGACAGACAGACAGGCAGACAGACAGACAGACAGGTAGGTAGGTAGGTAGAATGATTTACTAAGGATCTGGCTTACATGATTATGGTGGTTGAGAAATAACATGACAAGTTCTCTGCAAACTGTAGACCATAAGGTGTCAGCAATGTGGCTCAGTCCAAGTTTGCTGGTTTCAGAACTAGGAAAACCAGTGGTGTAACTTTCCCAAGGCTTACATGCTGAGGACCAGATGGCAGGGTACTGATTCAAGTCCTGAAGTCTAAAGGCCTACAGCCTATGCTTTTGGTGCTCAAGGCAGGAAACAAGTGAGCCCTGACACTTGTTTTCTCCATGCCCTGTAACTGAGGGAGAATTTCCCCCACCTGGCCCACTCAGACTAGCAGGCTGAGGGTATTCCTCTGGAATACCCTCCTAAAATGCCCCAAATAATGCTTGTCCAAGTCTCTAGATATATATGTTTCTCTTTTTTCAGTTGTACTGTTGTTTGAACTTAAGACTTTATACTTGCTAGGCAAATGCTCTTTTACTTGAGCCTTGCTAATTCCAGCTGTCACAAATGTCTTCAGTAGTTTTTTGTAGTGAATCTCATGTGTCTCCTACTCATTCTGCTTCTCTGATTGAGCCCTGGTAGCTACATGCATGCTACATGTGTTACCTCAGTCATGCTTTTCAACAACATAATGGAAGGTATTAGTGCTTCCTCCATGGTACAGTTGATGAAAGACCAGAGAAATTAAGTCAATTTCTCAAGGTGGGCAGTTCTTACATTTTAAAGGCAGGATTCAACATTGCTCCTGAGACATGAAATCCCTGTTTTTCAGCTCAAGACCATGTATACTTCACACTATATTTGAAAAATATGTCATTTACCCTCTTTTCTAAGTTCTTTTATAGAAAAATAGTAGAAAATATGCAGTGAGGTTTTTATTTCATTGTTATTGTAGAGGTGATATACAGAGGGTTTACAGTTACACAAATCCAGTAATGTGTACAATTCTTTTTGAACTATGTCTCCCATTAGCTCACTCTCTCCAACTTTCTTCCTCTTGGCCCCACCCACAAGATATACACTTCATTTTCCACTGAGTATCTAGTGAGTAACCCTGTTGCATTTTTCACCCTTTGTCTCAACTTGTCTGTATCCCCTGTTGCCTTCTCAAAGACAAATAAACTAACAAACAAGACAAAGGGAAATGACAACAAAAACAGCAACAAGAGCAACAAAGAAAATCTCTTCTTTTCTTTTCTTGGGGTTCATTTTGTAAGATATTATTTTATATGATAATTTGCACATAGCTATTGAGCCTTTGTGATTTGCTCCTCCACATATTCTCTTTTGGCCTCACTGTGTAAATGTCTGGGGACCTGTATAATTTATCATGTACCAGTGTATTTTTTTAAATTATTCAGTGTGTATATACTTGTAGATTTATAGGCACATTCTAGTTACCACAATTGTGGAAAATCATGCAGCCTGTTTCTTTAGATCTAGCTTACTTCGTTTAATATCATTATTTCCAAGCCTTTCCATGTCCAATTATTTCTAAGTCTCCATTTCTTTACAAATTTACAATATCATCTTTTCCTGATTGATGAGTAGAATTTTTATACTTTTTTATTATGAAAATACTGTACAGAAGGTTTACAGTTACATGAGCAAGGTGATCAGTGCATTTCTTATCAAGCATTGTTGCCTCCTCCTAGTTTTTCCCCTACCATCCCTTCTTTCCACAACTGCACCCCCCCCACACCTAAATCGTAAAGTTCATTGTTCAACAGTGTCTTGTACATCTCATTGTTACAATGGGTCAACCTGTATCCCTATTTAAACATTTTGTTTTATCCCTTCCCCTCCCCAAATCATACCGACATCAAATACAGTGAAAACAGGGGTTATACCGTGGGGGAGGAACATACAGAGCAACAAAAAAATCACATATTACTTTATAAATATGTTAGAAACAATAGCAAGAAAGAAAAAAAGCACTTGTGTCCCTATCTTGGAGTTTATTTCATAGAAGTTTTCATGTAAATTATATTCTAATGTAAGTAAAATATAATGTAAATGCAGCCAGCATTTAACGTATTGGTATTGATAAAGCATCCATGAGTTCTGGTCATACTGTTAAATTAACTGCTCTATTTTAAAGATACAGCTGGCTAAAAAAAAGTGACTTCCTCATTAAAGAGAAAAGCAACAGTGGAGATAATACTGATGACCCAAATGATGTGGAAGATAAGTAACAGTAAAACCTCTTTCCTCTACTAGGTTCAACTTTCAAGATTCAGTTTCATCAAAATATCCTTATTTGCCCATTCAATTAATATAATTATTTTGTATGTCATTGATTTCATAGGTTTGCCTCTTTCTGTGTATATGTTCTTATTTTGTATTTGTCTAAGATCGCATGCATCAAATTTGGTCCCTCTGTTTATATTGTGCAATATATGATAACGATTTAATAAAAGTAAGTGCTCAGGCTTGACTTGAATCCTATTGCTTATAGAAAACAGAAATTGCAAGCAATGTGGTGTCCTGCATCACTGAGGGAGTTGGGAAATACCTGTCTATTTTGCTGTACAACTAGTAACTCAAGTCAGCAAATATTTTCCACATATTTCCTCTGTGCCATGCACTGTTCTGGATATAGACAGACCACGTTTCAGGCATTAATGTGAATATAAATCATCTGTCAACCTTTACACACAGATTCCAATTTAATAGTTGTGAGATGGAATCTGAAATTTTGCACCCCTATTGAACAGCAGGTAATGTCCGTGCTGCTGAGCTTTTAGATCATACTTGGAATATTAAGGATAGAGTATATAATATGTTAAATGCAGTTAATTCTTTGCCTTCAAGGCATTTATAGTTTAATTGAATAAAATAGAAAGGTGGTTAATCATGAAGGCTTAAATGTATAATATGAGAGGGATTCTTTTGGGCAGATTTTTATACTACATATATTTTTTAAAGGAAATCCAGTTGATAAATTAGAAAATTGTGATTGTGAGTGAGAGAATTAATAAGTGAGCATATAATAATAAAATGGAACCCTTAAAGGTTAAAGAAAAGAGTGATAATATTATGAGGCTGATTGTTAAAGAAAATTTTATATGGCTAGGTAATTGGAGCTGTGGTCCCTTGTCCAACATCAGCATGTTCAACTAAGAACTTGTTAGACACGTGGACCTGATGAACACTTACAGATTTAGAAAATGTGGGGGTGGTATCCAGCAGTTTGAATAAGTTTGAATCACTTGAAGAGTGTTAAATGAGAAAATCCTTGTGAACAAAGCCCCCTACCAGATCCATTAAATTAGAATCTCTAAATTGGGACAGAAGTACTCATAAACTGCTTTGTTGAATGGCAACACCTTTGTACAACTACTTAAAGACACTAAAATATATTTTTAAAAAAACAAATTCAGAGTACCTGTAGGCATAGAAAGAGCAAAATTGAGAGTATTGTGTATTGTTCTCTTCTTCAGCTTCACAACCAGTACCTTGTCACAAGTTCATGTGTAGAAACATACATACATCAGTATATGCATATATGTACATACATTTGTTCTTAAGCATTAAGAATCTCCTAGCACTAAAATAAGAGAAATGCTAATTATTTAGAGAAGAAGGCTGACCCACTAAGCATGTCATAGGGTACTATGGTGGGATTAGAGGCTGGAAGAAGATCATGGATACTTAGGGCAACTACGGTAGGAATATGACAGGAAGTCAGCAAGAGCCGTCCCAAGTAATTCACCAAGAAGTATCCAGTGGGCCTTTGTAGGTTCCATATTGCCAAACTAAACTCCTCTTCTTTCCTTCTCTGTTTATCATAACAGTAACCCTAATATTAGTATGAACCTAGCATATTACCTTATGGTCTGCCTTATGCATAGGCACATAAGTGACATTTTTTAGTGTCCCCATGTGCCAGTTTTCTTTAAAATATGTGTTGTTTTACATTTTACCATTAGACCATCCATGTTCAATGGTTTTTCCAAGATTACATAGCCCGTGTTAGCATCTAGGAGACAGGCCTCTGTGTCTCTTTTACCATTAGACCATCCATGTTCAATGGTTTTTCCAAGATTACATACCCAGTGTTAGCATCTAGGAGACAGGCCTCTGTGTCTCTTTCCTGTTGCCCAGACGTCTGTATGTTGTTTTCACTATATACTATCTTTATGAGACATGCCTTGTTTAGTCACTTCTAAACTTGTATCATGATTAGGATAACTGGATTTAATTCCATGAGGCTAGCATAGAGAGGCTCACTATGTTTTCTATTTATGGCAATGTCACTAAAGTGAGAGAAGAATACATGAGGTTAGTGACCATACATAGTCTTCCTGACTTTGTAAAAGTATATCTATTACACTTCCAAATCCTCTATGTTCTTTTACATGACAAAATACTATATTAGCTTTTCATGAATGTATTTGTAAACTGGTACATAAACATATAGAGGAGATGAAAGCGGCTCTAAACTTTTAAATGCTGCCTTATAATTAAGAAAAGCAGTTGTCATCTACTGCCACATCTTCATTATAGAGCAAGAAAGACGCTGCAGCCTTGACATTGATGCTAATTTTCTAAAAATCTGTTTCTTTTGTCTTTCTACCTGGCATAGACAGTCATATTTCCTGAATGCCTCATGTACCTAACTTATAATGCAGTTTGCTACACACATAGGTGTAATAACAAAATTATGGAATCAAGCCACGCACTGCAGTCCAGATCCAAAAGAGAATACTGAATAATGAATGCGTCACTGGTCTGTCTCATCTTTGGTTGAAAGTAATCCTTCAATAAAGAAATAATAGTATGAGAAATTCTTGTTTAGCAGATAATTCCTTCAAATGTTCATCAGAGTTAGAGCTCTTTGTTCCCTAAATATTAGCTCTAATAAGAGTCACAAGTGTTAGTATCATGTATCTTAGTTTTGTCAGAAAATGAATATCAACAAATGACATAGAAATAGTGATTCTTTTTCTGGCCAAAGATTACTTTTCATTCTGGTTTTCTGAATTTCTAGTCCAGACTCAGAATGAATAAAGGCACATGAAAAAAATCCTTAATTGACAATATAATGCCCACAAGCATCAACAGATGTGATCCCTTGTAATGAAGCATGTGGGTCTAATTTGGCATCCCTGCCCACTTGGAGGATCTCCTTGCTGAGTTCTTACAGGCTATCCTTCTAAACCTATGTTTGGCTGGCACCTGTACCCTGTTGAAACTGGCATACCACCCTATGAGTGGGCACAGTGCCACACTAACAGATGGCCATGAGAGTCATGATGCCAGAGCAGTACTATTGTTTGTAGCAAGTTTAACTTAACAGCAATTGGCATCTATCAGAGAATGGTCAAATGGTGGTCTACATTTGTGTAGTGATAAACTATGACCTAAAATTGACAGATGTAAAACTGATACTTTCTTTAGTCTTTTCACAGACCAAACAAAGATCTATACAGGAAAAAGTAGTACTACAACAGTTGTGTATCTCAACTGGGGTGCTACAATGAGTTCCATGTCCTAATCTTTTTGAGCCAATAACCAATTCAGATCTAGTATTACTAAATAATATTTTTAAATATCAACCCAAGGATGAATTTTCTGCTTTGTCATCTACTTCTATCTGTTCACATTCATAAAACACAGTTATTCCATTACCTAGACCTTTATGCTCTTGGGGGGGAAATGAGTGAGAACATTTACTTTGAAAATTTGTATTTATCCACAATGATTCAAAATATCAAATATGACTGAGAGAAAATGGAAGGGGTGACATTGATCAAAATGTGTTGTACTCATAAATTGATAGGTTGAATAGGGTAAACAAAGGAGGAGGCTGCAATGCTTGATAAGAAATGTACTCATTATCCTGCCCATGTAATTGTAACCCCTCTGTACAGTGTGTTCACAAAAATAAAAATAAAAAAAAGAAAAAAAGAAATCTCTATGGAAAACTACTTAAAGATCATTTTAAAAATAAAAAAAGAAATGTCAGATCTTGATATGGAGTCAGGCCAAAAATAACACTAAAGTTTAAGTCAATTTAAAACTGTTTTAAGTGAAAACAAATGGGAACCTAACTTTCATTACCACCTACTACGTGCTAAGCACTAAAGGACACCGATCACAGGTAGTCCTCACTTTGCACAATTTTAATATACACCAGCGTTGGTGGCCATCATGTAACGAAAGAACATCAGGTCCCCAACAGAACAGTTTACATTTCTGTTGTCACGGTATATTAGCTATAGATAAATACATGAAGGGGAAGCAACAGTATTGGCTCTTTTATCCACCAATTTCTGAGGTAGTACAAAAGGAGTGATCACTTCCATCCATCACCCCTCTCTAAATCTATCAGTAATTGATCACTGAGCATCTGTTATCAGTTCATTCACAAACCGTAGCTTTTGTTTTTATGTACCTGCGGTGCCTCCTTATCTCCCAATGAGAACCCCATGTGATGTTTTATAAGAATAGCTAATTAAAACAGAGTAATGCTCTACAATGACCAAGTACTGTACAGAAACAGACAGAAAGGGCATTATAGAAGAAATATCTGTCCCTGAAAACGTTAACACCACTACCACTCAGGAGCCCTAGATATGAGGCTAGTGGAACTTAGTGAAAGCAAACTAAGAGAAATGAGGAAAGCATTTGTAGGAAAAGGATAGAGAACCAGGTACCAGAAGAAGAAACGCCGGCAGAAATGTTCAGATTAAAGGGACTTCGGGGAATATTTCATAATATTGACAGGATAAAAGACAAATCACTGGAAACTGATTCACAGTTGGAAGGGATTATGCCAAGTGATCGCTGCATAGAAAAGATTCTCTATCCACAGCACTGATCACACAAGAAGGCAAACACTTCAAGCCATTCTATGATTTGTACTAAGAACTACAACATGTTCACTTACAGCATTTAATACTTTAAAGTGTATCAAGTAAATATTATTTCTACAAAATTATTTCATTCATCTATACATTTATAGCCAACAGTTTTGAGAGTTTCTGACATGAAAGGCAGAGCATAAGATTTTAGAAGATCATGGTCTTACAGGAAGGGCAAATGCCAGGCGCAGGTGGCTCACCTGGCATATTACCTATGCTCTATGCTACTAGTACAAGGAAAATATTCAATACTTCCCTGGCAGCATGGAAATGAGGCATATGAATGAATATTTATTGACAATGTTGATCTAAGAAATAAAATGCTTCTGCTGCCCATAAGTCATTATTAGGTAACAAGTAAGTGTAACTATTTTTTGTAGTACTGATGTTTGAACTCAGGGCCTTGCACTGCTGGGTACTCTTTCATTTTGAAAGTTCTAGCAGTATTTGCTTCAACATTATTTTTCAAATAGCATCTCACCTTATACCCAGGCTGTCCTAGATCACTATTCTCCTATTTTATGTTGCTGACATAGCTTGAATAATAAGTGTGTACTACTATACCCAACTTATATCTGTTGAGATGAGGCTCTCACAAACCTTTTTGTCCAGGCTTTTCTCTAACCATAATCCACCTGAATTTTACCTCCCCAGTAGCTAAGATTACTGGTAGAATTCACTATGCCTGGTCTTATGAATCATTATATATCCCTTTTAATAAATGATGAGGCATGGTGACCAGAAGGAAGGTGAGCTGGGCCTCCTCACTAGTAGCATCATCTTCCTACCTAATTCCAAGTCACCTCAACCACTCCCCAAACCAGAGTCATCCTCATAATGGATAGAACTCTGAGGTCAGCCAACCACTTTTACCTTGAACTCTTCAGTGTTTATGGTGGTCCTGCAAGCTATTCGTTCTCAAGTTCCATTATTTCAAAGGAAGAACTGGAAAATCTTGCGAAGTCATTGAGTCCTAGTGTTCTTATTTGCTGTGGTTTAATTTTTTTGTGTAAAACTTCCTATTTTGATCAGAAAGGGCTGCAACTAATTTCATTCCGTCTTGAAATTCCTCATGCTTTGTCTATATGGCAAGGCCACTGTGATCTTTCAGCAGCAGCACCGCAGCTTCTGCACAGTATTAGGTAATGAAAAGATGAAATGGCATCACACTTACCTTCCGGGTCATGTTTGTGTCTAAGTCATGTGTTTATGTAATAGGAAGCAGTGCCTGAGCATTGAGCCTGAAAGCATATAGATTCAGTAAATCTGCCCTATTCCCATCCTACATGCAGCTTCTCTCACAAATTGTCCTCTGCTTTCTTATTTTAAATTAGTACATTTCACTCGGTCAATGACAGTGGTTTAAAAAAATCATTATAAAGGTGAGTTGCCGAACACTGCAATTGTCTGCACAGACACATATGGATAGGGATAATAGAAAAAAATGACTTTTTCTATATTGGGCTAAGATAATCAATTAAAGTAGAAAAAAGAAAAGTACTGTTTATTTTATCATAACATGAAAACCAATGAGAAAAAGAACCATAGTGTAAAAGGGGTCTATGTTCTTTCTTTCCTTACCCTCACCCGCCCTGGGCCCAGTGCTCAGAGCTGGGTGTTGAGGGGCTAGCCATATGGTGTGTCCCTTCCAAACAGCTCAAAGCAAGGTTACTGTGAACTTGAAACATTTCTTCGAACTTCTCTGAGCCTCCACTTGTTCCAGTTACAAAGAACAGCCTTTTTTTTTTGGCCGGAGGGGGTGGGGGACGCAGGTTAGTCATAAGGCTTGACCTCAGGGCCTGGGTGCTGTCTCTGAGTTTTTTCACTCAAAGCAAGTATTCTACCACTTTGAGCCATTCAACAGTGATACTCACTGCTGGAAATGAACTATATAACTGGGGAGGGGAGGGGAAGATGGGAGGGAAAAAGTGGGAGAGAATAGGGAGTGTGTGATACTGTTCAAAAGGAAATGTACTCATTACCTGATATTTAATTATCACTACTCACCTTTACAATGAGTTTTTTAAAAAAATAAATAAAAAAGCTACTGTAGTGCTTTACTGGCAGTGCATGAGTATATTTTGAAAACATTGTACAAATTTGAGGCCTTGTTGACTGTGCATGGAACAAATATTTGATCACTTGAATTTTTTTTTCTTTCTGAGTGCATAGGCTTGTCCACAGAAATCAAATGCCCCATTTCATTTTCAACAAAGTATCTAGTGAGCTCCATTGCTCACTCCTTGTCCTTCCATTTCTGGGCCCCCATCCCCCTCCCAAAGACAGAGAAATGAACAAACAAGAGAAAAAGAAAGGAAAACAAAAATAACCATAAAGAAAAGAATCCTCATACTCTGGCAATTTCAAGAATGGCGGTGCCAGAATATGAGTGCTTGCTGGGACAACTAACTGGAAAGTAGACTGTAGGAAACAGCAGTATGACAACATGAGGAAGCATGGTATAAAGGAAGGTGTGGAGGAAGACGTTTGAAGTGCAGGGTGTGAAGAGGAAAATGGAAGATAGGGACACTATTAAGAAGGCATAAGGCTAATGTGACTGATCTTTTTTGTTGTCATTGTTGGTCGTGGGGCCTGAACTCTGGGCCTGGGTGCTGTCCCTCAGCTCTTCAGCTCAAGGCTAGTCCTCTACCACTTGAGCCACAGTGCCACTTCTGGCTTTTTTCTGCTTATGTGGTGCTGAGAAATTGAACACAGGCCTCATGCATGCAAGGCAAGCAATCTACCACTGAGCCACCTCCCCAGCCCCTAATGTGACTGATCTTGAATGCCACACAAAAGCAGATATATTCTGAACCTTTGTATGGGTGCACACAAGGAAGTGATTTGATATGGTGGAGGTGCAAGGAAAATCTTGATACCATGCCAAGTAAAAATTTTCTCAATGTTCTGTATATACATTTTAAAATGCAAAAGCCTACTATTGATGGCATTTATAACATTACATTTATCTGATTATTCATAATGAAATTAATGTCCTAAGAAATAGAAAATTCAGTCTCCCCACAGACACCATTTAAGTACAATAAGATTGCCAGACCCTAGAGGCTTTATCCTGAAATCATAGCTACTCAGGAGACTGATATCTAAGGATCATGGTTAGAAGACAGACCAGGCACAAATGTCTACATGACTCTTACCTCCAATTTATCAGCAAACTGTTGAAAGTGGGCATGTCTCTCAAGTAGTAGGGCACCACCCTAGAGAGAAAAAAACAGTTGAGAACGTGAGGCCTAGTTCAAGCCCCAGCACCACAGTCTCTTCTCTCTCCCTCTCCCTCCCTCTCCTTCCCTCTTCCTCCCACTCTCCATCTCCCTTTCCCTCTCCCTCTCTCTCTCTCTGTCTCTCTCTCTCTCTCTCACTCACTCTCTCTCTCTCTCACACACACATATATACACATATACACCCACAAGTTCAGTAAGATTTCAGGCAATATAAGGACAACACACAAGCCAGATTGTCTTTGAGCAGATGAGAGTAAAATTGACTGAGTTCTTTTACTTCATTTAGCTTAGACATGTTTATGTAATTACATGCATATCTATTTTAACACACTATATCACAACATTTTCAATTCAAACTGAGACTTGCTGGGCTTGTGGCCTAGCACTCTACAAAACTACTACACAACAACCTATGCAGGCAAACCCAGAGTCATGCACTGGTTTCAATGTAATTCAAAGACTCCAACACCACAAACTGCCAGGAAAGCAAACAATCCAAGTTAAGACCTCTTAGGAATTCCACAAATGAAATCATATGCTTCTCTCAGGCCACCAACTTGTAGGGAGACAGGAACACTTGTCCTAGAAGGTAACTTCTTACAAGATGTGACAGAGAAATGGTATTAACTGCCCCTATGATAGGAAATATTCTTAACGTAATTGGACGCTATTCCTTTGTATAAACTCGATGCTGTAACATTTTATCACATGTAACCTTTTATTCACATTCATCAGCCTTTGAAAATAATTTCCTTCCCCAATAAGGTCCCATTATTATAAAACAACAAGATTGTGTAGCTCTGTCCTATTTCACTGAAAGCCAGAGTAATCTTCATCCATAGAATGCATGCATGCCGGGAGCTGGGTCAGACTTTTTACCTTAGTAGTGCTGAGGCCAAAAAGGCATCCTGGATACCTAGACACACATTCTTTACAATGGGTAAAGACTTTAAAACATCTGTATCTAAAACAACTGCTTTCTTGAGGAAATAACCACCAATAACCACTAGCAAAAAGATGCTAGGAGAAAACATGGGCCCAGCTGTTTCTTTTGGTTCTTTGTAAATTATGTAATTAATTATTAAATTGACAAATAAAATTGTATATATGTGTGTATATAATATGACATTTTGAAATATCTGTATTTCCTGTTTCCTTTCTAATCGAGTTTATCATGAAGAATTTTTAAAAAATTACCCTCCGATAGCAACAACAACAACAAAAAGCAGAAAACAGAATGGATGCAAAGGCAACCTCTACACAGGTAAAGGTGCATTTTCCCATGGGCTACACTGAAAACACAATATTCACTAATAAACATTAGCTCATAAACATTAACTCGGGTTTTCATTTCTCTACTTCAAATAACACGATGTTCTTTCATTAGGCTACAAAGTGCCAACATAAATCAAACGAGAATAGAATCTTTCCCCAAATAAGAAACATGATAGAGTAAAAAAGACCAAATTAGCTACAAATATTCCATCTCATTGTTTTCTGTAAAATAAAATTTTATAACGAACATGTTCCATACAAGCTGTGCCGGTAGGTCTTGCTTCCAAAAACACTCACAGAGCAGTAATAAAAACCAAGCATGAACTCTAGGACATCTGCTATGGCATTGTTATCAAATGCAATCATTTTGGTCACAAATCTCTACTCGCTTCAACTTTTTGTTGAAATATTAGTTTGTCTGCAGCATCTCCAATCTGGCACGCGAGGACTGACAGATGCTCCAGTTTTACCTCATCTTCAACTTACACGGCTTCTCATTATACTAGCTATAGCTCGGCAAACTATTCCTCTGTTCTGGAAGGGGGACAAAATGCCATCTGTCTCTGCATGGTTATCAAAACGAATACTGCAATGTGAAGAAACTCGGCTCCAAAATGAGAGTGTAAGGAGTTGCCACCCTTTCTATTACAAATTATATATTTATATGTGTGTATATACATTGTGTGTGTGTGTGTGTGTGTGTGTGTGTGTGTGTGTGTGTGTGGTATTCAGGGGCTACTACTCACATTTTCCAATGATTCCATGATGTAAACATTTTCAACCAAGAAGCATAGCTCACTTTTCCTAACTCTGTTTGTAACCATGCCGTTCACATCATCTGACACTAATTACTAGCTAGAAGGCAAAAGAGCTGTACTCCCCCAGCAAAAGACTCCAAGGTCATTCTCAATAGAAAGCAGGTGAGAGAGACTTACTGTAACAAATCCGCCTCAATTCTGAAACAATGGAGAGAAGGAAAAGAAGGAAAGCCTTTATGGAAATGAAAGGATGATTCCAGCTCCAGCCTACACCTCAATAAATAGACAAAAGGGGTATTGTAGCAGGAGGTGGGAGAGGAAGGAGAAAGAGGGAGAGGAAGGAGAAAGAGGGAAAGGAAAGGAAAAGGAAGAAGGGAAAGGGGATGAAGAGAAGAAAGAGGGGGGTAGAAGCTGACTCCACAAAGCACCTAAAAAGCAGTACTGCAGGCTTTTCCAGCCCACCTACTGAGTGTGGCTAGGAAAGTGGCCAAGGGAACCACTAGGCTCCTATCTGCAGCAAAGTCTGGAACTTGAACTTTATGTGTGACAGCATGTTTATCTTTGATTCCTCTGCTTCCTTAGATTTAAAGCAGAGAAATGGAAAAGAACTTTCAACCTGGAGAGGAATTTTATACTTCAAGCAATTCGAGGAGCTCTTTTAAAACCAGTATTTTCTTCAGCAGAGGCGCTAGAGATTGAGATCAGTCACATTGAGGATCTTGAGATTTGGAGACTCTGACTTCAGGGATATTCAGACATTTACTCCTGAACCCCTTGACATTTGATAGAAATCAAAGTCCTCTCAGCAGCCACTTGACAGTCTCGTCATTTTCAAACTAAATCTTCATAGGAACCCCTAACCTCAGAGATCTGTCTGGGAAAAAAATGGACGAGGACTAAAAATCTGAATGAATGCGAGTTTCTTATACCAAAGTCAATCAGAGTGAGTCTGAGTACTTAACCTTTTGTCTAATTCTATAGGTTATATGAAAGGAGATTGTGAATGCCTTCTGTAAAAGCTCTCAGTTCAGTTCCCACATGGGTCAGTTAAGTTCATTCTGTTATATTGTTAGAAGGAAGCTTTCCCTTCACCCACACAGCTATATGGTGAATAGTGTTATTGGACAGAAAAAGAGCCAGTGAAACAAGGTATCAGAACAGATGAAACCAATCCTCATGGCTGAGGAGGAAGTATCAAGAGGCAGGAGAGGGATATTGGTATGCACAGACAGGAAGCCCACCCAAGTCAGCTAAGCCATCCATAAAAGTGCCAGTTGCATCTTGGGATGCTCCTCTTTGGGCTCCTGACCCCGATCTATTGCAGGCATTGGGATTCTGACTCTTCCCTGGCTCTTGGTGCCTCTTAGCCTTCCTGTTACAATCAGGATCTCTTAGCACCAACAGCATCCCTTCGAAAGCATCTTTGCTATCCCTTCAGATTGCTTCTAATAAAGCACATCGCCCTACACACAAAAGTAGGATAAAACTGCAACCACTTTCAGTAGGAAGTCACAAAAGCTGAGCTTCAGCCATGCCTGTCTTACTAAGGGAAAGCATGACATGAGGCAAATTTGCTCATCTCCCCATGCACAAGACTTTTCCCTTGGTGGATGTACGTGGTATTACTGATCCTGCGTCTTCATAGGGAGAAAACAATTTCCACTACAGAACAGCCACACAATCAATATTTATTAATATGTTGAAAGACTAAAAACTGAAGTTTCATCAAAATATAAGATGATATTAAAAGATTGACACCATAGTAAATTATTTTAAATGTCTCTTAGGCTTTCAGTGTTCTCATTATAGCTAAAATGGTAGCAAGTGCTGATTGGTCAAGTTTTAAACAGATTTATGAATGTAATAATAATAGGGAATGTTTACTGATGACATTCTAAGAATCAGGCAATATTCTGAGAATCTTACACAAATTAAGAACATTTTTCCTTTCATTTTACTTATGAATAAACTGAGGCCCAGAAAAGTTACATATCTTGTCTCACATCTTCTATATGAGTAGTGGGAGATCTGGAATTTGAATCTAGATCCGTCACTAACTCTATAATCTGTATATTTCCATGATCTATTCTAAGCTTCCATTTAAGAATAAGATATGCAGGTAAAGCTCAAGTCAGCTAATTCATAACCACGTCTATTGGTGTCATAAAAGTCATTAACTAAATAGAAAACAAAAACCTTCCCCTATAGAAAATCTATGTAACCAGAATTGTAATTCACAATAAATTCAATAACAACTAACAACTTACTTTTTGTTATAGACATTTAATCATTGCTTCTTCATAGGAGAAAATCCAAGGCCTAAACCACACCCCACCAGGAACCCTTTGGTATGGTATGAGCTGTAGTACTGACACTCGCAAATAGAATTCACAGAGACAAATGTCAGCAGACTGTCCTATCATCTTATACTTTGGTTGATATGCATGCGTGCAGATGTCACCACAAGCAAGAAAACCCCAGTACCACTCACACACTGTAAAATTTTGACTCAGATGTAGCTTGTGTCTTATACCAAAAGTACCATGTAACTCATTCATCTTGGCTCTCTTGTTCCCATACTTCTGCTGTGGTCTCCCCCTTCTGCCTTCTGAATCCTTCACACCGTCTAACTTCCATGCCCTATAAGGTCTTCACTGCTTTCTTCGTGTTATACCACATTGTTAAAGTTTTCTTTCAGTTCCCACCTTTTTGTCTTCTGGAAAATTTTCCTCATCGTGACCCCAAAATTGGTCACTCTCCATTCCCACTCCAATGCCTGAGGGCATATACAGCTCTACTCCTCAACTTCTAGGTCTCTTTCAGTGATCTGTGACTTTACTGAGATAGGAACCATCTTATGTGCATCTCTGGGCCTAGGCTCTGTAGAGTTTGGCACCTGTCCAATGCTTTGTAGAAGTTCAGTGAATGAACACATGTGAACTCTTTTCACATGGCCTATTCCTTGTCCCTAGCTTTTAAAGCAGAGAATTCAAAAGGGCATTTCAAAGGCATGTCTTTAATGCAGCTGCCTTGTTAAATCTGTCCAATTCCCATAGAAGGCCATCTTTTTGCTTCAGTGAGGCACATATCTGACAACATGAGTTTACCTTTAAAGTGGAATGTCTCCATTCACCATGACAAAACAAGATGACCAAGAGGAAATGAGAATTGCACGATCCAACCTAAGAGGTGAGAGTCAACCTCTTGCATTCAATCATTGGTTAATACTTGATTTAATTCTTGTCATCTGCAGTGTATTTTCAACCCCAAATTTGGGTAATCTGTCCTCAGGCCTCCATTCACTCATTTAGAAGTATTTCTTTTCTTTATGTTTATGCAATTAATTTTAGTATTTTAACTTTCTAAAGGACTTTGCTCGTAATCTTTCTCCCAAAGTAGGCTAACATATAACTAGCATAATCTTTGATTAACTGTACTATATCTTAGGCAGTTTGTTAAATGACTCCCAGTGGCTCATGAGCCTATAAAATTCCTTTGCCTTGAGTGTCTGTAGTATATGGCCAACAGAACATGCCAAAGGCTATCAAACATATGCTTATATAGGTAAGGGATTTTTCATATGTAATTAAGGTCACTAATTAGCTGAGTATTAGTTAATCAGAAGGGACATTCACTTTGGTGTATTAGATATAATAAAGTCAACCCTAAAAAGGGCCCAGACCTTCTGACAGAGACTCAAAAGACGCAGATATGGTATTTCTTTCCATTGCTGCTTTTGAAATAACATGCAGGCTTGAATCTTAGAACCACAAGAATTTCTTCTGTACAGATCTTTGTAGTCACATACCTCCAAACAAACACAAAATGCTAGGTATTGTGGTATACACTATAATCCCAGCATTCGGGAGGCTTTAAAGCAGGAAATTTGTGAGTTTGAATCCAGATTGGATTGTATAATAAGATGACTTGGAAACCAGTCTGACCTTTATAAGATTCTATCATATATACAAAGAACTCAAAAAATTAACAAGGAAAAGAACAAATAACCCAAATAATAATAGGGCAACAAAACTGTACAGACAGTTTCCAGAAGAAATATAAATGGCTAATATATACAAGAAGTAATACTCAACATCCTTAGCCATAAAGGAAATAGAAAGCAAACTATACTAAGATTGCACTCCCCTCAGAATGACAATCATCGAGAAAACAGGTAACACATGCTTGCAATCATGTGAGGAAAAGGAATTCTTAACCATTGCTAGTAGAAAATTAACTAGTGCAAGTACTATGGAAATCGATATGGAAGTTCCTCAGAAAACTAAAAATACATCTATCTTATGACCATTCCATGCTGTTCTTAAACATATATCCAAAGGAGTCCAAATCAATACATAACAGGGTTACATACATACCCATGTATTTTTGCATTTGCTAGCCTGTTTGACTGTTGAGAATAGCCAATCAATATATGGATAAAGAAATGGTAGCTCATATATATAGCACTTAATACTACTCAGTCTTAAGAAAATATACGATGTGTCATTTGAAGGGAAGTGGATGCAACAGGAAATCATCTTGCTGAACAAAGTAAGCCTAGAACAAATGGGAAATATCACATCTTCATTCATTTATGGAATTGAGGCCTAAAAGATCTATCTACTTATCTATATCTATCATCTATTAATCATCTATCTACCTACCTACCTAACTATATGTATCTATATCTATGTTAATTTCCCAATGGAAGAAGATGAATGGGCATTATCTGATTTACATTGTTACATGCTGCATGGATTTCAGGACACAAGGATTAAGAGAGGTATTATAGTATTATTGCACTAGTTCAGGAAAAAGCCAATTGACTTGGAGAAGATGAAGGTGAAATCACTGCAGATGGTCATTCAGCTCATTAAATATTTTCCCAACAACCAAGTCCAAATTTCACACAAAGTGAAATACCATGGGTTTTTTCCCCCTTATTTCAATCTTTCATACGTCTTAGTTTTCATACCAGGTAACCAGCATAGTTTTATACCCAGGATCTGGTTCAATAAAGAAGAGTAGAACAGAGAGCTTGTTTTTCTAACAAGGCAACCGAAACAGCACTCTCAGAGAGCGAAAGCACTGCCTGTGCTATGATAGCCAATGGGGAAAGAAGACGCTACTAAGAATAATATCAACACCAAAGATAGCCAGAGATAGATGTGGAATGATGGGGAGAAGAGCTAATTAAGATCAAATAGGAAGGAAGATGACCTAGGTAATTACTAGAAAATCTAGAATTTTAAAGGTTTCCCACAATTTCAAGAGTTGAGATGTGTAGGTCCTAAGCTGAATTTGAAGGTTTGAGGTCAAAATGAAGAATATCACAGATGTGCATATATATTTTTTCGTGCAAGTACCTGTATATATTTCTGTGCATGTTAGCAAAAACATAAAAATGTTTGTCTATCATTCTTCTTGAGCTTTATAAATTAAAACAGAAATACTAAGGGATAGATACAAAGCAACAAAAATGAGGCCATAAAAAGAAATTAGTTTTCTGGGGAAAATCCTAAGAGGTTTTGTAACAAAATTGATAAATAAAGCTTTGTTCATGTCTAGTAAGGTGCTCCATTAATTAAAGTTATTTTGGGAATCTTATAGCCAATCAGCTTTTGGTTATTCTGCCTTTAATATAAATTATAAACCAAAAATGTGTACCAAACAATAGATTGTGACTTTTAAAAGCTCAGTAATACATCTGATACATCCAACAGGGAACAAAGGAAGACCTTTGACACAATAGATTGCTAAACAAAGGCACAGGAATGAAGAAAAACATGTCCTCCAAGGGCCTCCAGCCCACTGCAGCTTTCCACATTCTAAAGAAAAATCAGGACAGCACCCAACAATAGTACCTATTGTGTTTTCCAATAAAAGGGGCTTCCAAACACTCCCTGATTCTTGTTAATTTGGGGTTTGCAGTCAGTTTTCCATCACTTAGAATACATTAGTAATCCTCAAATGGTAGAACTTGTATTTTACTTGTATAGCCTGTAGGGAATATTTTCATGTGCCTAAGAAAGGCTGTGTTATGCTTTGCTCTAAATGTTACAGAATACCAACTGAATGCAAGAGTGATTTCAATTTTACTCTAAAACTTTACCAGCCCATATTTTCTCCTTTTATCTCTTTATTATGAAATAACTACATCTGTGTATGTTCTTATTTCCACAGTCTACCCCCTCCCATCCAAAACTAACTCAATAGCATATTGATTTTTCCACAGTCAAAAATGATCAAAATCACAGGTTACAACCAAAACCCCCACTAAATAAGTCAACACAAATCCACAAACGTCTATTGACATATAAGGAACAATCCTTCAATCACTGTCATATAATTATTATTCAGTGGAAAAACTTTATTGACTACTGAAAAGGAATTACTGGGGCCCATCCAAGTATAGAAGCATGGATTGAATTTATCCAAGGTCAGTTATGTGAGACTCCATTTACATCTAATTTTAGCTCAGAAGCCCTGTAATTGCTGGCTAATAATGTTTCATCCACTGCTAATATTTAATTGATTAGTATAGAAAATATATTGTAATCATTCTGTAAATATGTACAAAGTAGCATTTCTAAGGATAAACTCAGGAATGATATTCTTACAAGAGATATATATGTTCTTTTCTATTCTGTCTCATCTTTTATGTTGCGAATTCTGTGATGACAGGAACTTAATGCCCTGTAGGTTAGGTGACAACTACTAAGATCAAATGTAATACTGCTATTCTAAAGGCTTCAAGTTCAGGGTCTAATTCTTTTCATCTAAGAAAGTTAGATGCAGACAATAATTGCAAGAATGTAAGGCAGTCCATAAAATGGATTCTATTCATAGAACAAATGTGATGCAACAAATATATTCATGGGATGATGTGTCACTTTAGGATGGGTTCATAAGTAAAGAAAGTCATTCAGAAAATAGAAACAAGCCAAATTTCTAAAGATGGATAAATAGCATTAAAAAGAGGCATTCTACCCACTGAGAATGTAAGAAGCAAAACCAGAAAGGTAGGAAACCCCAATATATAATCATAAAAATGATAAATGTTCCAGATCCAATTGTATATGATGTCAGACAGTTGGAGGGGAGAAGGCTAGAAAGGTCTTAAGGAAGGTTCCTGAGTTCTCATATACAAACTTCAGAAGTTGGAGACTATTCAGAGGGAAATTCAGTCAAATTTTACTGAACTCAATATTTGTAAGACTAAAAAATAATTGATTCAACAATCTACTTGTGACAGGTATCAACAAAATTCAATCTTCTCATGCAAAGTTGGAGAATAAATGCAAAAAATAATCTCAGATGGATATACTTAAGAACACACAAAGAGTAACTAAAATTAGAGATTATCAGTCCAAATAGAAAAACCTGTTTAGGTACAACTAAATCATAGGATGGAATCAGAGTAGATAACCAGAGATATCAGAGTAGATAAACCAATAGTATTAAACCTAAACCCAACTACCCTCTAGAAATGGCCATGGGAATAACCACAAAAAGATAAGATTTCACTGGTCTGAAATATCCAACATTTGGTCATCTGCATGAGGGCACACTGAGTCTACCTTCACGTTAAGTGACAAGAAGTTGAGAAACATGGGGAAAAGTTTGCTATGATATCAGGTAGACCCAGTTTTGAAGTCTGGATCCACTACATACTGACTCTGAACTGGACCAACTTGCTTAGCTTCTGTGAGCCATTAGTCAAAACAGTGTTTATAATCAAATACATTACATGCATAGGTAATATTGTCACAATGAAAACCATTGTTTTATATAATTAGCAAGCACTAATTAAAAATTAGGGAATATAGGCAGATATCAGTGACTCCAACATGTAATCTGGCTATTTGGGAGGCTGACAATGGAAGGATCATGGTTTAAGGCCAAATTGGGCAGACAAGTTTATGAGACCACTTCTAATCCCATAGCTGGGCTCCATGGCTTGTGCCTCTCATTCCATGTTACATGGAAAACTTAAATTGGGAAAATTCTGGTTGCAAGTAAGGCCAGGCAAAAAGTTTACCAAACTCCATTTCAAAGAAAAGAAGTTGGATATGGTAGTCCTTACTTGTTATCTCAGCAAGAAAGGAAAGACTACAGTAGGTGGTTTATCGTCCAGGTATATGTCAGGGCAGAAGTGAAATTCCATCTCCAAAATAACCAGGAAGAAGCAGAGCTGGAAGTGTGGCTCAGTGGTAGAACTCCTGCCTAGCAAGTAAATACAAAGACATGTTCAAACAACACTATGCAAAAAAGAATACCTATTACAATAATAACCACACACAGAGTTGATGAGTTTTAAGTAAAAGTGTGTGGATGTGTGTAAATAGCTCTGTGAATTATAAAAAATCAGGCTCAATTAGTGTCAGACAACAGTATGATCCTGAAAATCCCCCCCCCCCACACCGGCAGGATGTAGAAATGCACATTCTCAGTCTCTTAGCTCCACATTTTCAGTCTCTTAGCTCCAGAGATTTGATTTAGCACACTTGCAGTAAGGTTCCAAGATTTGCATTTCAAAACTAATTTTAATCACTGTTTTAAAAACCACAAATTTGCCAAACTACCTACCTTTAAGTGGACAGCTCAGTAGTATTGAGTTTCTTCACATCGTGTATTAACCCATTTGGATTGTAGATCTCCAGAACTCTATGTATGTATTGCACAACTCCTCACCCTTACTTCCCCTTTCTCTGTTCATTTCCATGTTATTTTGTTTGAATGTGATGGCTCTGGGAACCTACATAAGTATATCAATCAGAAGAATCATGCAGTGTGTCTTTTCTGAATTATTTATTTTATTTGGCAAATTTTTCTCAAGGTCCACTCATATTGTCAAATATATCATATATTAGAATGACTGTCCGGTTTTTTTTGGGGGGGGTTGGTCATGGGGCCTGAACTCTGGGCCTGGGCACTGTCCCTCAGCTCTTCAATTCAAGGCTAGCTACCACTTTAGCCACAGTGCCACTTCCGGCTTTTTTCTTTTTGCTTATGTGGTGCTGAGGAATCAAAGCCAGGGCCTCATGAGTGCAAAGCAAGCACTCTACCACTAAGCCACCTTCCCAGCCCCAATGTCTGTCATTTTTCAGACTAGTATTCTATTATATGGCTAAACCACATTTAGTTTCCCTATTCATTCATAGATGGAGACTGGTTTACTTCCACCTCTTCACGATTATGAGTAATGTTTTTACACATATGAGAACACATCTAACTCTTCAATATACTGATTTCACTACTATTTGATAAATACCCAGAGGTGGAATTCTTGGATCATATAGAAGTCCTATTCTTAGTTTTGTTTTGAGAATCACCATATTGTTTATCCCATCAACAGTGCATGCAAGTTCTAATTTCTTCACATCCTTGTCAACACTTAATATTCTGTTTTTTAATATATATAGTCATCCTAATGTGTAATATGTTATCTTATTGTGTTTTTTACTGGCATGTTTGAACATGATCTACATTTTTAAGCTGTTCTAGGTGATTCCAAAGCAGAATCCCATTCTGAGAAAATGTGCTCTAACTAAACAGTAGTTGCTCTTTTTCACTAGATCATGATAAGAGTGAAAGAGGGCATTGCATTAGGAACATTGACTATTTCCTGCACATTTTCTGAAAAGGAACACATATGTTCCAATTACTTTCTAGTTTGGATGCCCCTGGCATGACGCGAATGCAAGTTTCAATCTCCCATGAGGGACATTGGCCATCGTCTACCCATCAGAGCTGGTGACACAGGGATTTATGTAAAGAACATCTTAAAAGACAAGATCTTTATTTATAAGCGGTTAGTTATACCACCACTATTTTCGGACAAAAAATATTCCACTATTTACCCTTTTCCTATTTGACTACTATCATTACTTTTAATATACATAAATTGAACTCTGCATAATTGGGATATGTGCTCTAGTGTTATCAAATGAATTGGAAGCTCAATCCAGTTCATGACACACTCATTCTCCAATGCATTTAGAGGCATTCTCCTTTGGGCTTCTGATTGCTTCGTTCTTCCACAAACACTCTGGAGAACAAAGGGTGAAACAGCAGGATGTAGGAATCTTGAAAGTGGAAGGTAAGCATTAAGACATCTTTATTAAGGAGCTGGTGGCCACACGATTATGGTCTGAGACCAGTCCTCATAAAAGCATGGAAATGCACATGGAAAACTAAAAACAAAAAGGACTGGGGGATTGGCTCAAGTAGTAGAGTGCTTGCCTCAATTAGTAATTGTTTTCACTGTGTAGGATTGAAACCTATTCTGTTAAAACAAAAAGGGGGATGGAAATAAAAAAATGCTGAAATAAGGATGCAGGTTGACCCATTGTAACAAGGAGATGTACAAAAGGCTATGTTGAAAATGAACTTTACAGCTTGGGGGGGTGGAGGTGGGGGAAGGGAGGAGTTGGGGAGGTGGGGAAGAAAGGGATGGTAGGAGAAAAACAAAGGAGGAGGTAACAGTGCTAGATAGGAAATGGACTCATTACCTTACTCATGTAACTGTAACCCCTCTGTACAGGTATCTTTACAATAAAAAAAACATAAAAATACCACCTTTTCAGGAGGCAGAAATCACAGAATTGCAATTCTAGGCCAGCTCAATCACAAATTTAGTGAGACTTCATCTCAACAAATAAGCTGAGTGTGTTGGTACTCATCTATAATCTCAGCTATTGAAAAATAGGAAATTTTTTTTATCACAGGTCAGCCTTAGGCAAACATAAAAGACCCTGTCTGAAAAATAATCAAAGCAAAACTGGGCGAGGCATGGGATTCAAGTGGTAAAGCATGTGCTTAGCAAGTGTGAGTACTTGAGTCCAAAATCCCAGTACTGACAAAAAACAAAATACATAAAAACAGTTTATAGTATATTAAAACAAAGATCCACTTTCTATATCAGAGTTAAATTATTCTAAAGAATATTTTGACAAAGGAGATAGAAATACACAAAATCAGTAAAGAACTGCATGATGAGATCAACTAGATTGGCATAAAAGCCAAAGGAAATTAACAGAGAGAAAGACCACTGATTTAGGGTCCCAGACATAGCCTCTTCACTGCCTTCCCACTCCCCAATAAAGACAATTCCAAATCAAAGCAGTAAGAAAGATTCTAAATGAAAGCTGTGGCTGTTATACAAATATATGATTAGCTGGACAAGTAATCTTAAATTACACTATTTAACTTTAAAATGCTTTGGCAACATGGAATGAAATATGTCTTTTTGGAAAACTATGAAGATGGCCCTCTGGGGTCAAAGTTCCTAGCAGTAGAGTAGGGGAAAAGTTCAAACTGCAGGTAATCATGCTGTGAAGAGAATTTTAGACCTCTGTGTCATCAAAAGCTATCCCATAAATCAGTAACTTACCTAATGTGAAAATGGAAACAAAAATCTGAAAAGGGAAACGCTCTTTTTTCCAAATAAGCAGCTCATCATTATCCTTCATTAATTCATTCCCCGGCATGCTAGCTCTCCAAAGAAGCTACCATGGAGGAGAATGAAGGTTTTGTGTTTAGTTTTGCGAGTGACATCTTTGGTAATAAACACAGAGCATGCCAGTTATTGCCATTTCTCTTTAGTTAATACTTGGCACCCTGCAGTTTCAATGATAAACCAAGACACATTATCATTTTGCAGCAGAAATTTAAAAATCTAAAAGCTAAGAAATGTGTTCAAATTTCACATTAATTCACTGCTAAGGCTGGGAAAGCACTTGACTAATGATTCTGTGTTTTCAGCTAACGTTATCTGACATAATTTCATTCGTGATTTAAAAAGAACACATATCTGCAACTAGATTGTTGTCTTTGCACTTCTAGTCTCAGAGGGAAGCTGTGGCATACCACAGAAAGGCAGGCAGCACCAGGGTATAAGTCTGGGCAGGGGGAAGGGGGGATTATTTGTGCAGAAAGGCCTTGTAGGCTGAGATCGGGAATGTAGCCCAAAATAGTTTTAAACAGGATATGGCTAAGTGCATTGAATTGGCACAAGCCTGCCTTTACCCTCCTGTGATTATTACCCTTGCATGAAATACTTGATACCCATTGAACTCACTAGGCAAAGCCTATATTTTTCTGAAGTACACTCTCCTCCACAAAGTCCTCTTTAATAGTCTTAGTGGCCACTCCATCCCCTAAGGTCTTGTAGAGCTGACTTATGGTATGTATAACATTTGACATTTAGTATGGTGTATCATTTAAATATTTATGTTCTGTCTGTATATGTTCTATTTCCTGGAAAGTAGGCCATTTGTATGAAGAGATACCATTTACAGCATCCTTAAGAACTTGTTGCTCTTCTGTGATAAGGCACCTTAAGCAACATAGAACTTACTTCTGCTTATAATGGAGTAAAAAGTAGCTATAATTGGTGTGTGTATGGCTACCACGACCTACAATTTCATCTTTCAATAATACCTTAACATCTGAGTTTCACTAGGTCCTAGGGTTACCTAGAGTACACAGGCATATCTTCATTTCAATGGGCCATTTCAATGGTTTTGTCTTAACACCAATCATGACTTCCTGTTTGAAGTCCTTACTTCTCCAATCAAACAGCCTCTACTCTATTCCTCCTATGCAATAGTTTCCATCCCTTCTCCTCCTCATTCTTGTGACTTTCCAATGTAGCTCCTCAAATTTGTTTGTATCTCTCCTCATGTGGTTCCCACATTTCAAACATTTGTAAACTTATTTATAACTATAATTCATGTAACAAATATGTACTTAGTAGTAATTCCTTGTCTAGCATTGTAATAATACACACAGAAGGTACAGCAATATAGGAGAAAGATATTGTACCTGGTAAGGGAAATCAACATTTGACTATGAACGTACAAAGAATTATTCAAAGGCAATGTTAGTTACTATAAATTTAGCAGCTTAAAAGAACATACACTTATTATCCCACAGTTTCTGTGGGTCAAGCATCTAGGCAACTTACTGGGTTTTCCTCTCAGGGTCTCTCATAGGGTTATAATAATAGTATATACCAACTCTGGAATCTCATCTGAAAGCTCAACAGGGAATAGATGTACTTCCAAACATTCTTTCATCTGTTTGGAGGATTCTGGTTCTTCAAAATCAGCAATAGGAAGACTTCAATGAGGCAGGCAAGATTGTGCAACCCTGTATACCTAAGTAACCTGTCACTTTTGTCAATTCTGTTCATTAGAAGCAACTGCAATTTACAGCACGCATTCACATTCAAGGAGAAAGGACTACACAAAGATGTGATCTCTAGGTGATGAGCATTATGGGAATTTTTAAATACTAAGTATAGCAAATTATCATAGCACTTATGGGTGAAAATTTAGTGTGATAAAGTAAATCAATTATAGTAATGGGAGAGGTCATTACTTTTCTGACCATGTAATTTATGTCATATCAACCAGATCACAGGTTTATACAAGCATAGCACCCTAGATTTGAGTGACCCAGTACTCTTGCAGAAATACTTGTAGATAACACAGCCTGAAAGGGAGAAGGTCCTATATCCAACCACATATGTAGCTCTCTCGAGGGTAACTTTGCTGCAGGGTTCTCCTTACCATGTAAACAATACAAGCAAATGTAGAGTTGTCATCTCTGACCAATGCTACCACAGAGAGAGGTGGTTCAGAAAGGCCTGACATCATCTCTGGAGTTAAGAAAGACAGCCCTTCCAGGCACGGATGGCTCATGCCTATAATCCTACCTACTCAGGAGACTAAGGTCTGTGGATCACGGTCCAAAGCCAGCCTTGGGAAGGAAAGTCCATGAGACTCTTATCTCCAATTAACCACCAGAAAACCTGAAATGGTGCTGTGGCTCAAGTGGTAGAATGCTTGCCCTGAGCTGAAGAGTTCAGGGACAGCGCCTAGGCTCAGAGCTGAAGCCCCATGACCACCCCCCCAAAATAAAAAGAAAAAAGAAAAGAAAGACAGCCCTGAGGAGGTGAAACTGAAGTAAAGGCTATGGATCTAGCTGGAAAATGGAGGAGATTGCTCAGAAACAAGAGACAAAGAGGATTAATAGAAACAGGAAGAGGACATGTATGAAGGCCTGGTATGGAAAAGGTCCCTGGTAGCCATAGTTCAGGCAGTTAAAAAAAAAAAAAGAGGAGAGACTTGAGAGGCATGTTGTAATCCTATGAGCCAAGGCCATATTTGGGAGGACCACGTGTTTATGTCTTCCATATCTTCAGCAATGTGCGTGAATGTATAAGAAATAAAACAATGTGCAAGGTGCTCTCAAATTTTCTTTTTATGGTGACACACAGAAAATTGAAGATCAGAAATTAGCAAATAACCAGAATAAAAACCTTAGAAGGAACTAAATTGCCTACTAAGAAATCTAGCACATGGAAAACAATTCTAACACTTCTTTGTGCAGTGAGGCATGCCTTACATCAGTAAATGTAGTAGAAGATGCAAAGGGTGGATATTGTAAAGTCGCTGGAGAATCATTAGAAGACTGCATACAAAACGCATTCCACAGGAGTCCACACTGGCAGGGCAGCATGACTATGCATCCTTTTTAGTATACACTCAAACTGTTATATATTCTAATGGAATAGGATAAAACTCTTCTGAATTCAAGATCACAACGTGATGTTTATTTGGTATAGCTATCAATTGCTATAATACTGTAAGTGAGAAGGTTGTCCACTTTAGCTATACCCAGAGGATTGAGTAATCTGGCCTTCTAACTAGCTAGAGCAGCTGCATCAACCCTGATAATAGGTGTCATAGCCCTTACATCTGAGAATCTGTGAGCAGAATATTGGCTGTGTTTAGTTAAACCAAAGTAGGGAATTGAGGTGTGTGTGTGTGTGTGTGTGTGTGTGTGTGTGTGTGTGTGTGTACCAGTTGTGGGGCTTGAACTCAGGGCCTGAACACTATCCCTGACCTGGTTTGCTCAAGCCTAGCAATCTACCACTTGAACCACAGCTCCATTTCCAGCTTTTTGGTGGTTACTTGGAGTGTGAGCAAGTGGTGCCCAGCTGAAATCAAGAATTTTATATAATTTCCAATATGACATAGCAAGATTTTAGGCATCTCCACTGAATAATGCTCCAGATCCTGGAAAAAAAACTTTCAAATATTATAAAATTTTCCACCCCTAGTGAGCAGGCATTAACTTTATTGTGGAACTCAGGAGAGACATTAAAAGTAGAAGCTATGAGCTGGGCACCAGTGGCTCACACCTGTAATCCTAGCTACTCAGGAGGCTGAGATCTGAGGATCAGGGTTCAAAGCCAGCCCAGGCAGGAAAGTTGGTGAGACTCTTATCTGCAATAAACCACTAGAAAACCAGAAGTGGTGCTGTGGCTCAAGCAATAGAGCACTCACCTTGAGCTGAAGAGTGCAAGGACAGAGCCTAAGCCCAGAGTTCAAGCCCCACAACCGACCAAAAAAATAAAAAAGTAGAAGCTCTGAAATGGCAATACTGCCCAAAGCTATCTATAAATTCAATACAATACCCACCAACATTGTTCTATGATATAGAAGAAGCAATCCGAAATTCATATGGAATAATAGAAGACCCTAAATAGCACAAACAGTGCTGGAGGATTATCAATACCAAACTTCAAATTATTACAAAGCCATACTAATAAAAACAGCATGGTGCTAACACAAAAATAGGCCCAAGCAACAATGGAATAGAATATAAGACCCAAAAATGAACCCACAAAACTATAGCCACCCAATATTTGATAAGGGAACCAAAACCACAGGATGGAAGAGAGATAGCCTCTTCGACAAATGGTGCTGGCACAATTGGCAATATACATACAGAAAACTGAAGCTAGATCCATATATATCACCCTGCACCAGAATTAATACCAAATGGATCAAAGACCTCAATGTAAGACTAGATACCCTGAAAATATTATTGGAAGGAATAGGGGAAACACCATGGTTCCTTGGCATAAGTCGAAACTTCCTAAGTAAAGATCCATAATCACAACAAAATCAAAGAAAGACTGGATAAATGGGATTGCATCAAACTGAAGAGTTTCTGCATGGCAAAGGACATAGCTAGCAAGATTAATAGAAAGCCCACAGAATGGGAGAAGATCTTTAGCTATGCATCAGGTAAGGGCATCATATCTAAGTATTCAAATGTTTTTTTCTTTCATGCAATTGTTTCTAACATATTTATAAGATGATTTCTATGTTGCTTTGTATGTCCCTCTCCTACAGTATAACCCCTGCTTTCACTGTACTTGATGTTGGTATAATTTGTGGAGGGGAAGGGCAAAAAGCAAATCGTTTACAGGTGGACCCATTGCAACAATGAGATGTACAAGTCGTTATGTCAAAAAACGAACTTTACAACATTGGTGGGGGGGAGGATCCGGTAGGGGGAGGTAGGAGGATTATGGGAAGGGATGAGAAGGGGAAACAAAGAGGAGGCAACAATGCTTGATAAGAAATGTACTTGTTATCTTGCCCATGTAATTGTAACTCCTCTGTACGGTATTCTCACAATAAAAAAATATAAAATAAAATATACTTAGAACTAAAAAAATTAAACCCCAAAAAACAATTCCTCAAGGAAACAACAGCCCAACTAATAAACGGGCTAAAGACTTAAAGAGAAACTTCTCAGAAGAAGTAAGAATGGCCAACAGACATGTGAAGAGATGTTCAACATCTCTGGCCATAAAAGAAATGCAAATCAAAACAACATTGAGATATCACCTCACTCCAGTTAGATGGCAATTATCAAGAAAACTAAAAATAACAGATGCTGGTAGGGTGTAGCCAAAAGGGAATGCTACTGCACTGTTGGTGGGTGTGTAAACTCATTCAACCACTCTGGAAAGCACTATGAAAGTTCCTCAAAAGACTAAACATAGAACTCCCCTATGATCCCGCAATCCCACTCCTGGACACTTATCCAATTGACTACAATCCAGGTCCAGTAAAGCCACTAGTATAATCATGTTCATTGCATCATTATGTATCATAGCTAAGATATGGAATCAACCCAGATGTCCCTCAGTGGATAAATGGATCAAGAAAAATGTGGTATATATACACAATTGAATTCTATGCCTCCATCAGAAAGAATGACATTTCCCCATTCACAAGGAAATGGAAAGACTTGTAAAAAAATATACTAAGCGAAGTAATCCAGATCCAAGGAAACATAGACTTCATGGTTTCCCTCATTTGTAATGTTCCTATTAGAACATTAGAATGTTCCTATAAACCTATAAGTAAACCTAATGGATAGTAAAAGACTATTAAATACACTTGTACATGATTAATTAAACAGCACTCTAAACATTCATGCAGTGATAACAAAGGAGGATATTCTTAGGAAAGGATCACAAGGGCTCAATAACTATGTGCATACGATCATATAAAATGATGCCTACCAAAATGAACTCCAGGAAATGGGAATGAGGTTTTTGGTTATTTTCTCTTTTGTTTTCTCCTTTGTCCTTGTTTTTTTTATTTCTGTACCTTTTGTCTTATATAAATTTATCTGATTTTGGAAGGGGAAGGGGAAGCACAGAAATGTTGGGACAAAGGATAAACCAATTCAGCAGTGATACTAGATTCTATGTTGGAAATGAACTATACAACTTGGAGGGAAGGAGGAAGGGAGGAAAAAAACTCGGAGACAATGAAGAAGGGAGTGACACTGTTCAAAAAGGAATGTACTCATTACCTGACTTATGTAACTACAACCCCTCTGTACATCACCTATATAATAATTGTTTTAAATGATGTTTATCAAAATGAACTCCAAGAACTAGAAACAAGAGGGTTTTTATTTTATTTTTATGGTACTTTTCCCCCCATTTTGTCACCATATTTGATTTATGTATTTTTTGTATATGAGTTTATCTGATTTGAGGAGGGCAGGGGAACACAGAAACTGTGGGACAAAGGGTGACCCAATTAAGCAGTGCTACTCACTAGACACCATGTAGTAAATGAACTTTACCACTTGGGGGAAAGGGGAGTTGGGGTGGGAAAGTGGGAGAAAATGAGGGAGGGGATGATACTGTTCAAAATAAATGTACTCATTATCTGACTTATATAATTGTAACCCCTCTTCACATCACCTTTGCAAAAAAAGAAGTAGAAATTGAATAACAAGAACATAACACAGGCTCTGTTGTGGGAGGTGGGTATTGGTAAGATACGTGAATGAAATGAGTGAGGTAGTATGTTCAAAGTACTTTCTATGCACTTATAGGAATAGAACAATAAAACCCGTTGACACTGTTTTCAAAAGAGGATAAGGGAGAATGTATAGAAAATCACAAAAAGCCACTGTACAACTAATGTAAGCTAATGATAATGCTTTCAACAAAGATGGACAAAGAAGCTGCGTTTGCTGACTTTATAAAACTCCCCTAGTTCTAAAATCATACAAAAATCAGTGTATTTCAACATGGAACAATATTTAATTAGATTTTATTGCCATTCTTTCAGAATTCATTAAGAGTTAAAAAAAAACTAGTCGAAGCTATGATCAAAGAAGATATTTAAAACAAATTGATTTCTTCAAGCCATTTAAATACACATTTATACCTTAGATTAATCCCAAACTCATCCTTGGATTCAAAAGTGAAAGATTTTAGAGCTAAATGTAGAGAAGGACCGATATTGGCTAGTGGCCAAATTAAGGCTTCAAGGACAATGGTATTCATTTAATGAGAGGTCACTTAATCCAATCTCCCAACCAGAGTTAGTATGAACACAAAAGAGCCCAGGGAGATCATAAAACATGTTAACACTGGAATAAATAATTGAAAATTTCCTTGGACCCCCTAGGGTCTAGCTTCAAGATTATGTCCAAGGACAATAGCCATCTTCATCTGCATGCCACACTTCACCAAACAGAGATAAGCAAAAAAAAAAGTGAAGGGCAACTAAATCCCAAGTTAGGACAGAAGAGAGTAGAAACAAAGCCTTGTAAATACAATTGTTTGGAATATCTTAGGAAAAGGGGACACATGAAGACTTCCTTACTAGGAAAATGAGAATATTTAAGTTTATAACTCCACATTCTCATTCTGATTGTATCCACTTGATCAACTTAGGAAAATACATTGAAATTAATCATAAGGCATTTTCTTCTTTTGCTAGTAATAACAAACTAAGTTTTTAAATCCTGAATGATTCTGAGTATGGTCAGAAGCAAATGATTGTCATTTCCAGCCATTTCTTGCATTAAGATGCAGATGCTGTAGTTTGTCTATTGTGCTGAAAGCAAAGCTGATTAGTTTCTCTTAGGAGATTTTCCAGAATGGAACAAGGTCATAGGAATCTAGTTGCTCAGTGCACCCAGCACCATTCACTTGGGGGCATCAGGATAGATGTAGAGGAAGCTATTGCTTCGCGGGAGCAATGTTTCCACAAAGAATTTTCTTTGTTCTTTTTGGTTTGGTTTTTCAATACAACTTCCTTCTTCAATAGTTTCTTGGTAGCAATATCAGTGTCCCTGGTGTCTACGCAGAAGAGAGGTAGAATGACCAGCCTAGTATCACTTATGTTACACATGTCAAGCTGAATATTGAAAACATCTATGATTGTAGAGTCAATGTTCTTCTCTGACATGTAATCTCCTCAGATATGTAAAAGAGCATGAGTACATGTGTGTGCTTTAAATACACACACACACACACACACACACACACACACATACACATATCTTCCACTGGGCTACCTCATGATGTATGCTGAAATGCACTAGTTAGATAGGAAGAAAAATGAATGCCAGGTCATTTGAAGACATTCAAGTATCATTATATGGAAAATGGCATTCAAAAAGAAAAGTGGAACTGCAGAAAGAAAGCCAAAGATAAATGATGGCTGACATCGTTGATGGAATATCAGGAACTGTGGATGAGTCAGTATGGTTTTTTAAATTTTATTTTATTGTAAAGATGCTGTACAGAGGGGTTACAGTTACATGGTAAGGCAATGACTACATTTCTTGTCAAGCATTGTTACCCACTGATTTGTTGTTCTCCCACTATCCCTTCCTTCCCCCACCTCCCCCATTCTTCCCCCCCCACCAAGGTTGTAAAGTTCATTTCCAACATAGTGTCTTGTGAGTATCATTGTTGCAATGGGTCATCCTATGTCCTTGTTTCAGTATTTTGTTATTCCCCTCCCCCTCCCCAAATTAGACAAATGTATATACAAGATGCAGGGTACCAAAATCAAGTACAGTGATAACAGTACAAAGAAAACAAAAAAAAATCACATAGTACATTAAATACAACAAAGAAAGACCTCTTAAAAAAGAAAAAAAGGAAAGAAGTCTTGTGTCCATAGCTTGGAGTTCATTTCCCTTAGCATCATCTTATATGATCACCCGTACACAGCTTTTGAGCTTTTTTGCTTATCTGATAAAATTATCCTTGACGTATACTAATTATTGCAAATGAGGGAAACCATATGACCTATAGTTCTTCTTTTTCTCTGAATTTCCAAGTACTTTAAGACAGTGTTGCCTCTGTGCAATCTGGGCATCCTCTGGGTGACTGAAGTTAGTGCCAATGTACATTACACAAAGGAAGGAAGTTACTTGCAACAGGTCATCCACTGCATCAAGAGCAATAAGGAGAGGTAGAACTCAGGGTTTCAGAGTCCAGCGTTCTTCCCACCATTCTATCCTCTGAGAAAATTCATGAAGAGTAAAGCCACAAGCACATAAGCAGTAGAAAAGCCTTTGGGGAAATACCTCGCATTCTTGAAAAGAAAGTGGTAAGAATAGTATTTCCGTGAATATGGAAAAGACAAGCACATGCAGAGAATGAGCAGAAGGGGAGGTGGAACCCTGGGGAAAGAGAGCAATGAGTGCCATCTCTGACATGATCTGACTCTCTGGAGTCCAAGGGTGGGAGGGGGAAGGGAAGAGACCATCTGCTCCACCCTCAAAACATCTGTTATAAAGTAAGACTGATGGCATGTGTCATGTCAAGAGGATCTTGTGAAAGAAACTGCTGAGCCGTACATGATCTGAGCTAATGGAGGAGTCCCCAAGGTTTGAAGACCTAGATTCTAATCCCAATTCAGCTGCCAACTTACTGTGGAACACTGGGAAACGCTTAACCCTATTCTGTCTCAAGTTCTCCATTGGCAATAGGATGGTAAAATAAAGTCTCACGGATATTCCAAAATGGCACTCTTGTACTCTTTATAGGTACAATATATCAAAAAGTCCAAAGACAGTTCTGCCATTTGCAATCAAAGTTCTTCCTCTGTATCAACCCAAAGAAGAAAAACTTATTTTTTTTCATTTCATGTTGAGTTCCAGAGAAAAATATCAATCTAATGTCAAAAGATAATATTTCATGGAACTAAAGGAAATTCAGTAATATTGTTTACCCTTATATATCTATTGTTTACCCTTAAATATCTATTTTATTATATTTATGATCACTTATTGACTATTCCCTAATAAAAATTCAGAGAAAGTGTCATTGTCATTTGCTCTATTAAAAAGACTTCCAGTTCTTTCTGCTATAAAATCCCTCAGAAACCCTAAATGGACCATTACTTTCCCCTGGTTTCTTCATGCTATCAAATTATGCTCTATTACAAGTAGAGGTGTTTTCTACATGAAGTCTTATTGCAATAAACTCAAATGAATGTATTAAACATTTATTTGGTATTGCTAGTTCCAGATAGCCAAACCATATGAAAGGTGGCAATCCTATGAAAAATAAACTATGCCTTCTCCTCGTTTGTAGAACAAAATAAAAATTAAGCACATATTCATTTCAAATCTTACCTCTGGAAATTCATAAATATCTCTTTGTCAGTAGGAAATCAATATAGCTAAAGGGATAATTTTTCTCTCAATGGCTACATCCTCCTATGGAAGGAAAACATATGAAGCCCTAGGATATGTAGGTTTGATTTTGCTTGTAAGTGGGAAAGTCAATCAAGTAGATCAACTCAAGAGGTCATTGTGTCCACAGTAACACTCTAAGTACATCTATTTGAGTTAAACGTTATTCTCTCTAGGCAACAAAGTCTCTAATGCAAACTTCACTGAGAAGACAACTCATTAAGATTATTTTACTACGAGATACTCTATTGGGTGGCTTTAGCACTCTAGTAATGCCTGGGGAACATGATTCAAATCCACTGGACTTAGGAGTGCTCCTAGATCAAAGGGTAGAGGGTGTATGGAGAAAGTGGACTACAGTAAAGGAAGCCATAAATGTTGCTTCACTTCTTTACCATGTGCTCATTGGTAGCCTTGAGAAGCTTGGTGGCATAATGGTGGAGCCCTCATGAGTTATAATGGAAGAGATTAGGAAGAGGTTAGGATGTCAGTAGGATGCCAAATCCACTCCCACTTTCTCCAAGCAATATTCACAATAGCCAAGATAAGGAAACAAACTAAATTGAATCCAATCCAGTTCTTACATGAATAAGGAAGAAAATGTGATTTATACATGTGCGTGCTCACGTGTACACACACACACACACACACACACACACACACACACAAATTTAGTCTGGTGGGTTTTTGTTTGGGTTCTGTTTATCAGTACCAAGGTTTAAATTCAGAGCCACAACTTGCTAGTCAACTGCTCTACCACCTGACCTACCCTTCCAGACCCTTTAGGCTTTCAGAAAATATAGTTTTATCATCTTTAAGTAGTTGTACCAAGGAGTTTTCATACATTCACATGCCTAGCCAGCCTTTGCATAAGTGCTGTCTACTAGTCACAAGGAAGACCTATTGAAGACGAAAGGGAATCCTCATAATTCCAGTCCTACTGCTTGTAAAAATAACTCCATCGCTGACAGTAGGATCCAGCACAGTGCCTTATTCCATGCCTGACACAAAATCAACATTCCTCCCATTCTTATTAAATAAATAAATAGAATTTTCTCTTAAGCACTGGCCAGTAGATTCTTTTTCATGTGTTTTATGACGTGAGCACTATCCGTACTAAGCTCATCACCATTCTACATGATAGATGTTCATAGCAAGTTCCCTCACTATCCAGCCCTGTCTCTTAGTAAACATGCCTACTAAGAATGCTGGAAATTTCAGAAGTTTATTTAGCCTGGTAAAGTATAAGCACCTTCATATACATCTCTTAAAGTGAATGTATTAAAGCTTAACTAAAGTATATAGTAAGCAGTTTGAACAAAAGAAGGGGAAAAGGTATCACTGAAGGTACAGAATGAAGATGTAGAGGTAGACAAGTCAAACACGAAATTTCCATATGATCCAGAATATTATTCAGGCAATTATCTGGGCACCCTAAAACCCATCCATATTGATACCTAAAATTTAACAAAAATACCTAGCAATTCCACTCCTGTGTATATAACCAAAAGAACTGAAAGCAGGTGTTCAAACTAAAATTTGTACACAAATGTTCACAACAGCATCATTTACAATACCCAAAAGGCCAAAACAACTCAAAATGTCTAAGAATAACAAATGGATAACTAAATGTGGTATATCCGTACAAGGAATATTATTCATCTACAAAAAGTAGCGAAGTTCTGAGTATTCATATATACTACAGCATGAGTGAACCTCAAAAAAGTTTATGCTGAAATGAATATTCTCTGAATATCTACTATATGGGCCTTGCCATGATGGCAGAATGATATACTGACTTTTCCTAAAAGTAATCTGCATGTAAGACAAATATAATCAATGAGGCAACAAAAATAGCAGCCAACAAATGCAAGAGAGTAAGCTGTAGTCTATACCACCTCATGATTCCGGAGAAGATAAATAAGACCATCCCATATATTTCTACGTATATTTTTTCTATCTAGCTTTTTTGCTATATAATCCACTGTGATGCCCTTCTTGGGGCTGTGCCATGAAAATACTATGTAATAGTGACTGCATGATTCATTCACCAGTATGTTTCTAGCCCTGCCAGTGATTGAATACACTGGACCTAGGCCAAGGTGTGTGATGCCAAATGCATGCTATGCACTGTAGAGGGAGGGTTATGTGACGTTTGGAAGTCCATATGTCATGTCCTGGTTCCAAACCTTCTACTTTTCTTTTCTTTTGTAATACAAGATCTTTCAGACAAGGGAAAAAATGGAGTTGACTCAAATTTCCTCCACTGCTCCTGAAGTCCAAGAGTTTAAACTATAAGTTAAGAGGACAAGACATGAGGACTTTTTTTTTAACTCCACACATGTATATCACTGTAACATGAAACCAGGATATCCAGGGGTGGGAATCAACTAGGAGTTCTTAGGAGAATGAAGCTGATCTGGAAAAAGAGCAAATTATGTGACAGAAACAACTGGACCATACACGCTAAGTGAGAGTTTCTGCTTAGTGATGGAAATTGCTGATTTGGTTTTCTCTTTATCGCTCATAAACTAAACTATCATAAGGAGATAATAGGTTAGATATAAAGCAGAAAGTATAAGTGTTTCATCATTGAACAAGAAGAAAGATGAAGTACCAATTTGTAGAAGTCCTTGTTCTTCCTTCTGGATTTTCTTATCCTCTTCACACAGGCTGGGTATCCACATATTGTATCTTTTACTGCAGATTAACAGCCTCTGCTATACCCTCCAATTCAGAGATTCATATGTATGTGTACATTTTTCAACCCCCAAAATAGATTCAAATGTGTACAACTGAAAGATCATTGTAAAAACACTGGCTTACTGTGATGAGACTATAGAGTATGACAAGGATCTTCACATTTATCATTTCACTGGGTATGTAAGACAAATAATTTGAAACTTTTTCATCATACCATCTCTGTTTTTGTTTTGTTTTGTTTTTGGGGAAGTTGTAGGGTTTGAACTCTGGGCCTGGGTGCTGTCCCTTAGCCTCTTTGTGTCCAAGGCTAGCACTCTACCACTTGAGCAACAAAGCCACTTCTAGATTTTTCTGAGAAGTTTATTGGAGATAAGAGTCTCATGGACTTTCCTGCCTGGGCTGGCTTTGAACCTCGATCCTCAGATCTCAGCCTCCTAAGTAGCTAAGATTATAGGCATGAGCCTCTGGTGCCCAGCTCATCATACGTTCTCTTGATCTAGGTACATCCTTACTAGTATTTTTAGGCAAATATATTCTGTATAGTATCCATATATTAATTAATTATCTATACATCAATTAAAGTTGGCAATGGTGTTAATACAAAGTTACATGGAAGGCAAAATAAAATGCAGCAGAAATACCTAATTAAAGTACTGTTGGAGCCCATCAAAACCTCTGTTAGTGGTATACAGAATGGACTTGGGATTCCAATAGACATAAGGGCTCTGTGTAGAGACTAGATAGAGTCTCTCTGGGAAACTAAAATGATTGCTTGGGGGATGGTATTTACATTATAGTAATTAGGTTCTTTGTACTGTGTATCTGTGTGTGTGTGTGTGTGTGTGTGTGTGTGTGTGTGTGTGTGTGTGTGTGTTCCAGTACCTGGGTTTGAACTCAGGACCTTGTGTTCTTGCATGGCTTTTTCTCTCTACAACTTGACCCATTCCTCCAGTCTTGTACCATTAAATTTCAAATCTTGATGTGTTGTACACTTAGTCAACTTCTGACAGCGACGGTAAGTTACCTAATGGCATCTGGATAAACAAAAATCTTGATACGATTACTTGCAGGATGGGGCTCATCCTACATGCAAGGATTACTACAGATCCACAGATCCTCATTGAAGGAAGCAAACAAGCAGCAAAGACTCAGAGGAAGGAGTTCTTTATGCAAGGAGAGTATGCATTATCTGCTTTGACAGAGAAGGAGGTATCGGGAGAGGGGTTTTCAATAAATACATCATTTATAAGAAACCTTCAGTAGTGAAACAAAATTAGAGAAGGAAGCAGATTTATCAGTGGGATGAGGAAGATTTGTTCAATCATTAAAGCTCTCATGTTACCTCTATTTTTGTTTGAGATATTTATATTTTAATACCTCTCCATTCCAGCTTCTCTTACTGGATGAGAAGCGAAGTTTTTACCCGGAGCTCATGATTATGCTGTCAGCTAAATGATCAATCATACTATCGCCAATTTCACATTGAGGCTTCACAGCAGGGTGAAATCAGAGAACAAAATGGCTGAGGGGGAAGAATTTGTTTAAATACAGCTAGTTTGGAGAACTGGCAAAATGGGAAGAAAAATGATGGAAAACATATGAAGTGTAAATGCATCTATCTTTAAGGCAGATCCATTTCAAAGCTTTCCATGGCATGAAAGTCATTGTGTGATACATCCGAGTGTTTAGACTAGTAAAACACTATAATTGGCTTGCAACCAAATGCCAATATTTCAGTCCATCGGCTGTGGGCACTGATTTGTATTTACTGCAGGTCTCTAAACAATCTAAGTACACTGAAGGCTACTTCAGAAAGGAAACTTGATTTTATATTTACAACCAGAATAATATTTTAAGAAAACCGACCAGCCACAAATCCCAAAAGAAGAGAAATAAGGAGGATCAGAAGACAAGCTTGGTAGTATCTTTGCAAAATGATATTAAAGCCTATTCTTCATGTGTGCAAACCTATAGGAACACAAGAGCCAAAAGAAAAGGGGAGATCTATGCTATAAGCACTCCAGCCAGTGCCTTGGAACCAGGTATTCAAAGGTAAGATAGATAAGCCTGGGTTCTGTTTCAGAATTAAACCTCTTCCATTTAACTTCTGCAAACAAGCAGTCCCTTCCCTGCTTCTTTTAGTGTGGATATTTCATTTAAATGCAAGTTTTGAATGACTGCTCTCTAAAGATTCAAGTGATGGGAAAGATGTACTATTACAAGGACCGATCATGCTTGCTTAAAATCAATCATTTTAACTCTGCCTTTGTAACACATTCAGATACAAACCTTTCTTCATGAAAGCCAGCTATTAATTCTAATCTTATAGTGCTCTCTACTGGTGACAAATGATGTAAACTCTCATTAGCTATCAAAAGGCCTAATTAACTTCTCATCCTAAATTCACAATCAAGTTCATTATGCCACCTCTCTGATTCACTACATGGGAATCGAAAGCCAAAGAACATCAAAAAGTCATTGCACTATTGCTATGAATCATTCTTTGAGGAACACCCAGGAAAAGGTCATTTTGCCTTTTTGAGCTTTCATTTTCTCATCAGTAAAATGAGAACAATAATCTCTACTCTGCCTATGTTATGGGGCTAATACAAATGAGATCATAGCTAAGACAGTACTTCAAAAATTATATAACTAGCATTAAATAAAATAAACAGCTGTATTTAGATCAGTGAGCCTTAAATATCTTTAGTTTTCAATGAGATGGTCTATTTAAAACATAATCTTATATAAAAACTTTATATAGAGATTGGCATTTGTTCACCCACTTCTGTGCTCTCTCTTCCACTCCTTCAAATGAGATAAAGTTACATACACCACAAAAGGTTTGGAAATAAAATCAGCAACAAAGGAGAAAACAAACAAAAATGAAACAAAAGCAAAACAGCCAAAAACCTCATATCCATTTCTTGGAATTCATTTCAATAAGCATCATTTTATACGATCATATGCACATAGCTATTGAGCCTTTGTGATCTTCTCCTAAAAACATCCTCCTTTAGTCTCACTGTGTGAATGTTCTAGACTTCTTTGTATGCCTAGTATCTGAAAAATTAGAATTCAAATTGACAATTATCTGTAAATAATATATTAATTTGCTTCAAAATATCAGCATATTGTCTAACTAAAATGATCCACAAACTTTCATAATAAATGGTAATAATAATAATAGTATGGCTCATAAATATTTCCTATATATCAGATATTTTTCCAAGGATTTTTCATGTGTTAATTCAATAAGGTAATTGTGTTTAACATGTCACTATTTTCTTCAGAAAACATAAACAAAGAAAAAGAAAAAAATTACTCAGAGCCAGAGTTTGCCTGTATCTTATACAGGGGAAATGCTGATAGCACATTTGAAGATACACAATGAATGAGGAATTCAACCAGTTTAAATCTGCACTATTTGGCAGAATTGCTTTCTTAGCTACCTCAGCACCTATCTGTCAAAAATCCCAGCCAATTTCCAAGCAGCTGATTTTTTTTGTAATGACTCTAACTTTAGGTTTTCATTTCACTGTGTGAAAACTACCACCATATTCCTAGTAGCATTAGAAGTATACATTGGCACATTAAGTTCTTTGTGCTTATTACAATTCAAATAAAAGAAGCCCAAACTTGCCTCAGCACTAGACAGGAAAATTGGATTTCATGTCCCATGTTCTGCCCCTAGAGGAGAATGCACACTTGAATATCATTAGGTATTTAATTATGGACTCCAGCTCATGGGTGTTGGAGTAATGACCTCAAGTAAATAACACTATGTTCCAGAGCATGGATTATCCAGAAATTTTAAAAAACCTAATTTTAGTTCCTTTTAATCAAATCGATACAAAAAGTGTATGTGTATGTATATGTGTGTATACACACATTTAGAGCAAAGTCTGTACAATAAAATAGTCTGCAGACAGCACAGGTGAGTGGTATTTGGCTCCTTTCCTGTTTGACAACCTTCCACTCCTAAAGAGGTCCAAAAGGATCACATATGGCAGCTTCAGAAAGCAAGATTATCCTTTCCTCCTTAGAAGATATTTTGAAAATGTGTTCAAATCCCACTGCAAAATCTTGGCAATTATTGCCAAAAATTATTAACCCAGGGAAAGGGTAATATATGTGCAATATTTTAGTGTTGGCAAAGGACTAAAAAGACCTTTGTTGGTCTAGCAGCAGTTCATAATTTTGAATGCTCATGAAGCAATATTTGGCTCATTTAGAGACATGGAAATCTAGAAAGAAGCTATAGGTAAATGTATTATAATAATAAAGTACTTTATCATAATTAAGCTCTTTCTCCTTTATTCTTCTATCCTTTCTCCCTGGTCTGTGCATTTCCTAAGAAAACCCAGTTATAGATATCTTAAATTCCAAATTTTAATTTATTTGAAACTAGCATGCATCCTACCTATTCTATTTGACTAATTATAAAGATTATAGATCTAACTCATATCTCATTTTTGCCTATTTATGACAACTACTGCTTAAGTATATTTTGATAAAATTTGTGACATAGGTACAATAAGGAATTGATATGATGTGACATTCCTAATCACCAGACTAGAACCAGAGGTAGAATTACTACTCATTAGATTAGTGATTAACTATTATAAAACTACTGATACTGGATGTCATTGGCTCATGCCTGTAAACTACCTATTCAGGAGGTTGAGATCTGAAGATCAAGGTTCAAAGCCAGTCCAGGCAGGAAAGTCCATGAGATTCATCTCCACTTAATCACCAGAAAACCAGAAATGGCACTGTAGCTCAAAGTGGTAGAGCACTAACCTTGAACAAACAAGTTCAGGGAGAATGCCAAGGCTCTGAGTTCAAGCCCCATGACCACATATATACACATATATAGATAGATATAGATATAGATACAACTAGGTAATATATTATTAAAACACATTAAGATTATTAATTAATACTTTCATTCACTTTTTACACTTTCAAGCAATCCACTACAAAAACATCCTCATTATGAACTTTATCATCAAATACAAAGTCTAAAAAATAAAATAATAAATTAAGTTTGTCAAATTATAAACGATTTTCATCATATAGAAGTCTCAGATGAATAGCATTCTGAGACTTCTTCAACATGTTCAAATGAAGAGGAAAATCAAAGGCATGGTGAAGAAGACTTCATTCAACTGTAGGCTGTTAGTTTAGAGCAGCAGGAAGTCCAAAGTTCTAAGATAAAAGGAACTTTTCAAAACTGGAAAAGGGTGAGGAAAGGAGTGACATTGTCCAAAAAGAAATGTACTCATTACCAGACTTATGTAACTGTAACCCCCTCTGTATAGCACTTATATAATGACAATTTCTAAAACTTTAAAAACAAACTTTTCAATACACAATTTAGTGATGGAAAGAGTCATTATCTACCTATAACAAAAGAACCTAACCAAGCAGGTAAGTATTCAGGACAGCCTAATTGTCGATTCTAGTTCTGTGAAGGAATTCCAAATGTAAACAGGAACTAAGACACAGTGATTAGATCAATAGATAGTAGTGGAAAGACTGTAATTTGGTGAACACATAGGGAATAAGGAAAACTGCTGAGAACATAATATGTTAAAAATCAGCCAGGAGCTGGTGGCTCACACCTGTAATCCTAGCTATTCAGGAGGCTGAGATCTGAGGATCACGGTTCAAAGCCAGCCCAGGCAGGAAAGTCCATGAGATTCTTATCTCCAATTAAACACTAGAAAACTGGAAGTGGCACTATTGCTCAAGTGGTAGAGTACTAGCCTTGAACTGAACAGCTCAGGGACAGTGCCCAGGCCCAGAGTTCAAGCCCCCCGACCGACCGAACTAAAAATGAAAATCAATGGACCACTTTACATTCCCACCAACAGTGTAGTAGCATTCCCTTTGGGCCACATCCCTGCCTGCATCTCTTATTATTTGTTTTCTTAATAATGGCCATTCTAACTGTGGTGAGGTGGAATCTCAATGTAATTTTGATTTGCATTTCTTTTATGTCCAGAGATGTTGAACATTTCTTCATGTGTTTATTGGTTATTCTTACTTCCTCTCCAGAGAAATCTCTTTGCAATTTTTTAGCCCACTTATTAATGGAGTGATTATTTCTCTGAGGATTTATTTTTGGGGGGTTTAATTTTTGAGCTCTAGGTATATTTTTAATATGAGGCCCTTTTCAGTTGTATGGCTAGGGAAGATCTTCCAATCTGTGGGCTTTCTATTTATCTTGCTAGCTATGTCCTTTGCCATGCAGAAGCTCTGCAGGTTAATGTGATCCCATTTATCCAGCCTTTCTTCAATTTCTTTTGTGTGAGCTCCCCTCTGATCCAGCAATCCCACTACTGTGCATTTACCCAAATGATCACAAACAAGGCCATACTAAAGCTTCCAGCACAACTATGCTCATTTCAGCATTACTTACTATAGCTAAAATATAGAACCAACCCAGATGCCAGTCTTTCTTTGATTTGTTGTGATTCTAGATCTTTACTTAGGAGCCCTAATGTTTCCACTATTGAGGTCCTTGCTCCATTTGGAATGAATTCTGGCGCAGGGTGATATATAAGGATCTAACTTCAGTTTTCTACATGTGTATAGTCAATTCTTTTTTTTTTTGGGGGGTCCCATCATGGGGCCTGAACTCTGAGCCTGGGCGCTGTCCCTCAGCTCTTCACCTCAAGGCTAGCGCTCTACCACTTGAGCCACAGCACCACTTCTGGCTTTTTTCTTTTTGCTTATGTGGTGCTGAGGAATCAAATCCAGGGCCTCATGCATGCAAGGCAAGCGCTCTACCACTGAGCCACCTTCCCAGTCCCATGTATAGTCAATTCTGCCAGCACCATTTGCTGTCTTTCTTCTGTCCTGTGTTTTTGTTCCCTAATCAAAGATTAGTTGGTTATAGGTCTGCGAGTTCATTTCTGGAAACAACAACCCCATTAATAAGTGAGCTAAAGAGTTAAAGAGAGAATTATCCAAAGATAAAGTAAGAACAGCCAATAGAAACTGTTCAACATCCCTGGCCATAAAAGAAATGCAAATCAAAACAACACTGAGATTCCACTTCACGCCAGTTAGAATAGCCATTACCAAGAAAACTAATAGTCACAGATGTTGATGGGATGTGGGAACACTACTACACTATTGGTGGGAATGTAAGCTGGTATAGGCACTCTGGAAATGAGTGTGGAGATTCTTCAAAAGACTAAACATAGAGCTCCCCTATGACCCAGCAATCCCACCCCTGAGCATTTATACAATAGACCACAAACAAGGCCACACTAAAGCTACCAGCACAACTATGTTTATTGAAGCATTATTTACCATAGCTAAGATATGGATTTCTATGCTTCCATCAGAAAGAATGGCATTGCCCCATTCATAAGGAAATGGAAAGACCTGGAAAAAAAATCTTAAGTAAGCCAGACCCAAAGAAACATAGTTTCTGGTTTCTCTCATTTGTAATAATTAGTATATGTCTAGGATAGTCCTAGCTGACAATCACAAAAGCTCAATAGCTGTGTACATATGACCATATAAAATGATGCTAATCACAATGAACTCCAAGATATGGAATAAGAGGACTTGGTTTTTTTTCCTTGTTTTTGTTTTGTCTTTTAATGTACTGTACTGCGTGAAGATTTTTATTTTTATTTTTTTTCCTTTGCTTTTTCCCCTGTTGTCACTGTATTTGATTTTGGTACCCTGTGTCTTGTATATATGTTTATCTGAATTGGGGAAGGGAAGGGGAATAACAAAAAGGACAAAGGGTAAAGCAATGCAACAGTGATACTCACAAGAAGCTTTGTTGGAATTGAAGTTTACAACTTGGGTGGAGGGGAATCAGGTGGGAAGGAAAGTGGGAGAAAACAAGGGATGGAGTAACAATGTTCAAGATGAAATGTATTCATTACCTTACTTATGGAACTAACCCCTCTGACATCACTCTTATAATAAAATAATTCTTTAAAGTCAATGGAAATAAGTCACGTTACAAAGTTCAACAGCCACAAGAATCTTTTGGCTTTACCCAAATTGGAGAGGCTCAGAAACTTGGCTAGACTTAGTCTCAACATTCTCATACATGGCCGCAAGAATATTTCTCTCCAAAAGGGGATGTTACCAAGATGTCTTGCAATACCACCATCCACGAGCAGATATCACATGCATGTGCACGCACACACATTTATTCCTATGTCATTTAGAAACTTCCCAAATTGTCTGACTTTTTATTGTGAAAATACCGTAAAGAGGGGTTACAATTTCATGAGCAAGGTTATGAGTACATTTCTTATCAAGCATTGCTGCCTCCTCTTTTGTTTTCCCTTATCATCCCTTCCCATCTCAACCCCCTCCTACCTCCTACTTCCCCCTCCACCCCCCCTGCCAAAGTTGTAAAGTTCGTTTTTCGACATAACAACTTGTACATCTCATTGTTGCAATGGGTCCACCCGTATCCCTATTTAAACAATTTGTTTTTTCCCTTCCCCACAGTGAAAACAGGGGTTATACCATGGGGGAGGGACATACAAAGCAACAAAACAATCATCTTATAAATATGTTAGAAACAATCACAAGAAAGAAAAAACATTTGAATCCTATGTTGGGGTTCATTTCACCTAATATCAACTTATCTGACCATTTCTGCTTGTCTCAGACATACACTAGTTATTGCAAATAAGGGAAACCATGGGACCTTTCTTTCTTTGGGCCTGGCTTACTTCACTTAATATAATTGTTTCCAAGTCTTTCCATTTCCTAACAAATGGGGCAATGTCATTCTTTCTGATGGAGGCATAGAATTCCATTGTGTATATATACCACATTTTCTTGATCCATTCATCTACTGAGGGGCATCTGGGTTGGTTCCATATCTTAGCTACGGTAAATAAGGCTGCAAGAAACATAGTTGTGCTGGTAGCTTTATTATAACCTTGTTTGTAAACATTTGGGTAAATGCCCAAAAGTGGGATTGCTGGATCATAGGGTAGCTCTATGTGGAGTCTTTTGAGGAACCTCCATACTATTTTCCAAAGTGGTTGAACAAGTTTACACTCCCACCAACAATGAGCCAGACATTCAGATAGATATGTCTCCAGCATTGGTCTCATTTATTGCAATAAATCTTTTCACGCACTCTGCCGGCATCATTATGCTTGTTTTATCAATCCTCTAATGTCCCTGAAGGACTTGAAACTTCTCTTTTCATTAGCAACCAGTCTCAAACCCACTAGGACAATATGGAGAAAGAAAGTACATATTTCTTTTTCATCCTTGGCTTTTTAAAGAGCCCAAATTTCTTCCAGTAGATTTGGTACAACTCAGATTCATGAATTGAAAGCAAGCACTTAGCAACATTTTCATTTCGCTTCACTCTGTAATCACATATCCACTTAGCCTACACCTAAAAAAGCACACCTCAAAACTCATCTAAAGATTTAAATTTATACTCATAAGTTCTACAAGCCAATGAGGGGAGTCAGGCCATACTGGGACACATATTGACTTCTAATTTAGCCATATTAGTTGTTTGTCCACAAAATATGCTGAGCTGTGAGGGTTTATTATTATTTTTTGGTCAGTCATGGGGCTTGAACTCTGGGCCTGGCCACTGTCTCTCAGCTCTTCAACTCAAGGTGAGTGCTCTACCACTTGAGCCACAGTGGCACTTCCGGTTTCCTGGTGGTTTATTGGAGATAAGAGTCTGATAGACTTTCCTGCCCGGGTTAGCTTTGAACTGTGATTCTCAGATCTCAGCCTTCTGAATAGCTAAGATTATAGGTGTGAGCCACCAGCCAAGGTGCTGTGAGGGTTTCGATGTTGATAAATCAAAAGAAGCTGGGAAGCTGACAAGATACCACTGTGAAAGTGTTTTCCTTGCCTTGTATCTGTTCTTCTGCCTTATTGTTATATATTGATCCCTATGTAGAAAGGAAGCACATGATGAATTCAATGCAAAAATCCCACGCATTAATACATCACTTAACACCATTTGCAAGATCTTGGAGACAACCTTACTAACATTACCATGATCTGCCAGCATATTTCCTCTCAAGTAGTTCCAGCCAAAGTAAAAATTGGTCACTGTAATCTATTCACCAGTAAAAGAAGAGATGGAAGTGAATAGATTTACAATTAGAAGTCTCTTCAAGGCCTTACCTCCACAAGTGAGTGCATCTCCCATGGATTTAACAGGAAATTGGCGTACTGAGGGGTCACAGGGACACATCTCTAAATGAGGCTTCCTCGCTAAGTTCCAAGTCCAGGGCCCCCTTTCCTTTGTTTGTTAGAGCTTATGAGGCAATAAAGTACTTCTTTTAATTTTGCTTTTATTGCTTCTCTTCAAAAGGAAAGATTATTTAAGTTTCTTAAGGATAGTTTGTCTCATTATTTATTCATATGTATATTAACTTCAGAAACTCAAATTGCCAAATTCTAACCTGCTAGTAGGAATGACTCCCCATGTTTTCATCTGTTTGACCAAGCCAGCAAAATGCTTAGGATTTGGCTATTGTTTTCCACAATTAAAAGCCAGTAGGGTTGAACCTATCAATATAGTCTTGCCCTATGGTACCTACTTCTTTTCACACAGTAGGGAAAGGGAAGAAGATTAAAGCTTCAACCAATAATCAGTACAAACAAAATCTTCTCTCTAAAACTGTCCTTGTTATAACTCAGAACTAAGCCTTTTTATCTGAACAGGAAACTAATTGATTGTTTTCAATTTCCAACAGTCTTAATGTGGTTTCACATTAATTCATGTTGGAAATACAAGTTGGTAGAGGCAAAGCATTTTCTCAAATAAAATTTTCACAAGACTGGAGCTTCTTATCCAGGGAAGATTAATTGATTTATAGACAGCATGACGCTGGTAATCTAACAGGAAATATAAAGAGAGGAACTAATGTTATATCTTGGACTCAGGCAATTTGGATTAGGTAAAGAAAAATCATTTACAGAACTGTCTGTCATTCAAAGTGTATTTGTTAAAGCATAAAATGAAGCCACACATGCAAAGGTCATCCAACATAAACTTCTGAGCCTAACTACAGGGGAAAGCTATTTATGTGTCAAGAATAGGAAATAATTTTGTTTCTCTACTAAAATTTACAGTCAGCAGCTGGAGGAAGAAAAAAGTAATAAATTATAGCAATTAAACGCCAAAGTCCAAAGTAACTTGTTATATCTGATCACAGAGCCCGAGACAAAAGTCATGGTAAAATATGGACAGCAAGTAATGTGCAGAGTAAACAAAATAGATATGGTTTTAGTTTTTTTCCATTAATTTCCTACATGCACATCTTGTTAATGTCATTTATGACGCAAAATGGGAATGAGAAAGGATGCTTTCTCTCCAACTCTACTGGTGGTAGTGAACTGGTCTGTAACCAAGCTGACACCATTTGTGAGTGTTAAAGAATGGACTCACTTCATACATCCTCTATTCTCGTGATGCTTGGTGAGACCTAGGATGTGATTGATGATTTTCTCAGATCTGCTTCTGCAAGGGGTCTGGAGAAGTTGTCGTGAGGGAAGCAATGTGGTTGGCAGTGATGATTACTCCTGCACTGTGGTGCTGTCTCACTATCATGCATAATGGGCTTCCTTTGGGCATGATCTCATCATGGAATGATTTGTCCTGTGAGACTTGCTGTTGCTTAGGAATAGTATCAGTCCCTTAAGCTAAAAATGGTCATCAATCAGTCCTGTTTTTCTTGGAATCCAAGATACCTACAGGAGAGAGACTCGGGAGAAAAAAGTTAAGGAGAAAAAATAAAGCTAGAGATGGACAAAACGGCATCAACTTAGGCACAATCCTCCACCAGTTCCACATGTTCGATGATTATTTTTTAAGCCTACTTAATGATTCTACAGAAATCTAACTCTAGAGTCGCTAGCTGTTCTGTGAGCTCGGACTAATCTCTTTAGCGATGAGAAAGATGAAACTTATATGACATAACTTCCCCACCATCAACCCTAGAGATTTCTAAGTCAACCATGAGGTTTGATGCCTCCTTGATCTTATTCATGCTGTCTGTCACTCATGTCTGTAGAGGTTCTTTTCTTCACCTTCCTCAGATCTTTTCCCCATCATGCTACCATATCCAGACCAAGAAGAAAAAACAGGTTTTCCTCTATTTTAATGTTTATTTTAAGATATTTATTTCTTTAAATATTTCTTTTCCTCAAGACCAGAGACAAACTTACTAAATTATATATATCCTTTACCTAGTGTAGTATCTCATTTAAAGAAATCTCAAGAACTTGTCTATGTAATTCAACCGATTTGCTTGGTTGGTTATTTGGTGTATGAGTACATTGGTTAGGCAGTTGGTTTATTGCATAGTTGATTGATAGGCTTTGCTACATATAACTAGATAAGTATGATATTTCTCCCAGAAGCAATAAACAAATAAGGCCATTGATCTTTTAGCTTGCAACTCTCTGATGGAAAACACAGATACATACACAAAAATCATATTTAATGATATTCTTCAGTCCCTGGAAGCCCTCCAAATTGTGTTCCATTCAAAAGCACAGCTCCATTCCCACCTCTGAGGTGTGGTTACCTCTCAGAATTTCTGGCTAACAATAGTTTGTTTTTTATTTTTTTTACTAGATTACATATTCAACAATAGACAGAACTCACTGATACTTTCATTAAATATAATGAGCAAAAAGCCACAAATATATCACTTGTCAACAGTCTACTGGATAAAACAAATGGTTCCATTTTGATGCGTTGTACCGAAAGAAAGTTCCTACATATGCTGAAAACAAATTTTGAGCCTTCACTGGCAATGTCTATTACAAAAGGGAGATTTAGGCTTTCCATTCCAGCTAGTGCTCTTGGCTCCCACACCATCATACATACATGTGTGTAGTCTCAATACCTATCCTGGCAGAATGAATTTTTACCAACCTAACTTACCTCCCCAAAGCCATTCTTCCTCCACCTCAACTTTGAAGCCACTTTAAGGATTTTTTTCTCAGTACTTTTCAACTGTGAACAAAACTGTGACAACCAAGTATCTGTCACATCCACAAAGCCTTGTCCATAGATGTTTTTGGAGAATAAAAGTAACAATAATCTGCGTGTTCCCATTGAAAACATACAGCAATCTAAAAAGAAAGGTCTGGCCATTGCTTGGTGTTTCCTTCACTGCTAGGACCAAAGAAAATGACAATATGAACCATCTTGATTTTTCTTAGGTTAATTTCCACCTTTGCCACTTGAGACATTTTCCAACTCAAGAAGGAAAAATAAACAGGTCTCCTTGATGTTGGTATAATTTGTGGAGGGGAAGGGCAAAAGCAAACCGTTTAAATAGGGATACAGGTGGACCCATTGCAACAATGAGATGTACAAGTTGTTATGTCACAAAACGAACTTCACAACTTTGGTGGGGGGCGGGGGAAATGGGAAGGGATGGAAAGGTGAAACAAAGGAAGAGGCAACAATGCTTGATAAGAAATGTACTCATTACCTTGCTCATGTAACTGTAACCCCTCTTACTGTATTTTCACAATAAAATTTTTTTAAAAAACAAAAACAAAAAACAAGAGAAGTAAGCAAAGGGAGATATTGAATCAGTTTTCTACCCCAGTATCTCCAAAGATTTAAGGTAATAATGAATCATCTGTACAGCTTTGTAAAATGCAGACACTGTATTTCTAAGAAGCCCCATGGTGAGGCTTGTGTGGTTCATCTGCAGAATACATATTTAAGTGGCAAGGATTTTAGTCCACCCCCAAAATGCCCTATCCATGCTTGTATAGGAGACCATCATTATCATCACAGATAGTCATGGCTTTTGTCACATATATACCTCTCTCTTTCTTGTTTTTTTCTTTTACTGCATGTTAATAGATTATTTATTGTGTACTGTACCATATGTCTATCTTTTGATAGTTTCTTAATGTTCCCTATGATTTTTTGTATTACTTTAATTTGAACACAGAAAATAGCCTGCAACCCCAAGAATGTTGTTTACTTGTTTTTGTTTTTTTCCCTGTTTTATCTGTGGAGTCCTTTCTAGTCCAAAAAGTACAGCTGTTCCTACCACTAGAGCAATCTAAAACTGTTAAGAAAATAGATAATCGAAGGAACTATAACAAGGGCTTTCCTTGGTTGCATCTAAGACCATATAATTCCTTGATGAGAAAGTTGAAGAAAATCATGACAAAACTTCCCTATTTCATGTACAATGAGCAGATTTTTCAGGACTATCCCCAAGTCAAGTATTTTCTGCCTTTTTATATTTTTATTGTAAAATTAGTGTACAGAGGTGTTACAATTACATGAGTAAGGTAATGAGTACATTTCTTATCAAACATTGTTACCTCCTCCTTTGTTTTTTCCTTACCATCCCCACCTCCACAACTCCCATACTCCTGGATTGGGAGGACTGACATCATGAAAATGGCAATACTGCCAAAGGCTATCTACAAATTCCATGGGATACCTATCAATATTCCAGCCTCATTCTTCAATGTTTTCTGTCTTTTTAATCCACATGTGTCTCCATAAATGCCCAGATCTTCCCTCCCATGACCCTTGGAGAACTGCCTCCCACCACATGTACTTTCAACATATACTCTGAAGTTTATTTTTGAATATTTTCTTTGAATTTAACAGAATGTAAAAATCAGCCAAGAATCCCTTTCAACCAACCCTTCCTCTTCTATTTCCATCGCTGGGGGAAAAAACCCTAAGCTTCACAATCATTTCATAGTATCCATCAGAGAAAGCATAATAAAGGTTCCTGCCCTTCAATTATTACTATCACACTTAGGCAGGTTGTCTTCAGAATATATTGGGTTACATCTCTCCAATTTTTATCAAGACAAGAATTCAAATGGTTTTCAAATTATGCCATCTTCTCCACTTCACTTCATTCATAATGCAAGCGTGTAGAAGCCAGTCATGGTTATAGCCATTGTTACTCTCCATCCTCTTAAACGATGCTCACCTATCTTGACAAGCAGTCCAGAGGAACAGGAAGTTTGGAAGTAGAACTTACCTCTTTGAGACCTCCTTGAGGATTAGATAGGTACAGCATTTACTGAGTAGAACTTAAGGTGTTGAGGTCTGGGAAGGTGGCTCAGTGGTAGAGCGCTTGCCTTGCATGCCTGAGGCCCTGGGTTCGATTCCTCAGCACCACATAAGCAAAAAGAAAAAAGCCGAAAGTGGTGCTGTAGCCCAAGTGGTAGAGCGCTAGCCTTGAACTGAAGAGCTGAGGGACAGCGCCCAGGCCCAGAGTTCAGGCCCCACAACCACACCCCCCCCAAAATAAAAAGAAAGTAAGGCATTGATAAGCTTAGCTATTATTCCCTCTGGGCTTGAGTTTCTGTCTGAAAACCAGTTTGCTGGTTATTGGTTAGGTAGCTTATCCCTCATGGAGTTACGGAGAGCAAATGCCCTTATTGCTGTATTTCATTATTACATATTTATAACATAGCTGATTGCCAGGTTCTCCTGTGACTCTGATTGTGATTCAGGCAGGCCATGGTGAGGATAGAGGGCAAGGTTACTTAAGGCTCTCTGTCCACAGATTCACCACTGGCTGTTACAACAGCAGTAGCTGTGAGCATAAAAGCACACTGTCCAACAGTGGTGTGAGCCTCCGGCATCCTGTCCTTCAGTGACAGCACATCATCCCATTACTTTACCCTGTCCTTCAGTGGTGACTGTTTACATCATCTGTAGACCAAACATGGCCACCCAAGGTCACCCAAGGCCATGCACATGCACCCAGTCTCAAGTCTCCATGCAGAGTTAGCTAAACTAGCACACGTGTACATGACTCAAGGTTACATAAATAGGCTGGGTGACTTGAACCTCATCCCTTGGGAAGTACAGGACTAAAGCCCTCTCACAAGCTTAAGTGAGAAAAATCATGATTTATTCCACTTACAAGTCTGGCACATAAAATGTACTGTAAAACATCAACTGACTCACTTTTGGTGGTACTAGGGATTATTATGGTCTCATCTATGCTAGCCAAGAGCTCTACCGTTGTACCGAATCCCAGTGCTAACACTCTCTTTTAGAATTATTAATGATTATAATAATCATAGGGCCCTTTTGAGAGCTCAGGAGTCTAACACCTGACTGCATTAAGCTCCCCCTTCCAGTGGAGGACTTTCCTGAGAATTTAACAGACAAGATATATCCGATTCTGTCTATATGAGAGCACATGCTCTAATGTAGTAGCTCCCACCTCTTCTACTTCACAATGTACCTGTAAGGTTTTTTTAAAATACAATTCTAACAGCTTTGTCAAAATGTTCAGGATGAGCTGAAAGTATCTTTGTCAAAGAGCTATAGGTGATTTTGATGCATACAACATTTTGAGAAGCATTACTTGCTATATCTCTCATAAGCTTTTCAAACACTATGATACTATTCATTATTCCATTATAAGAGGCATCCAGAGTCACAATCAATGGAAAAATCATTTCTGACAATGAAGAGCCTTGAAAGAGTTGATTAACCTGTAAGAGGTCAGTGAAGGAAAGAAGTACATAGAAATGAGGACACAAATAAACAAGTAGTTTGTTAATGTAACATAGCAACTCATTCAACAGATACTTATCTAATGGATTGAGGACCTGCAAAATCTTTTTATATAAGCTAATATCTCACAATACCCTTCAGTATTAACCATTTAGTGCTCTCAGCAACATAGTGATGCAAATTTACTTTTATCCTTATTACTCTTGTTGGTAAAGGTAAGAATACTAAGGAATAGAGAAAAATAAACTCTTGTACAGGTTCTCAGCTCTCAGTAGATTAAAATGCATATGGGGCAGGCCAAAGAAAGTGTGAGCTATAAAAAGAAGGGTGGTCATGAAACACTAGCACCAGAGGATTTTCATTTTGTTTACAATCTCATGTTTTATCCACCAGCAGTCCGTTCAGCAATGGTGTATGTTTATACTCTCCATAGACAAAAGTGACACCTGGACAGCCACTTTTTTAATTTTTATTTTTTTATTGTGAAAATACTGTACAGAGGGGTTACAATTACAAAGGCAAGATAATGAGTACATTTCTTATCAAGCATTGTAGCTTCCTCCTTTGTTTCCCCTTATCATCCCTTCCCATCCTCCTCCCGACTCCCCCACCAAATCCTCCCCGCCCCGCCCCCCCACCAAAGTTGTAAAGTTCGTTTTCGACATAACGACTTGTACATCTCATTGTTGCAATGGGTCCACCTGTATCCCTATTTAAATGATTTGTTTTTCCCCTTCCCCTCCACAAATTATACCGACATCAAATACAGTGAAAGCAGGGGTTATATACTGTGGGAGAGGGGCATACAAAGCAACAAAGGAATAATCTTATAAATGTGTTAGAAACAATTGCATAAAAAAAAAACATTTGAATACATACCTTAGGGTTCATTTCCCTAACATCACCTTATCTGACATTTTCTGCTTGACTCAGACATATACTAGATATTGCACATAAGGGAAACCATGGGACCTATGTTTCTTTGGGCCTGGCTTACTTCACTTAATATAATTTTTTCCAAGCCTTTCCATTTCCTAACAAATGGGGCAATGTCATTCTTTCTGATGGAGGCATAGAATTCCATTGTGTATATATACCACATTTTCTTGATCCATTCATCTACTGAGGGGCATCTGGGTTGGTTCCATATCTTAGCTATAGTAAATAATGCTGCAATTTAAACATAGTCGTGCTGGTAGCTTTAGTGTGGTCTTGTTTGTAAACATTTGGGTAAATGCCCAAAAGTGAGATTGCTGGGTCATAGGGGAGCTCTATGTGGAGTCTTTTGAGGAACCTTCATACTGCTTTCCAAAGTGGTTGAACAAGTTTACACTCCCACCAACAATGCAGTAAGGTTCCCTTCTGTCCACATCCCCTCCAGCATCTGTTGTTATTAGAGTTCTTGATTTTAGCCATTCTAACTTGAGTGAGGTGGTATCTTAATGTTTTTTGATTTGCATTTCTTTTATGGCTAGGGAGGTTGAGCATTTTTTCATGTGTCTATTGGCCATCCTTCTTTCCTCTTCAGAGAAGTTTCTCTTTAAGTCTTTAGCCCACTTATTTATGGGGCAGTTGTTTCTTTGAGGATTTGTTGTTGGGGGATTTAATTTTTGAGTTCCAAGTATATTTTAGATATGAAACCCTTTGGACAGCCACTTTTGATCTCAATACACTGAGTAGGGTAGAATGAAGAATATACAATTGTATGCTGCTAACTTATAAAACGTTGACAAACCTTTTATATGTATAAAAATGGGCCCACATCTTTGTGCTAAATATTCATGAGATAGTGATGTATAAATCAGAATGCTGTACTCCACCAAAAATTATGAAAAAATATTATTTGGATATGTGAAAGCATTTTAAATTCTTATTTCTCCATAGACAAATCCATTTCCATGTCATAATGAAGCTGTTTTGTAGCCTTTAAATTTTTATTAATAGTGGTAAATGTTATTACATGCACTATCTATAGGATGTGTCTGGACTGAAAACAGTAAATTAATTATTGAAGTTTTCAAAATTAGCTCAATCTGTCATGGCTCAGATTAAGTGGCCTGTGATGATCATTGCTCAGTAAATTGACTGATAGCAAGGAAACTCAGTAACCTGGTCTATCATTAATATATCATGTAAGATCTTTATTACTAAATTATAAACAATAGAATCTATTCTGTAACAGAAGACTGCATTGAAACTATTTGGAATAATAACTGTGGCATGGTCTTTTATTGTTTTAGAGTTTAAAAATCATTTAAACTTTAGTGGGTAGGATGAGGAAAATAAATGTTAGGTAATGATTTTCTGTCTGACAAATCTATCAAAATAGTCATAGTAAACTAATGAGTTCTGGGAAGAAACCAAGATATGGGTTGCTAGAGTACCTGCATCAGACTACAGTACCATGTTTAAGATGGGCCAGTATACACACACGATGGTAGATACCAGTGGTAACCATGTTTCCTATCCTTCCTATAGGAAGATTGTCAACATACAAACCGTCATGAAGTGGGCTGGGAAGGTGGCTCAAGGCGCTTGCCTTGCATGCATGAGGCCCTGGGTTCGGTTCCTCAGCACCACATAAGCAAAAAGAAAAAAGCTGGAAGTGGTGCTGTGGCTCAAGTGGTTGAGCTGAAGAGCTGAGGGACAGCGCCCAGGCCCAGAATTCAGGCTCCATGACCGGACCCCCCCCCAAACAAAACCATCATGAAGTACATACTGAAGTGTAAGTAAATTAAACAGAAAGATCAGAAAGCGATTTCTGGTTAAGTGAACCTGAAAGGATGTTTGGTACATTTTGTTTCCAAGAATCTTTTTTTTTCTTTCTTGGTTGGTGATAAGAGTCTGACAGGCTTTCCTGCCTGTGCTGGCTTCAAACTGTGATCCTCAAATCTCAGCCTCCTGAGTAGCTAGGACTACAGGCATAAGCCACTGGCGCCCAGCCCAAGAATATTTTTTACATTTTTATTAGTATATATTAGTTATACAAAGGGGTTTTATTGTGATATCACAGTAGAAATAGGCAGAGCTCTAAAAAGTTCAATATCATGTCAATACACCCTCTGTATTTGAATCCTTGGTCACTCATACCTAAGACATAGGTGCCATCCTTAGCTTTTAACTTCAGATTGGGAGTTTATTTTGAGCTCTGGTGCAGCCAGAGTTCTCTCAAATTAAAATAGCTAATTTTCCAATCCGCACAACTGCTTATTATAACAAGTTCAGACTAGCAGAGCCATACAGCAGGTCAGTAGCCAAAACCCAATCCTGAACACAGGAAGGAGCATGGGCACTGAGCCAGTGCAGTCTATCATGGAGAAGTTGGGAACCCAGCTGCTAGAGGAACAGAGTCAGACAGAAGACTGGAAAACAGCCCGTAAGAAGAACAGAGCTCGGAAACCAATTTAAAATAAAAGGTTGAGGCTTTCTGTGGCAGAAATATTTTATATCTGACCTACCCAAGGTACAACTCTCATCAAACTCCTTGACTGGGTCCTCCTCCTTAGAGTAGCTGAAGCCAGCATGAAGAGGTAGAAATCAGTGCTATACAAATCAGGAAACTTGTTTGCATGTTTTCTTCCAGCGACAACAGGGAGAAATCTATCTGCTGAGCTAGTGAACAATGGTGTCCATAGCATTGCTATATATATTCCACTTGTCATCGATTCTCACTCAACTGTATCAAAACCTTTTCAGACACCCTTAGATGAATGGGAAGCTAGTCAAAAAAATACTGGGACAAAATATTTGAAAATCTTTTTTTATTGTGAAAATACTGTACAGAGGGGTTACAATTACATGGGCAAGATAACGAGTACATTTCTTATCAAGCACTGTAGCCTCCTCCTTTGTTTCTCCTTCCCATCCCTTGTATGTGAAAAAGTAAACTACTTTTAGTTCTAGCGACCTATGATTCCTTATTCTGGTCTCCACCAATGGTGACATCTTATAGGACTTTACTACAAAATCAAAAGCAGAAGATTGACAGGAGTACAGCACTGTTAAGTAGATGCCACACCTCAAATATGATATAGAAAAAACTAAAATTTTGATAGCAAGATGAAACCAATGCAACCAGAAATAGGGTAAGAGACAAGGATGCACTTAGCAGCAAAGAAAAGGTGGGGATGAAACATGAGCACAAGAAGAGGTTTGAACATGAGCCATCAGGGAAACTAGAATGAGCTATCACTACTGACCTTTCAAAAAGGCTAAATTAAAAATAGTGACAACAAGAAATGCTGTGGAGTGTGAGGAAATCAACTCACTTGCACATCACCAGCATGGATGAAAATGATTCAGCCACCCTTGGAAAAAATTATGGCGCCTGCTTATAAAATTATATATTCATTTAACATGCAAACTAGCAGTTGTACTACTCACAGTTATCTCAGCAAAACAAGAACTTATGGCCACATAAAATCTTGCACATGAATATTCATATCATACTCTATTCATAGTAATTGAAAACCCAAAGTAACAAAATTCTTCCTGTTACAAACTCGGGTACATAACTATGATGGAATACTACTCATCCACAAAAGGGAGTGAAATATCAATGTGTGCATAAATTTGAATGAACCTTGAGTACATCACTCTGATTGGGGAAAGAAAGCACATTGCAAAAGATTATATATGGTATAATTGCCATCATGTAAGATCCTTTAAAGGACAAAGCCTTAAAGATAATGGTTGTCAGGGGTAGGAGGCAAGTGTACCATAAAGTAATAGCACAGGGAAATTTCTTGTGGTGATAGAAAAATTCAATATCCTGATTATGATAGTGATTATACAATGTATGTATGAATCAAGTAGACTAGAAATACAGAGAGAAAGAGAAAGACAGAGACAGAGCCACAGAGAGAAAACTAGAATATAAAAACCACTGGTCTTAAAGCAGTATTATACTGTCAGTCTCTAGGCTTTGATGCTGTACTACTACAACTACCTTAAATGCCACTATTGGGGAGACTGAATGATGAATTCAAGGAGGTCTAGTATAGTTTTTCAACTTTCTACAAATCCATCATCATCTTTAAATAAACAACTGGCAACAATACTGGCTAAAAGAAATACCAGAGCGATCATATTTCCATCCTGCTCTGAAGGATGAAATAATGCAACAATCAGACCATGCATCTCATGTTTCCTATTTCTGCACTTTAAACCAGTAAGAATACACTTTTTAAGGTTACTAAGATATGTATTTAAAGCTATGGGTGAGAACATTCACATAACACTAGTAATTAGTTAGCAATGACTAAATAAATGCAGCCTTATAGGAGGTGAGAAACATCAAGTAATCAATAAAAACCATAGTCTTGAAAATATTTCATACATGTGGGAAGGGTGGGTGAGAATCTCAATATAGAGCCATATTTCCACTATAAAAATAAAACTCATATCTAAAAATTCCTTTGGGATACTTACTTCAACATAAAAATTAGAATTACGAAGGCAATTCCAGTAAAATACTAAAATGCTCATGAAATTTACCTCTATGCGTTTAGATGTCTCGGAAATTTCTCTATATGCTAGTGAAATTTCCCAAGTATTATGTAAAAAGCATAAATGACTGCAAGAAAAAGACGTGTGCATATATATGTGCTCACATGTGTGAACATATTTAGTATGAGCTGGCTTAGTATTTCTTATGCTTTTATGTGTTTCTATGAAGTGCAGATCTGGAAGACTTACATCTTCATAGAAATAAAGATACAGAATGGGACCTGAGAGTCTGCATTTCTAACAAATGCTTGCCCTATTGTCTAGCTTAGCCAAGCAGAAAGCAATGTCAAAGCAGTCGCACAGAGAAAATGTCGCTTAATTCATGATCAATTTACGGAAATATATTGCATAAAATCAATATAATGGAGGCGTAACAACAAACTTGTATCATGGGATTGTGACACAACTGCTCTCATAAACAACAGCAGAAATTTTGAGAAAAATTCTGATTCCCAAAACTGACTACAAAACTAGAATTTGCTATAATCAAACATTTCCACTCAATAAATTGTGTCATGAAACTGTGTCATGATTCCAGAGTGGAAGAGAAATGACATCATTCCAAAATAAATCTCCCCCATCTCCCCACCCCCGCCCCAGTGCCCCACCAGTTGTGGGGCTTGAACTCAGGGTCTGGACGCTGTCCCTGAGCCTCTTTGCACTCAAGGCTAGCACTCTACCATTTGAGTCCACAGCACCACATCTGGCTTTTTCTGAGTAGTTAATAGGAGAGTGTCAGGGACTTTACTTCCTTGGCTGGCTTCCAACCATGATCCTTAGTTCCCAGCCTCCTGAGTAGCTAGGACAACAGGCATGAGCCCCTGGCACCTAATCAAAATAAATCTTAAGGGGATTAAAAGAATCAAACATTCTATCCTGAATTAAAAAGAATTCTTAGGGCTAAATATAATAGATGAATCACTTATATTCAGATATAGGCCACACACTATGCTGAGTTTTTTTTAATGCAGTATCTCATTTAATCTTCACATGAAAGTTATGAAAAAAGACTATTTTTCTCGTGACTAACAAAGTCATTATTTTTATCTTTGCAAATAATAATTTGGATATCATTTATCCACAGTTCACAGGCAATGGGAAAAAAAAGAGTCATAGAAAAGTTCGGTTCAGTTTCCCTGGGTAAGTCAGCTAGCATTACAGAGCACACTGGCCATGTCACAGCTATACTCTGCACTGAACTCATTTTTTTACAGAAAGAGCCACAGATAAATTTATAATACTGAATTCTCCAAATAAAAATGAATCCTAAAAGCATATATAAGCTAGGGCCCTCTTAATAATAACTGTGCTAAAATGTAATTATTCATAGTACCTAAAGAGCTAATAAAATTAAGAAGCAAAACAACAGCATCCTAGTCAAAAAAATAGATCAAAAGCAGGACCTGAAATTAATAAAAGAGAACATGTGTGTGCATGCACATGCTTGTGCTTGCACAATTACACATGGGCAAGGTTGATAAATTGTACTAGAATGAAATTGACTAAATCATTAAAAAATAGTTCTTTGTGAATAAAGTATTATGAAATTACTTATTTTGCCTTTATGCTTACTGTTTTTCATACTGCTTACAATGAATGTTAATTAGTTTTATACTCCAGGAAAAATGAAAGGTATACCCATTTTGACTACAAACAACTGTGGTATCATAGCAATTTCAATTCCTATGCTTAGTTGTCATCTGGAAGTTTACGCTGTTTTAACAAGTTTCTCTGGGTCAACATTCATTTCTTTGATAAGACATTCATTCATCTACTATTTCTTGGACATGTACAGTCAAGAAAGAAATAAATGAAATATGTCAGTGTGAGCTTTGCACATGTAAAGGTATATGAGGAGGCAGAACTTCTAACTGCATGTTTAATTAATCATTGATATTCCCTTGCATTTTCTAATCTATAATTACCTTTACTTTGCTTAGTTCTATCATTTCTGCCTATATAGACTATACCAGATATCCATAACCCACTTAAGAATCTAGTAACGTTTATTAAGATGATTAGAAGCAGTAAGCACATCCTCTCTCCAACTGCTTTTTCTTTTCCTCTTTTATTGTGCAAGTCCTGAGCTCAGGGTCTAGGTGATATCCCTGAGAAGTTTTGCTCAAGTTTAGTGCTCCAACCACTTGAGCCACAATTCCTCTTCCTCCAATTGCTTTCTTGATCAAAATATTTGACATAATCATAAATCGCCATGTAGAGTAATTCCATATCGTTTGCCTAGTTTTCCCCAGTGTATCTTTAGATAAAATGATAGTATGATATCACAATCAAGATACTGATTTTTATATAATCTACCTCCCTTCCTCACATCTCCTCCCTCTCTGTTACTGGGTAACTATTTTTCTTTCCCAGCAAAGCTTTGAAATCTCTGCTGCTTTCAATCAGGGTCTCTGCTAGAGGTAACAGTAGGAATATATACATTCAGTACACTGCACTTGTTGAAGATGGTGCTGTTGACACTGATAACAATAATAATGACACCTACAAGATGAAAGCAACAATAACAGTTAACCTTCCTTAGGGGCCTACTATGTGCCAGGCACTATTCTAAATGCTTTATGTAAATGAGTTCATGTAATCCTCATCTCTATAAAGTACATGTATAGGGATTTTGTTTTCCGTGCTTTTTCATTATTTTTTCTGTGTTCAGTGTGGCACTTGTGACCCTTGCTACATAAACTTTCTCTGGGTGTTGAATCCAGTATTCATGGAGTCTTAATTTATCTTTGCTTCCCAGGACATAGACCTGTGTATTTCCAATAGAGAGGTGGAGTTCGCCTGTGACAATTGTAGTCATGTCCTTGGATGTGTGGTCCTCAAAACCCTGTGTGAAGTGATTCCAACTATTTTCCACTTCCCTCTTGGTGAGAGGACTGTGAGTGTACAGCTGGAGAAGAGAGAGAAACTCAGCACGATCACCTGTGAGTGCAGGCCCTTCAGCGCAGCACTTATACATTCGGAGCTTCAGTTTCTCCATCTGTAGCCAAGAAGACTGCTGAGGTAGTAAGAAATATCGGATATGAAGTACCTGACAATAAATCATGGCTAATATTGATAGGATAAAATTTCCTCGAAAGACGGAAGTGTACAGGCATTTTTTTTAGCCAACCCAATCCTGTTCTCCTAAAAAGATTATCAAGAGATTACCTTCAAATACTTCTATTATAGTTATGAGATGACACTTAAAATTTGCAATATTTTCTGACAAGGGGGCTTGATGTTGGGTACTTGTTGCTGCTTTAACTCTACAACGTCATTTCCAAGTACTTCATTGTCTGCTTTAGTCTCTCTGCTGTTCCAGGTCCTGATCATTAGCTCGTAGGGAAGAGTTCCCAATTCTCTATTCTTGAATTTAAACTTACCTTCTTCCACTACAGCCTGATGAAGCCAGACTCCAAAACTCAAGTATCCCCTGGTTTCTTTTCTGTGTGGAACCTGAGGCAAGGGAGGGGACAATGACAAGAAAGAAGCTAGCAACTACTGCAGGAAAACAAGAGTTCAAGGCGGAGACCATGGTATGGCCAAAAGGACACCAGGCACGTGGATATAATCCAAGTATGGTATATGCATATATGAAAATGTGACAATGAATCTCACTATTTTATACAATTATATGTACTAATAAGGAAAAAGAGTCAGGGCCTTATGGAAAATGCTTAATTCATAAAGGGTGTACTCTACAAGGGGATTCTGGAATCCTGAATCCTTCATTTCCTTGCTCCCTGGCTTATGATGCAGGCAGTTTTCCTGTGTGTACCTACCATAATCTACCATTATGGTAGATCCAAAGTGGTTGGGCCAGCCAGCAGATTATGGAGTGAAACCTCCTTATCTGTGAGCCAAAAATAAACCTTTTACCTGTAGAACTTGATTATCTCTGATATTTTGTTATAATAATTAAACAGAAAGTGAGTGGTAAAGGAAGATTCTTGTTCTTGTGTCTGACTCATTCAAACTTTTTTTGCTCTTTACACTTTCTCTCACTTACCAGCCTCCCTTAACCCATCTATGAATGGGGAATTTTATCCTCTATCCGTGTGTGTGTGTGTGTGTGTGTGTGTGTGTGTGTGTGTGTGTGTGTGTGTGTGTGTGTTTGACCTGAGCATTTTTGCTCAAGTTTAGTGCTCTACCATATGAGCCACCGTTTTACTTTCACATTTTTGGTAGTTAATTGGAGATAAGAGACTCAAGGACTTTCCTGACCAGGCTGGCTTGGAACCAAGATCCTTAGATCTTAGCCTCCTAATTAGCTAGGATTACAGGTGTGAGCCGCCAGTGCCCAGGTATCCTGGGCTTTTACTTCCTCCTCTGTAGCCTTTAGCTATCTGTACATTGACTTGATATTATTAAATAGTCCAAGTTTGTCCTCTTTTCCCCTCCCTTCCGCAATGGAATTTCCTGCCCATTCTCTCATCCTATATATCCAAATTCTACAAACTGGTAAAACAACAAGTAATATGTCCTTGGAAGTGTGAATTTTGGTCTCTTTGACCAGCTGGAAGAAGGGAAGTAATTTGGGAATCTTCACTCCTCTGTATGCAGTGCTATTCCATAACTTTTATTTCTCTGCTTTTTAGAAAGCAGGATTTTACAATTGCCTTATAGAGTCCACAGATGTGTTCTTGGTCTGTCTTTAATTTCTGTGATTCATATGTCACTTAATTAGAAAATGTCCAAGTTATTTTTCTTTTATGAAAATACCGTACAGAAGGGTTACAATTACATGGGCAAGGTAATGAGTACATTTCTTTTTTTTTGGGGGGGGGTGTCCGGTCGTGGGGCCTGAACTCTGGGCCTGGGCGCTGTCCCTCAGCTCTTCAGCTCAAGGCGAGCGCTCTACCACTTGAGCCACAGCGCCACTTCTGGCTTTTTTTCTTTTTGTTTATGTGGTACTGAGGAATCGAATCCAGGGCCTCAGGCATGCAAGGCAAGCGCTCTACCACTGAGCCACCTTCCCAGTCCCAATGAGTACATTTCTTATCAATCATTGTTACCTCCTCCTTTGTTTCCCCATACCATCCCTTCCCATCTCTACTCCCCACCCCACTTTCCCCCCTCCCCCCCACCTCCCCATGCCAAAGTTGTAAAGTTCGTTTTTCGACATAATGTCTTGTACAGCTTATTGCTGTATCCATATTTAAACAACATGTTTTTTTCCCTTGCCCTCCACAAATTTTGTATATATTTTTTATTGTAAAAGTACTGTACAGAGGAGTTACAGTTACATGAGTAAGGTAATGATGCTTGACAGGAAGTGTACTCATTACCCAATTATTTTTCTTAGTCATACCAGCTTTTACTCTTACTGAAAGTGATACCAGGTATTGTTTGGTTTGAACCAGGATTTCTTAATAGCCAATAGATACACCTGGACTTTTATATCCCCAGGAGTATATAAGAGTATTCCAAACCACTTATTTACATGCAGTTTTCAGGTCTTCCTTTTATTGTGTGCCAGTCCTATGGCTTGAACTCAGGGCCTGGGCACTGTCCCTGGTGCTCTACCACTTTGAGCCATAGCTCCCCTTGCAGCTTTTTTTCCTTTGAGTAGTTTATTGGAGATCAGACTCTCATGGAATTTCCTGCCCAGGCTGGCTTTCAACCACAATCCTCAGATCTCAGCCACATGAATAGCTAAGATTACAGGCATGTACCACAGGCGTCTGGCCCCAGATTTTTTTTGCCATATTTTTGTTTTTTCAACTGATGCCACAACTTCATGTAGCTGTGAGGATAAATAATGGCCATTAATGGCTTTCAACAAATGTCTAAGGAACAAAATTTGTTCTGAGACATGATCTCTGTCAGATCAAATAATGCCAAGTGTTTAAGTATTTTCTAGGGATCTTTCAGACAGGTCACATAGTGACAATTTCTGGGGATACTTTTTAGGAGGGAGCTATAAAACTAGCATGCCTTTCTAATGCTTACAAGGCTTCTGAGAATCTGATCTAATAGTTTTGAGATCGCTGGATCTCAGAGCATCATAGATCTGAGGAACATGGTGGAAATAGGAGAAATTGAAGGGCCACAAAGTCTACTATTCTGACTTAAGCAGTTTTCCTTGAATAAGCACTCGTTTTTTTCAAGACTTTGGTTCTGAAAGAATTCATTTTGACTTTTTTGGCCAGAATTTTTTTAACTATTATATGACTGTTCTCCTTTCATTTCATGATACTGTGTGATTTTCCAAATGTAATCATGTATTCTTGAGATATGCACTATGTTGTCACTGCAATGATTTCAATGCAAAACTATTCCAAAAATCAATGTGCAAATTTAATTGCCATTTTAACAATATGAAGAGGTGGAGCCACTTAGAAGTGATTAGGCCCTGAGGCCCCTCCACAACTGTATTCTCCTTTACCTTTTGTGTTCTTCCATGAGATGGCATAGTAAGACTTCTCTGGCTCCATTCGGGCTCCTCAACCTTATAGTTCCTTCTCTGCAGGACTTTGAGAAAATGAAATTCTGTTCTTTATAACAAGTCTCAGGTATTCCTTTATAGCAGCAAAAAATGGAATAGGATACTCATATTGATATATCCTTTTTCATATTGTTGTATTCTACTTGCTAATCTTTGGTTAGAACGTTTGTATCTTTAGCAAAGAACAAGTTTGCTCTTGAGTTTTCTTTTTCGATTAATTTTTGTTTCTGTCAATCAGTATCGACATTGGTCTTCGCCTCATGAAGTAAGTCAGAGAATTCTCACTCCTTTTCTGTTTTCTGGTATTTTGTGCCTAACTAGTTATTTCATGTTTGACTATTTGGAGGAACTTGCCAATGAAGCCATCTGTTTAATGATGTAACTCCTTTCGTTGTTATAGAACCATGGAGGTTTCTTATTCTCACCAAATGAATTGTATGGCCTATTTTAAATTTTTTGTCTAAATATGCAAATTCATTGGCACAAAGTTGTTCCTAATTTGTATCTCCTTAATCTGAAGGATGTGTAGTAATATTCTTCTCATGGTTAACGATGGAGATTTTACAGAATGAATATAAAAATATATATGATTTGTCTCTAGAAGAAACTTTCATTATGATAACGAAAATTTTGCTAACTATCTCTAACTTTTAAGATACCAATGCTTATTTCCATTCTAAAGTTAAGTGTTCTGGGACTTACTAGAATACAGTATTATTTTCTTGTTTCTTCATTTGTATTATCTTTAAGTAGTTGTACAAAGGAGGCAACATTTAAGAAAGCAGTTTATGAATACAATGCAACTTCATCTGTGTCACCCTTTCCTTAATTTTGTGGTATATTCAATAAATTCTTGTCTGTATTCTTTCCCCATTCCCCCTTCATTCATCTACTCCTTTCCCCTTGTTCCCACCCTCCCTCTTGCAATTACCCATTTCTTGGTGCTGACTTTATTGGGCTTTGACTTTGTCTTTCTACAAAATTACACTCCATAGAGTCTAGTAACTTCAGTCATTCACAGTATTTCTTTTTACATGTGCATCAGATGAAAAACTCTAAGGAAATTCTCACTAGCATAAGATTTATTGAAAGACCGTTTTAAAATATATTTTCCTAGTCATGATATTTTTTACTGTTTTCCCAGTAATGCTGCCATTCATACTGTATATTCTTCCAGGATTTGTCTGGTCACCAGTCCATAAGCCCACCAACTGGGGTCTGTGCTTCTGCTACTCCATGCAGTTTTAAGGTTCCCTGCTCTTTTCCATCTGTCAGAGTCCCAACCGCTCTCTTTCTTCCTCTTGACACTAGAGAATTTTACCCTTCTCCCCAGAGTAACAGCTAATGTTGCATTCTCTCTGACATGACTTCAAGAAGGCAGCAGCATAGGAGAAACAAAATGAAAACAAGTAACATGGAGATTTGGGAGATGTTGTAGTCTGTAAAAGAAACAGAGAAATTTCATCCTCTCCAATTGTTGTGTCAATGTGTTCTGCTCTGGGTATGTGGAGGCAATCTCCCTTTGGGGGAGCATTGTGTTCCTCTGACACTGACAGAAGAATTTGAAGGTACCAGTTATTTGTTTCTCAAGCTACCTGAACATCTTGCTCTTTGAGAAAGTTTTGATGCACAAGCAATATCAACATCTGTTTCAAGGATCTCTGCTGGAATTGCAGTTTCACACAGCCAAATTGCCTATGCTTCCATCAAGGAAATGGCTATTTATTTTATGCAGCCATCTGGGCTCTAACTAGGATGTTTTGTCATTTGTAGTCTCGTTTGCTGGCTTTTTTTAAAGGATAAAATTTGATGACTTCATAAACAATTTATTATGTCAATAGTATATACACACATGTACACACACACAGACACACACACATATATATATAATCAAATTTATGAGTAGATGTTTTCTAAGTGGTTTACAATGTCGCTATGATAATAAATATTTTGTCCTAGTACCTTCTTCCCAATTCCCCTCCTCCATCTTCACTTGGATCTGAACATTTTCACTTTGTTGAAAAACAAGTGCATAAATTCCGCAGGGCCCATATGCAGTTGCCTGAAGACGTTTTGTGGAATTCGGCTTCCTTTGATAACAGGCAAACTGTTTGGAGACTCAATATGCTCCCAAATATGATTCTTCCCTACCTCCTTCCATCCAACCCTCTACCCAAAGAAGCAGTTTACCTTATCGCTTTAATAAACACTATCATCTCAGACATGAGAAACCTTCCTGCATCTTTTATAATGGCTTCTAAAAAAGAATGTTACAAATGACGAGTGCTCCAGAGTATAATTGCAGGGAATAAGGGGGATTTGAAAATAATCAAGTTATCTTTTAAAATGCTACTGCTTTTTTTTCCTGAAAGACATTTACTTAGTATTATGAGTTTTAAAAAGTTTTGCAAGTATTCTGATTTGGAAAGAAAGGATGTGAAACTCCCACTAACAACACGTCATTTTGAAACTCCCTGGCAATCTCACATAAAATGGAGGCATAAAAGAGAGGCTCCATTGAGTGACTTGTAAACAGCTCCAATAAATGTTCTAGAGTCCAAACCCCAGAGCTTATGGATTTTATTCATAGAAAAGTACTTCACCCATACTCCATTTCCTGTCACATTACACACAATTATATCTGGTTTTCCAGCCCATTGCAGATTAGAATCAGCCAATTTGAATAGAGAGAGGAGAAGCCAAGGGAGAGTCGAAAATGTTATCAATTGGAGACACAAATCTAAAAAGTCACAGCCTTTAGGAGTGGGCCAAAATCTCTTTACACTTCCATTCCCAAAAGAGCACATTGTGTTATGACCCAGTGCAATCAGCAATGCTCAGAATGATAACATAGACTCTTCAGCAGGATGCATTATGTTCAGGCTTCTCTTGGTGGGAAGGCACAGAGGGTGTAATATATTTTAAGGAGATTTCCCATCCAGAATGATTAACTTTTTAAAACATAAGGATTGGCAAGTCTGAATGGGTCACTGAAACCTGGATTACTGGAGTTACTTCCCAGCTGGTCTTCTCCTCCAGTCTCTGTACCCAAACTCCGACTCCTCACCTGCAACAAGCCATCCTTTTGGGTACTGCAAGATTAATTTGCCTAAAGCAATAGCTCTGATAGAATTAATTGTGAATTCAGGAATCTCCAAGGACTTTCCTTAACGTACCAATAAAGCAACATACTTAGTTTATTAAAGACCCTCCATAGCAGAGCTCCAATCCATCTTCCAGATGTTTTTACTCTCACTCCTTTCAAATACACTTCCCTTTGGCAGCCCAGTAGTTCGCAAAGACTATGGACCACCGCTGGACCAAATTCAGTCCCCCGAACTCAATACAAATCACCCTGACAGCAAGGGTTTAAGCAAAATAAGGACCATACAATGTGTCTCATTAAAAGTACAGTCCTAGTGTCTGGAGTGGGGGAGGATAGGTTTTTAGCAGAAAAGCCAAGGACCAAGGACTTCCTGATGTATATGCTAAAGCCTTGGATCTGTTTATTTTCCCATGTGCCAGTGTTAGTCTTCTAAACTGTATTCCTTGCTATACAGGATGTTCTTTCACTCCCATGGTGAGCAAGATAAGGAAAGGAGTTAGGGTGACCTTGCCTGCAGCTGTGAAGATGTGCTGCAATTCCTCCCATGGGAAAATGGGCGAATGAGAAGGGCAGGGACAAAGAAAAGAAAAGAAGTCTATTGAAAATTCGCTCAGTGAGAATATGCTCGTGAGTAACAGGAGTTAGTTAATGGGCTGAAACTATAGTTGGGAGCACATTGAGGTGTCTGGTTCTGTTTCGAATGTCTCTTGGGAATGAAGAAATGATTTCTAAGACTACTTGAAGCTCTCCTCTGAATTGATCGGTAGCTATGAAGAGGGGATATGAAACAGACTAATCTTCAAGATCTTGTTATAGACCAGGGTCAACCGAGAGGTCAAGCCATCCAAAGTTGTCTAAAATCAGAGCCATGTTTTATTATTTTTCTTTTTGATTTGCTGGTCTTGGAGCCTGAACTCAGGGCCTGGGTGCTGTCCCTGAGTCTCTTTGTGCTCAAGAGTAGTGCTCTATCACTTGGGCCACAGCATCACTTGTGGCTTTTTCTGGCTCGTTTATTGAAGATGAGAGTCTTGTATACTTTCCTGCACAGGCTGGCTTCGAATCACGATCCTCAGATCTCAGCCTCCTGAGTAGCTAGGATTACAGGCATGAGCGATGGGTGGCCAGCTTGTGTTATTTTATATATATGCATGGAAATGTTCTGATGAAACCCTTACTGTTTACAATTTAGTATATAGCTATAAGAAAGTGCTAACCTCTAACAACTTGTCTCATAACTCTTGTCTCAAAGAGGAAGAAAAAAATGACTTCACTACAAGAACAAGTAGACGACAGGGAAGAAGTACACTCAATTAACAAAAACTATACTCTTGTCGTTTTGTTTCAGTCATCAGCCTTGTGACCTCTCTGAGCCTCATCCTCAGAGTACCTCAACTTGAGGGAAACAGATGTAAGTATTCAACTGTGACAGACTTCTAGGTCTCTAAACTAATATGCATTGTTCCATTTAATTTCAGTTATAGAACAACAAGGATGAAGTGCAAGACTAGCTGCAGCACAAGCACAGCTGCCCAGCTTGGAGCCAGTGTAAGGACAGCAGCCAGTTGACCGAGTGCCTCCTATTCCCTCTGGTTTCCACAAATGGCAACAGATATTCAAGAGCTGAAGTGTCTCTAGGGACTAGTGGGCACAGGAAGCAGAGGAGCCAATGGCTCATATGACATCATAGTGTAGTGTGAGCCTTCTAGATGATTTTACTATATAATTTAGATAACGCTTTGGTTAATATATAGCATCATATTTACCCATATATTAAGCAATACATGTAGCTTTGTTTTTTTTTATTGTCTTTCAGACTTTTTTACTATCTCATAGTCACATGGTTATTCTGAAAGACTGGAATATCAAGGTGATGTTGTAGCTTTTTTGTACTTTTTTATTCCTTTAATATTGTAAAGAAGTAAAATTATAATTTATACTCAAAATGCTCAAAATCATTATAAACTCAAAAGTCAATGAGGAAGCATGTTGGGGATTATTTACTAACATTTCATTTTACATGTAAGAAAAATGAAGATAAGATACAGCGTTACAATATCAAAGATACACAAGGAAGAAATAAACATGAACTTGATTGTCCTGTCCCTCAGTCACCTCTACATCCAATCCAATGATGAGAAAGTGCCTATGTTTATTACATAGAAAAAAGGCAGGGCTGGGAAGGTGGCTAAGTGGTAGAGCGCTTGTCTTGCATGCATGAGGCCCTGGATTTCATTCCTCAGCACCACATAAGCAGAAAAGTCAGAAGTGGCACTGTGGCTCAAGTGGTAAAGTGCTAGCCTTGAGCTGAACAGCTGAGGGACAGCACTTGGGCCCAGAGTTCAGGCCCCACAACCAACAAAAAAAAAAGAAAAAGAAAGATAAGAAAAAAGGCACTGGTCCTTCCCCAAGTTAGCCCCCCCTTTTTTTTTTAACAACACCTACTTTTTATTGGTTTTCACTCAATGAGTTTCAAGTCTTTCTCTCAAAGGCATTTTTAATTGATTCTCCTTTTTTTGCATACAAATGCCTATTTTCTTTCTTTCTTTTTTTTTGGTTGATCGTGGGGCCTGAACTCTGGGCCTGGGCACTGTCCCTCAGCTCTTCAGCTCAAGGCTACCACTCTACCACTTGAGCCACAGTGCCACTTCCGGCTTTTTTCTTTTTGCTTATGTGGTGCTGAGGAATCGAACCCAGGGCCTCAGGCATGCAAGGCAAGCAATCTACCACTGAGCCACCTTCCCAGCCCCCACAAATGCCTACTTTCAAGAACAATGTGGAATATTTTTCAGAAAAGAGAAGCAAAAACCAGGCAAATCCTTTGTACAACTACTTTAAACTATTTTAAAGAGTAAAAACATCAAATGTCAAAAAAAATCTATATAGCACTCCAATTTGACCATTCTGAATTTGGTTTCAAACAATGATAGCATACTTCACAGTTTACATAGCACTGTTATATCCATTATCGTTGGGATCCTCATCAATCCTGAAGTAGTACTTCAAAGAATATTATTGCTTGAGAGAGAGATTCACTGGGTACTAGTGAAGCAAATAGTTCCTCTTATACTAATTTTAGTTTTGTAATTTTTCACTGCTGTAATGATTGCTACCATCTTAGAGACCTCTCTCTCTCTCTCTCTCTATATATATATATGTGTGTGTATGTATATGTATTACATATGTATATGTATGTGTGTATATGTCAGAAGTCCAAAATAGGTCTCAGTGTGCTAAATGCTTGGTGTCAATAAGACTGTGTGTTTCTCCTGGAGGCTACAAAAGAGAATCTGTTTCCTTATCTTTTCAGATTGTAGAGCTCATCATATTCCTTGCTTCGCAGCCCCTTTCTTCATCTTCAAAGCCAGCATAGTGTCATCCTCAAATCTGCTTGACTCTGACCTTCTCACCTCCCTGTTAAAAGGAGGACCCATGTGGGAATCTTCAGCCCACCCTGATAAACCAGGATAAGCTCCTTTTGTCAAGGTTTGTTACCCTTACTCACATCAGCAAAGTCCTGTTTGTCACTAATTGAGTGGCTTAAGGCCCAGACATTTCTTTTCCACCAGTTCTAAAGGCTGGAAATATGAAATTAAGGCACGGGCCTGGATCTCTATGCCTCCAAATTCCTCCTTGCCTCTTCCAGCTTCTCATATGCACAGGTGGTACTGGTCCCATTCTGGGGTTAGGACACGAACACATCATCCAGGAGGGCATAATTTAACCTCTGCTGCCATGTCAGGTAACACATACACAGATGCTGGGGTTAAAAGGCAAAGGTCTCTGGCAGGACCTTGATTGGCCTTTCCAGTCTCAATTGCCTGGCAGCTCTGCTCCCCCACACCATGGGGCCCTTCAGGCTTTCCAGTGGAGGCCAGAGAGAGGAGCCCAGGTGAGGTGCCACAGAAAGAGTTTGCCCCATTCTGTAGTGAGATCTAGATTCCAATCAGCTGGGGATCCTTGTAACTGCTCAAATAAAGAAGTTTTCACAACCCCATTAACAAGGCGTCAAAAGTACATACAACATGGTATTTGTTAGCATGTATCCCCTATCCTGGAATTTTTGAGAAAGGGGGGAAAACAAAATTCTTTGGTTTACAAAATGACTCCCACCTGTTGTGTTCTAGTTGGATACAGCAAATACAGCTGTGTCAAGCAGCTTCCGCCTAGGAAGACTAAGAATTAACAAGGCAGCTGGATTCTGACCACAGCCTGGAGATGGGCCCAAGGACACTGAGTGCTGCATATGGATCCTTAACTGCTGCCCCAGCTTCCCCTTTACTCTCCCTCTCTCCCGCACTCAATACTTGGACAGACCTCCTGTCTCAAGGAGGCCTTCAAGTCAAGGGTGAGGGGAGTTTAGGAAGTTTCTGGTCTCACCCTTCATTTTAAATCTCCTATGTCTAGTTCTTTTCCCAGCTTTGAAGGAAAATTGGCGAGAAGATTGCATGGATTTAAGATGTCATTCGTGGAGTTTGTTACTTTTTTTGACAGTAACTGAAGTTTGAATTTAGGGTTTGACACCTGCTACATAATTGCTCAACCACTTGAAACACTCTCCCAGCCCTTTTATTTTCTTTCTTATACCTTTCTGTCTGTGACTGTCAGTAGTCAGAAACAGGCATGTACCAGGGTATTAGTTAAGGGAGGGGGAGGGCGGGTATCTTACTAATTTTTTTGCTGGACTGTCTTTGAACAATAATCCTCCCAAGTAGCTTGGGCTAATTAACATAATTAACATATCCATCCACTCACCCAGTTACTACTTTGTGGTTAAAAATATTAAGATATATTCAAATGGCATGTTAGCCAACTTCATGTCTATTAGTCAACATTAATAATCATCACCAAACTGTACACCTTCACAATTGCTTCTTCTTACATCTGGAAGTTTGTTCACTTTGAGCGGTATCTCTCCAGACACCACTATTCTAGTTTCTAGAGTCTCCATATGCCATTATGAAGATTTTGACTTTCTATGCCTGGCTTGTTTTGATGAGTTGATATCCTACGGCTCTGCCAATGTCCTCACATTTGATAGGATTTTCTTCCTGCTTATGAGTGAATACTATTCCACTGTGCATTATGTGTTCATTCGCTGTTTGTCATTTGTTCATGTGCTATTTGTTTCAAACCTCTTGGGGATGTGACTATGGGTGTATAGCTACCTCTTTGGAACCGTGATTTATTTCCTTTGGATACATACTCAGGAGTAGCATTGAAAATGGACAAAGAAGCCAAATAGGTAGTTTTCAAAGACATTCAAAAGATGTTAGCATCAGTAATCATCAGATAACTTCAAAGGAAAAACAATATGGGATATCACTTTGCATTCCTTAAGATGACTATTGCCAGAAAGTCAATCAAGACCAAGTGTCAGTGAGGACCTCGAGAAGGGGAATTCTCTTCCCCTGTTGGTGGGAAGGTCATTCTCAACAATATGGAGCTTCCTCCCAAAACTAAATACACATCAACCATATGACCCAGACTGAAAGTTCCTAAAGAAAGTAAATACGAATACGAAGTGCTACTAGCTCCTTTCGATGCCTTTCAAACCATCATGCTTACCCTCTCTTTGTGTCTCTTGAAACTGCACAGCCACACTTGAAAGTCCAGTTCAGCTGTGAGCTACAGTTTTCAAGATGGAAAGCTGAAAGACTGGAGCCATACCAAGGGCTTCATATCCTAGTTTGTCACAGAAGTAGAGAACAATGGCTTTGAGGATAGTATAGAGTATTAAAGGACACTCAGTCAAATGCCTCTGAATTCTGTTTGCCAGTGAAAAAGAGAACATGTAGATTGTGTTATAGTCATAGCTTGTCTTTAACAGGTGGCCTCCAGTGCAACCTTCTACTCCCTTTCCCGAAGTAAGCCATTGAAAGAGCGATAAGCAATCTGACTCAGGCCTGGGAGAGCTAGTGAATGTCTGACTGCTCCAGAAAGCCAGGTCCCTCAGCTGCCTGGTCCTAAAACCTTCCTGCAATCTGACTTGCAACCAGAGGTTGTACTCATTCCCCAGGGCTGCCATACCAAGTACCATACACAGGGCAGTTCAAACAGCAAGAATGCAATGTGTCATCACTCCAGAGACTCTAAATGCATGGCAAGCCATCTTCTTAGAAGGCATCTGATACCAGGAGGGCTTCATGGTAACTCATGACATCTTCAATGACACTAATTGGAAAGAAGGTCATGTTCTGAGGTAGAGGATAGGTACGGCAATGTATCTTTGTGGGAAGCCGGGATCCAACGCACAACAGAGATAGATAAGGCCACTTCTAATCCACAGTGCAACCTGCCACAAGGGCCACTGTGTGCTGTACTGATGGTTCTTACCTGGGAACATCTGGTCATGTATAGAATTACTATTGTCCTCACAGTGCTTGGGGGGAGGAAGGGTATTGTCATCTATTGCTTAAGGGCCAGACACATAGTTAAAGATCTAATAGTGTACAAGGCAGACCCTGAAACAAAGAGGATTCTGAGCTAAAATGCCCACTGTGGCCAAGTTAGCAAAACCTCATCTATGCGCCTCTCAAACCCTCCTATCAGAAGAGTGTCCCTCTCCAAGGGTCTCTGCCTTCCTCTCTCTGAGCAGCCATCACCCGCCTTTTGACTTTGAGTGCTGTTTCCTTCCCTCCTCTTCCGACTTGCCAATTCAAGGCAGGGTCTTCAAATGGATGATTTCCAAGGTTTCTCCCTCTGCCATGCTGTGTGGCTCCAGCCTGCCTGCAGTGCCAACAGATGAAGTTGTGAGGACGGCTGGCCTCCCTGCATCTAATCCTGAGCCTCCGCAGCCACAGGGAAGGTGGCAAAGGTTCAATAGCAGTTGTTGGCAAAGAAGCACAGCAGTGGCCAGAGCCAATGATGCCTCTGCATAAGCTGACTCCACTTTAGCAAATCTCTCCTACATGGTCAGCTTTGCAACCAGGACAAAGGCCTCTGCTGTGTGTGCATTCCGAAGACATGGAAATGCAAAGCTCCTTTTTAGTTCTTTGCGGGATCGTTTATTCCATTGACTGGCTGAGATCCGTTTTTAATTTAACTTCTGGTATTAATATCGGTAGATTAATCGGATCTTTGGAATGCCGTGGGAGTGAATTTACATGGCAGTAAATTACAAAGCAGAAATTCTTCCAGAAGTACAGTTTTATCTAAAGGAAAATGGCTTCTGCACTGATTAGGCTGTGGTCAGGAAACCATAATAAACTGCTGACCTATTTGCTAGGATAATTAGTGATCAGATAATAATTAATTACCACCAATCAATTATGTAACTAATTGATTAATCAGCTCTCAGGTAACACTTGGAAATTGAAGTGCTGAGTTATTTTAAACCATTTGGTTTGGGCCCAAAACTTAATTTGGTACTGTCTTTGGATTTCTATTATTCTTGTTCGCCTTTATTAGGTTTGCTAATCATATAACTCTGCTTTAGATTTCATAATTTCATCCTACAAGTCCAGATAAGTAATAATAAATAGTGAACTAGTTTCTATGGCCTAGGAAGCTTGGCTCCCCACGGGGCTGCAATGATATCTGGATTCAGAGCTAGCATTCAGGAGACTTGCTGAATCAGATTCTCCTTCCTGATGCCTGTTGCTGGCCACCTTGAGTATTTCCAGTAGACATAAAGAATAAGAATGCTATGGTGAATAATGCTGTGATAAACATTGTTGTGCTGGTAGCTGTATCATAACCTTGTTTGTGATCCTTCAGGTAAATGCCCAGAAGTGGCATTGCTGGGTCATAGGGGAGCTCTATGTGGAGTCTTTTGAGGAACCTCCATACTGCTTTCCAGAGTAGTTGAGCAAGTTTACACTCCCACCAACAAAGCAGTAGGGTTACCTTTTGACCACATCCCCTCCAATATTGGTTGTTATTAGATTTTTTAATTTTTATTTATTTTTGTTGTGAAAATACTATACAGAGGGGTTACAATTACATGGGCAAGATAATGAGTACATTTCTTATCAAGCATTGTAGCCTCCTCTTTTGTTTCCCCTTCCCATCCCTTCCCAGCCTCCCCCAGACCCCCCATCCAATCCTCCCCCCACCCACCAAAGTTGTAAAGTTTGTTTTTGACATGACAACTTGTACTTCTCATTGTTGCAACAGGTCCGCCTGTGTCCTTATTTAAACGACTTGTTTTTCCCCTTCCCCTCCACAAATTATACCAACATCAAATACAGTGAAAGCAGGGGTTATACGGTGGGGGAGGGACATACAAAGCAACAAAGAAATAATTATAAATGCGTTAGAAATAGCCATTCTAACTGGGGTGAGGTGGTATTTCAATGTTGTTTTGATTTACATTTCTTTTATGGCTAGGGAGGTTGAGCATTTCTTCATGTGTCTATTGGCCATCCTTCTTTCCTTTTTAGAGAAGCTTCTCTTTAAATCTTTATCCTACTTATTAATCGGGTGGTTGTTGCTTTGAGGATTTGTTGTTAACAGTAAATGTCATCTCTATGTGTTGATTTCTGGACCTGGCCCTGGATCACAATGTGGCTGAGACCCTTTTCAGATGTTCTGACCTCAGGTTTTTCCCATAGTGGTATCCAAGGTCTTCCTGATCTACACACACAGATAATGCAGGTAATTAATTACACACAGGTAATTAATTATTATCTGCACGTTATATGTATCATAGATAATATATAGTATTGTTCTGGGTGATATTTTAATTTGTGTACTTACTATCAAACTGGTTCTAGGTATCTGTCCTAAAGGAAATTACTCATTACATAAAGATACATGCAAATTATTATACTGTACTGTGTAATAGTGTTTATAATAGCAAAAGGGAATAAGAATACAAACTAATTGCCAATCAACAAAAGAACAACAAAATAAAACTACAGTTTCACATGTTATAGAATGCAACACAGATGTTAAAAAATAAATGGACTATACCTATATGTATCAACCCAAATAAATCCGTCAAAAAGTGTTGAGTGAATACTATAAATTTATAAAATATAATAAAAAAATTATAAAATATACATGCAGAATGCTATACTTTACATATCTAATCTTGTAACTTACTTGAAATTTTAGTGCCCATTCCTTTGGGTTTAATACACAGATCACAAAATACAATTTTTTTGTGTGTCATGCCTGGGCTTGAACTCAGGTTCTTGGTGTCGTTCCTGAGATTTTTTTTTTGCTCCAAATTAGTGCTCTTCCACTTGAGCTACAGGTCTACTTTTGGCTTTTTCTTGGGGATGGGGGTGGAGAGTGGTCAATTACAGATAAGAGTCTCATGAATTTCCCTGCCCATCTGGCTTCAGACTGTGATCCTCAGTAGCTAGGACACAAAATACTATTTAACATTATTTCAATTAAATATTTTTGGTACTTGGAAAGTACTTTCAAGTATGCAATCTCATTAATAATGACAAATGTTAGCCAGGCATTCGTGGCTCATACCTGTAATCTTAGCTACTCAACTGCTACTCAGCAGTACTAGCCACCAGGAGACTTTGTGGGGATGAGAGGTAAAAAGAGCAGTGGCAGAACTTGAATCACAATTATGATGAACACCAATCTTAAGCATTTTTCCAGGATTTCATAATCACTGAACTCTAAGACATTTCCCTCAGGACTTTACTTTTTTCTTTCATCAGATATATTTTTGTGTACATGCTTGTTCTGGGGCTTGAACTCAAGGCCTAGGAGATGTCCCTGAGCTTTTTTGTGTTCAAGGTCAATGCTCTACCACTTGAAACACACCTCCACTTCTGGCATTTTGGTGGTTCATTGGAGATAACAGTGTCACGGACTTTCCTGCCAAGGCTGGCTTTGAACCCCAATGCTCAAGATCCTCAGATCTCGGCGTTATGAGTAGCCTAACTTGTCAGAAGCTTTTAGCAGCCATGATTTCTTTAAAAAAAATAAGTTTTTTTTATTGTGAAAATACTGTACAGAGGGGTTAAAGTTACATGAGCAAGGTAATGAGTACATTTCTTATCCGGCATTGTTACCTCCTTCTTTGATTTTTCCCCTCCCATCCCTTCCCTCTGACCTCCCCAAATACAGTCTCCCCCTTCCACCTCCCCCCACCCCCGCCTAAATTATAAAGTTCTTTTTTTTAAAAATGTTTTTAAAAAGTTGATTTTTTTATTGTGAAAATACCATACAGAGGGGTTAAAATTACATGGGAAAGGTAATGAGTACATTTTTTTGGTCGGTCGTGGGGCCTGAACTCTGGGGCTGGGTGCTGTCCCTCAGCTCTTCAGCTCAAGGCTAGTGCTCTACCACTTGAGCCACAGCACCACTTCCGGCTTCTTCTGCTTATGTGGTGCTGAGGAATTGAACCCAGAGCCTCATGCATGCAAGGCAAGCGCTCTACCACTGACCCACCTTCCCAGCCCAATGAGTACATTTCTTATCAAGCATTGTTGCCTGCTCCTTTGTTTCCCCTTCCCATCTTCCCCCCCACCCTACCCCGGCCAAAGTTGTAACATTCCTTTTTCGACATAACAACTTGTAGATCTCATTGTTGCAATGGGGCCACCTGTACCCTATTTAAATGATTTGTTTTTTTCCACAAATTATACCAACATCAAATACAATGAAAGCAGGGGTTATCCCATGGGGGAGGGACATACAAAGCAACAAGGAAATAATCTTATAAATGTGTTAGAAACAATCACAAGAAAGAAAAACCATTTGAATACTTACTTGGAGTTCATTTCTCCTAACATCAACTTATCTGACCTTTTCTGCTTGTCTCAGACATACACTAGTTATTACAAATAAGGGAAACCATGGGACCTATGTTTCTTTGGTCCTGGCTTACTTCACTTAAAATAATTTTTTCCAAGTCTTTCCATTTCCTAACAAATGACATTATTGGTGGGAGTGTAAACTTGTTCAACCCCTCTGGAAAGTAGTATGGAGGTTCCTCAAAAGACTCCACATAGAACTCCCCTATGACCCAGCAATCCCACTTTTGGGCATTTACCCAAAGGATCACAAACAAAACCATTTTAAAGCTACCAGTACAACTATGTTTATTGCAGCATTATTTACCATAGCTAAGATATGGAACCAACCCAGAGACCCCTCAGTAGAGGAATGGATCAAGAAAATGTGGTATATATACACAATGGAATTCTATGCCTCCATCAGAAAGAATGAAAAGTTGATTTTTTTATTGTGAAAATACCATAAAGAGGGGTTACAATTACATGAGCAAGGTAATGAGTACATTTCTTATCAAGCATTGTTGCCTCCTCCTTAGTTTCCCTTTACCATCCCTCCCCTCCCCCCCTCCACCTGCCAATTGTAAAGTTCATTTTTCAACATAGCATCTTGTACATTTCATTGTTGCAATGGGTCCACCTGTATCCCTATTTAAACAATTTGTTTGTTCCCTTCCCCTCCCCAAATTATACCAACATCAAATACAGTGAAAACAAGGATTATACCATGGGGGAGGGACATACAAAGCAACAACAAAAAAAATCACCTTATAAATATGTTAGAAACAATAGCAAGAAAGAAAAACCACTTGAGTCCTTATCTTGGGGCTCATTTCACTTAACATCATCTCATCTGACCTTTTCTGCTTGTCCTAGACACATACTAGAAATATAGGTCCCATGGACCTATGTTTCTTTGGGCCTGGCTTACTACACTTAATATAATTTTCTCCAAGTCTTTCCATTTCCTAACAAACGCGGCAATGTCATTCTTTCTGATGGAGGCATAGAATTCCATTGTGTGTGTGTGTGTATATATATATATATATATATATATATATATATATATATACCACATTTTCTTGATCCATTCATCTACTGAGGGGTATCTGGGTTGGTTCCATATCTTAGCTATGGTAAATAATGAATAGCCATGATTTCTGAGTATGAGAATACTACCCTAGCTGAGCTCTTGCATGTGTTACCTGTCTAAGGTTCATATTTTATTTCAAAATCAAATACAAAATTACAATTCTGATTCATAATTCACTTGTTCCATATCAAATATTTTGACTTATTACCTTCAGGTAAAACATTTAATAAGAAGTTATGGTATGCTTATTTTGTATTATAGTTCAGTGACATGCAAAGCAATATTTGCATCTGAACATGAGCAGCACATTAATGACTGCAGGTTCTCCAGTTTCTTGCTAGTAGACCTGGAAATGAGAAACTGAGAAGATGCATGGTGAGGCACAGAATGTAAATTTCTAAAAGTTCCCCACTTGACTCTACTGTGCAGTCAGGTTTGAGAATTATTCATTTGTGTAATCAAGAAAATAAGTTCTTAGACTACAATCCTATTCCATCATTTCTCCAAACAGATGTTTTCAATGAATAATTGATGTTTTGTTGTAGAATTAGAGAGGCAAGTAGAGAAAATATTTAATCAAAGAGTTCTGTATCTTTTCTAAAAATTTAGTTTAAATGATCATTCAGCACTGCTTATACAAAATCTCATACAAAAATGTTTTAAAGTGTTCCTACTTTGGTTGACATCTAAAAGACATAGAGCCGACATAGTTTCCGTTTTTTATTCTGTACTGAAAAGCTAAGTGCGAAATTGAACACCATTGAGAAGAAAAGTCATTCCTCATTCCAGATACCATTATCTCATTCCTTCTAAACTAATTGTCCTTTTCAGTTTGTATAGTTATATTTGCTCCATTTCCTGTCATTGAATATTGTAAACTGCTGTAAGAAAGAATATAATTTATAAGTTAATGAATTGGCTTTCTTTCCCTTTTCTCTGTTCAAGATAAATGACAGAAATGAGTACACTAAGCAACAATTATATTCAGGATACGAAGGTCTCAAAAAAGTGTGCCAAATCATGCTCTCTTTATATCATTAATTATTCATGCTACATTCTCATAATAACCCAGATAGCAGAAAATATATATAAAGCATAAAATGTAATGTCCTTTAGACAAAAATACTATGCACTTATCCTACAAAATAAATCAATTTAGACAATTTCCTTTAAGGTTTCCCAGGTCCTATTGTCTAAACATATAATAGCAAATGTATATTGCAAACTAAAATTGTACTTCACATATTGCTTGCAACCTGCTGTTGCTCTTACATCTCAGTGTGAATACGTTTCTATGCTAGTATCTGTGACTTCCTATCATTCATGACAACTACATATGTTTTCACTATATGGGCATCAGAATTTATTTCACCAGTTCTTTACTGAGCATATACTCTTATAAAGAACAATATATTCAGGTTGTTAAATACATGTAGCTGAAGGCCTTTCAATGAAGAAATGTTTAATATTACAAAGCTGAAAGACAAAAAGATGGTAAGAACTCAACAAATAGTATTTTAAAACAACTACATACTCAGACACATCTTATATAATATATACAACTTGTTTTTTTTAATATCTTGAAGAACTTGTACAAGGGCTTACAATTCACCATGTGAGCCTATGAGTACAATAGATCTAGATCAACGTCAGGCCTTCTAGCATTCTATCCCCATCTCTCCCAAGCCCACTCATCCTCTCAATTCTCCTACTTCTATTTTCATACATGTTCATTAAATATTTTGCCTACTCTTCCTCTCTCCATAAGGTCCTGATACATTGTAAATGTACGTTCTCATTGGTTGGTTCTAATGTGTGACACTTTTTTATTTTTGTTGGTTATGGGGCTTGAACTCTGGGCCTGGGCGCTGTCCTTGAGCTCTTCAGCTCAAAGCTAGTGCTTTCCTGCTTGAGCCATAGTGCCACTTCCAGGTTTCTTGTGGTTTATTGGAGATAAAAGTCTCATGGACTTTCCTGCCTGGGCTGGCTTTGAACCACGATCCTCAGATCTCAGTCTCCTGACTAGCTAGGATGACAGGTGTGAGCCACCAGTGCCTGGTGAGTGACACGTTTTTTTAAAAAATACCTTTCATACACATAACCTAAGCAAGATGTTTATCAGACATGTTTTCTTATAACCAGGTGAATATGCAAGTTTCTCACAGCTATCTGCTGAGTTGCTCCCATGGTACAGGAAACAAGGAGACACTGTGTACTAAATTCAAAAGACATTAGAAGACTTGGCGCTTTCTATAATCATTGACTTACTTACTGTGATTAGTAAAAGCCTCGTCATGATACAAACCAAAAATTTTCCAAGAGATGAGAGAAACACAAGAGATACATTTAATACTGTTTCACAAATCTTTAAAAGGAGAACATTTTATATAGATGACATGTCAATGATCAATAAAGTTTTTTTTTAATTTGGAAAGTAAGAAATAAAACACATGCTAATGACTGTTTGGTAGGTATGTCATGTCTTTATGTGGCTATAAGTGTCTTGCTAAATACATTGGATTTCTTTTAATGTTTGTGTTTGGAGGATGGTGAAGGAGGCTTAGCAGAAATGGAAGTTCACATCCATTCATTCTTACCACAATCATTGTCAGGATGATTCATTAATATCAAACACTTTCCTGTATATATTTAAAGGAGACTCCAAGAACTCCAATATTGTAAAGGCATTGGACTAATACTCTCTCAAACACCCCAAGTGCCTGTTTGAAGAATAAGACAGACCGCCTTATGACCAGGTATTGATGGCTCACGCCTGTAATCCTAGCTACTCAGGAGTCTGAGATCTGTAGATTGCAGTTTAAATCCAGCCCAGGAAGGAAAGTATGTGATACTGTCATCTCCAATTAACTACCAAAAAGGCATTAAGTGGAGCTGTGGTTCAAGTGGTAGAGCACCAGCCTTGAGCAAAAAAAAGCTCAGGGATAGCTCCCAGGCCCCGAGTTCAAGCCACAGGCCAACACACACACACATAGATACACCTTATGATGTGGTAGAATCTGTGGGTATTCCTACTAGAAAACTGCTGAGACATACAACATTTTCCACATATTTTAGGAGTTTGACCAAATTGACCAAAATGATACTCATATTTATAAAAAGCAAATTGAAACATGATACAACCAAATGTCAACTTCTGTTAATATATTTGTATAGCTTTCACATAAATATACTCACAAAGCACAACAATCCTTTGTTGGCTTTTACAATTTTGCTTCACAAATCAGAAAAGGTCGTATTATGAAATGCCTGGAAAAAAATCCATTCAATGAATGTGCCTTGACTGCCACCTAGTGGATATTTGGTGAAAAGTAATAAAAGACTACAAAAAGAATTTTCAACACTAACACTTCACCTAAGTTCACCAACTGTTCATACCTTGTTATACCCACTTTACCTCTCTATTGACACACCTACACTCACTCTTCCTTTTCTCAAACCACAAAGAAGTGACCTGAAACAAATACTATTTTGGTTGTTACAAAGCAATACTTTTCAGATCAAATTTTCCTTCTACACATACTAGCTGGCATTCCTTTATATTTTTTGAAGACCTTCCTTCTTTTCTGCTTTATCTTTTATTTTGAATATATTAACATGGACTCGCAGATTTTATTTTTTAAAGAAATTTTATTTTATTGTGAAGATGCTGTACAGAGGGGTTACATTACATAAGGTAATGAGTACATTTCTTGTCAGACATTGTTACCCTCTCCTTTGTTTTTCTCCCACTATCCCTTCCCTCCCCCACTTTCTCCACTCCTCCCCCCACCTCCCCAGGCAGAAATTGTGAAATTCGTTTCCAACAGTGTCTGTGAGTATCAATGTTGTGATGGGTCATCCTGTAACCTTGTTTCAGCATTTTGTTGTTCCCCTTCCCCTTCCCAAATTAGATAAATGTACATACAAGATGCAGGGCACCAAAATCAAATACAGTGGCAAAAGGGGATATATCACAGGGGGAAGAGCATACAAAGGAAGCAAAAGAACTACATTGTACATTAAAACAACAACAAAGAGGGGCTGGCAAAGTGGCTCAGTGGTAGAGCGCTTGCCTTGCATGCCTGAGGCCCTGGGTTCGATTCCTCAGCACCACATAAGCAAAAAGAAAAAAGCAGGAAGTGGCGCTGTGACTCAAGTGGTAGAGCGCTAGCCTTGAGCTGAAGAGCGGAGGGACAGCACCCAGGCCCAGAGTTCAGGCCCCACGACCGGACCCCCCCCCAAAAAATAAACAATAACAACAAAGGAAAACTTCTTGTGTCCATATCTTGGGGTTCATTTTGCTTAGCATCATCTTATATGGACCTATGTACATAGCTTTTCAACTTTTCTGCTCATCTGCTAAGATTATCCTAGAGGTATACTAATTATTGCAAATAAAGGAAACCATGGGACCTATATTTCTTTGGGCCTAGCTTAATTCACTTAATATGATTTTTTTCCAAGTCTTTCCATTTCCTAACAAATGGGGCGGTTTCACTCTTTCTGATGGAAGCATAGAATTCCATTTTTGTGTGTGTGTGTGTGTGTGTGTGTGTGTGTGTGTGTGTGTGTGTATCACATTTTCTTGATCCATTCATCTACTGAGGGGCATCTGGGTTGGTTCTATATCTTAGCTCTGGTGAATGCTGCTGCAAGAAACATAGTTGTACTTGTAGCTTTAGTGTGGCCTTGTTTGTGGTCATTTGGGTAAATGCTCTGAAGTGGGATTGCTGGGTCATAGGGGAGCTCTTCTTAATATATTAGGAACTATTACAACCCGTTTCTATTTCAATACTTGATATGGGTCTATTTAGTTGGTTTTTTTATGAAGATTTTTTTTTAATTGTGAAAATACCACACAGAGCGGTTACAATTACATGGGCAAGGTAATGAGTGCATTTCTTATCAAGCATTGTTGCCTCCTCCTTTGTTTCCTCTTACCATCAAATCTTTTTCTTGGGGTTTAGTTCAAGAATATCAATATTTGCTAGAAATTTTTCCATTTCTTCCAGATTCTCAATTTGTTAGCATAAAGATTTGCAACGTGTTCCCTTATAATGTCCTGAACCTTGTTTATTTCTGTTGTGATGTTCCCACTCTCATCTCTGATTGATTTGGGCATGTTCTCTTCTTTTTTTGGCCAAGGTCTGTCAATTTTCTTCATTTTTTCAAAGAACCACTTCTTTGTTTTGTTGATCCTTGCTATGTATTTTTTGGATTCTAACTCATATAATTCTGACTTGATTTTTAATTATTTATTTACATCTACTGGATTAGGGTTTGGCTGTTGCTTGTTTTCAAGGAGCTTCGGGTACATCATTAAATTGTTGGTTTGAGATTTCTCCAATTTGTTGATGTAGGAACTCAGAGCTATAAAATTTCCTCTGAGCACGGCCTTTGCTGTGTCCCAGAGGAGCTGGTATTTTGTGTGTTCATTTTTGTTAAATATCATAAACGCTTGAAATTTCTTTTTGATCTATTCAATGACCCACTGGTGATATAACAATGTGGTGTTTAGTCTCCAAGAGTTACAGAACATTCTATGGTGACTTTTGGTGTTGAGCTCTAATTTTATTCCATGTGGTCTGAGAGAATGCAATGAATAATTTCAATATTTCTGAATTTGCACACATTTTCTTTCTGACCTAAAATATGATCTATTTTGGAGAATATTCTATGTGCTGCCAAGAAGAACATGTATTCTGATTCTGCTGGGTGAAATATTCTATAGATGTATATTAAGCCTTGTTGTTATATCCCATTGTTTAGTTCTGAGGTTTGTCTGTTGAGTTTTTGCTGGGCTGATCTATCTGAGGCAACAGTGGTGTGTTAAAGTCTCCCATAATCAATGTGTTTGGATCTATGTATGATTTTAGGGTAAGTAGTGTTTGTTCAATGAATTTGGGTGGTCTGGCATTTGGTGTATAACTATTTAGAATTGTTACACTCTGCTGTAGGAGAGATCCCTTTAATCCCTTTATAGTATGCAATCCTTCTTTGTGTCTTCCAAGTAATTTTCATTTGAAGTCTGTTTTATCAGATATTAGGACTGTATGTGTTTTTAGGTAACTTATTTCATAACTTTAAAAAGGAAATTATTTGCATGTTTCAATTTACTGAGAAATGCACAATTAATACAAATTGTGTTAAGACATTGTGGGTTAAGTGCAGATTGTAGCTTTCAAACTAAAGGTTTCAAAAGAGCAAATTCAGCAGCATCTGGGAAAATACTACAGATACAGTTGAAGAAAGCCCACTCCAAATCTAGTGAATTAGAAACTGTGTTTTCACAAGCATTTCAGGGAATTCGAATGCACAGTTTCAGAGCCAGTGATAAAGAACCCTGTTCTAAAGTGAGTAAATTTCCACATGATGAAGATATCATTTTTTTTCCAAAGACCAGAAGGTATGTTTTGGTTTTTCTCAACTGTATGTAGTTCAAATAGTAGTTCTAATCATAGACTGGCAATCTAATAATAGATGTAGTTCCAATCATAGATTGTCAATTGTGTTTAAAGAATCATCCTAAATAGGCTAGGTTGGTGGTTTACACCTATAATCCCAGTTACTCAGAGGCCTCTGTCTCACAATCTGGGTCCAGCCCCAGAGAAAATCCTGAGAACCAATCATAATATTCAATGAATAGCCTCTAAAACTAAGAAAATTGAGGGGAAGGATTAGGCTGGGAGCATGGGAGAGAATGATGAACGTGGTGACATTAATCAAGATGCACTGTTCTCATAAAATTGATTGGATCAATGGTAATTCCTTTTGTACAAATACTTTAAGATAATAAAAATATAATTAAAAGGAAACTTGAGGCCCAGTGCCGGTGGCTCATGCCTATAATCCTAGCTACTCAGGAGGCTGAGAACTGAGGATGGTGGTTCAAAGCCAGCCTGGGCAGGAAAGTCCTTGAGACTCTTATCTCCAATAAACCACTAGAAAACTAGAAGTGGCGCCATGGCTCAAGCGGTAGAATACTCGCCTTGAGCTGAAGAGCATAAGGACAGCGCCCAAGCCCAGAGTTCAAGCCTGACAATCCAAAAAAAAAAAAAAAAGAGAAAGAGAAAGAAAACTTGAGAGTTTATCTGATAATAAAACATGGGAGCATATCTCAAGTGGTACAGCACAGAAAGTTCAAGACCCTCTATTTCTAATCTTTCTCCATTCCTCTCCTTGCCTTCCCTCCCCCACTTTCTCTCTCCCTCCCTCCCCCACTCTCTACCTCCCCCCCTCTCTGACCATCCCCTCTTCTCTCTCAGTGGGAGAAGTACTAGTATGTTAATAGGACAATAGGAAAATGCAATCATAAAGGGCAAAACATGAATGATATAGGATGTGGAGTGTAGAAAATACTGGAGCCATGAACATCAATAAGTGAACAAGGAGGGATGAGATGCACAGGATGAATTATGGTGGCTCATTTAGGGCAATAAGACACATGGCAGAACATGGGCACAAAGAACATGGGCAACAATGAGGGTGTATAGAAAGTCATCATTTCAACATTCTCAGTTCAGTAGGAAACAACACAGCTGAGAATGAAGACAGACAGGGATGAGCAAACTTAGACACATTCTGTGAAGAACAGTTCTGTGCCTGGAGGACTCTCTTGAGTTGCTAGTAGGAGTGTGAAAATGAACAAGGCTCTTCAGACTCTAATTAGATTTCCATTGTCTAATGTATAATTTGGCCAAGCACACAGGTATCATTCAACACCAGCCTCTTTTCCCAGCATTGTTGCTCAAATAAGAGTAAGCAGAACACTTGTGCTGTCGTGTTAGCATTCCATGACCTACTGTCCACATGATCTCTTTTGTCATTGTTGTTTCTCTGATTCCTAAAACTCTGTGTTGAAATAACTGTGGATTAATAAAAGTCATTACAGGCTGGGCTGTGGTACTCACACCTGTAATCCTCGCTACTTAGGAGGCTGCAGCTGGAGGATTATGGCTTGAAACCAGCCTGGACAGAAATGTCTGAGACTCCATCTCCAATTCACCAGTAAAGTGCTAGGCTGAAAGCATGGATCAAGTGGTAGAGTGCCAGCTGTGAGCAAGCATGCCTTGTGAGAGCAAGGGGTACTGATTATTTCAGGCCCTGAAACTGGTGCGCGCGCGCACACACACTCACACTCACACACACACACACACACACACACACACACACACTTAAAAGACATAGCAAATGGCACCTGTGGTTCATACCTGTAATCCTAGCTACTAAAACTTCAAGAACAGCCCTGCATCATTTTTCACAGCCAAGAAATCCCTGGAAACATCTGACACCTCTGTTTTGTGACTGAGCTATAGGGTTGCTTCGGTGACATTAAGAAAAAACTGACATATATTAAAGCATTCCTAGGGATAGTTAACATTCACTGTACTTACTCTGTTCTTGTCCTAGTTCAGAAAAACGCACCTCCTTAGGAAGCATTTTTTTAAATGCTGCTCCAATGACCTAGTTACATGCTCAATAAAACAATGCAATTTGTATCCAGGTTTTAAGAAATAACATTACACTACTTTCTCTCTCCAGAGTCCCAAAGAGCAATGGGTTGTAAGTGTTAAAATTTAGATTCTTTCATTGCAACTGAAAAATTCTGTGTTGCCTGTCTAAACCTTCATGATTTTTCTTTTCCTACTATATCACCCTTTGCTTTTTCAGATGTTTCCACGAATGTCCCTTATACACATTAATCCCACCCAAAAACAGTGTTGAGGTTACATTTGCTTCCATACGTTTATCACACAAGTTTCAAGGATATTAATATATGATTAATTTCTATATGAAATGTCACTACTCAAGAGATTTGTTTTTTTTTTCACTCTACACATGGATATTTTTCCATGCCATTAAACATTGCATCTTTTTCAAGGGCTGAATAAAATGAATCCAGACAAGAAAGCAGACTGAACTGATAGGGGTCCGAATTTAATGCTAAAAACATATAGAAATGCTGGATAAAATAGAATAGTAAACAACTTTTAATGCATATCCTATCTTTAAAGGAAAGAATTCTCAAATACTATATGGCAAGAAAGAAATAAGCTAGGACAAAAGTAACCCTTTTCAAGTGTAGCATGGAAAGAGCTGTACTATAGAAACTCCTCCTTGTTGGGAAACCAGGCTAAACCATACCTTATAGAGAAGGAAACTGATACCAAATAGATTTGTAGATGCTTTATGCCATGGTGCCACTGGCTCCCACCTGCAAATCTAGCTACTTAGTAGCTTGCCCTCTGAGGATCAGAGCCAGCCCAGGCAGGAAAGTTGGTGAGACACTTATCTCCAGTTATCCACCAGAAAACTGGAAATGGCACTATGGCTCAAAGTGGTAGAGTGCTAACCTTGAGCAAAAAACCTCAGGGACAGCACTCAGGCTGAGTTCAAGCCCTATGACCAACAACAAAAAAGTATTTGTCTCTTATAATTTCCCTGGTAATATCTTCTAATAATCTGTTAAATGGTAGCTGAATATCAAACATCATGGACTCATTCATGATTTATAAATGCATATAAGTTTTCACTAAATGACTTTAATTTACTTTTTAGAAGGGTAGTGAAGTTCTCTCATGATCTACTTTACTAAGAAACCTTTAAATAATAAACAGATGTTGACATTTATCATTTGGTTTCTTCTGTATACCAAATTCATCCAATAGGTATTTTACTTATTGAGTGCATGCAATGTGCCACTGGCCTAGGCAATTGGGACTGAAAGATAGTTTAAATTTTTTGTGTTGGTCCAAAGGCTTGAATTCAGAGTCTTGTACTCTTCTTCTTTCTTTACAGATGGAATATTGATTCTTCCTGGGCTACAAACCTGTCAGCCTTCAGATAGGAACTAGAACTACTACTCTCACTTAGTGCTCAGAACTTTGGAGTAGGACTAAAACTAAACATCACCTTTGCTAGATCTCTAGCTTGCTAACTCATGCTGAAAAATTGGGAACTCACATGTCTCCATATGCACATTAATTCCTTAGAAGTCTCTTTACGCTCTTTCACACGCACATAATTTTCTTTATATGGGGACTGCAGACAAACACAGAGATTCATCAATAAGTGAAGCAAACAAAAACTCCCGGCCCTAGTAGAGCAGGGGTATGCAACTAATAAACATAGTTAAAATTACATAGCAGATACACAGGAGGTAAATGATATAATAAAAAAAGCAATGAATCTGAGAGAAAACACAATGTAGCCAGGAAGTGAGAGATGGAAGATTAGGAATTTCTGATCAATCAGAGTACAAAAGCAAGTAGATGTTTGCTGGAAAGACCAGTGATCCTCCGGAAACCAAGAACAATCAGAAACCCATATTTGTTACATATAAGCCTATTTCTTTTTTCCTATTTTGGCTCAATTGGTTGGAATGTTGTATTTGTTTAACTGAATGGTTTATCTTTTCTATAAATCACATAAATATGATTTACATTTTTAATTTCTGTCTTTTAGCCTTCTATAAGGCTATGGTTTACCACCCGCAATAGCCAATGAAACCAAGTATTTTCTCACAAGACTCACACAAGAAGTCAACTATTTGTCAACCAACACATTCTGCTGATCTATACAGTATTGAGGCATCATCACATTTAATGTAGCAGCAAGAAATAATCAACTAAAGAATACAAAAGGTTGACATATCAATAAATGCTGGACCAAGATGCATAAACCCCAGTGAAGATCACAAAATTCATGCATGAACAAGGCAGCAAGTCTTCCTCAAAAATCAATTAAGAAGAATGGTCCTGGTGGCTCATACCTATAACTCTAGCTACTCAGGAGGCTGAGAGCTGAGGATCACCATTTCAAGCCAGCTCAGACAGGAAAGCCCATGAGACTTTTATCTCCAATTACCAATTTTTTAAAAAGCCAGAAGTGGAACTATGGGCTCACATGGTAGAGGGCTAGCCTTGAGCCCAAAAGCTCAAGGACAGCAGCACCTAGGCTGTGAGTTCAACTCCAGGATCAGCACAAAAATATATCAATTAATAATGCAATAAAAACTCTAAGAATGAAGAGGTGAAAAAACTACAATGAGTCAAATAAACTAATAGATTGATCAATGAAATAATATGTTTTAAAAAGTGGGTGAATTAAGAGGATTAGAACAAATAAGAAAACAGAAAAAAACCAAATGAACTAAAGAAGGCAATGCAGAATATGAGAGAAATGCAACAAGGAGATAGAACCTTTGAAAGAAAATCAAATTGAGCAAAGAGGGGCCCAGACGTTGGCATAACAACAGGGAACCACCCGAGATCTTTCCGATCAAACAGCGCTCCATGGGGAATCCACCTCCAGAGAGAGACATCAAGTAAATTATAAACAAATGGACACCAACCAAGAAGAGCATATAGGAAGTGCCTACAAGGAAAGACAAATAGCAAAGAGGCACTCCAGCAAGGCGACCCCGTAATGCAGCCGCACTGTGATTCCCAGGCTCAGACATCAACATACCTGCAGTTCCTGAGTTGAAGATCTGGTCTTGATTGAGCAGGCACAGGAACATGCACGTGGAACCACCACAGGTAAGTGCACAGTGTTTCCACCACCACACTGCGACTCGGCTTTGATCCAACACTAGAAACTGTGTGTGTGTACCCCACCTGGGACCCCTCACACGTGAGCCAGAAGCTTCCAGATCAAAACCTTGTCGTAAAATCCTCCCCGCCCCCATCATTGAGAGGGGCCTAAAGAGCCCAATCCCTTTTGCCAGCCCCTCCCACCCGCAACTAGTCACACACCTGAGTGCTGTGAAAGCCAGGTCACAACCAACCAGGAGTAGCTATCAGATACAAGGATGAAGGAAGAAGGGAGAAAGGGAGGAAATGGACCAAGATTTCCTTGACCTCAGCCTCATCTGCTTGTCACTGTAGGAAACACCATGTGTGAGTCTTGTTACCCACCGGACCACGAGGATAATAATAAAGTTATTTATGTGTTATGTGGAATTACACAACAACAACAACAAAGGCAGGTCACAGCTCTACCGCCCTTGCCAGTGAAGTCAGGCACCGATCTCCACCTGAGAAGCTGTGATCTGCTCCTAAAACTCCTGTGGCTAGCAGCCCCTTGGGAGCTACAGAAACCTGGACACAGTCCCGCCCCTCCACACTGCTGAACCAATCCCCACCTGCGAAGTGGTGAGAGGTCAGTCCTAAAGCTCGCCATTATTGAGAAAGGCTTCAGAAACCAAACTCCTTTCCCAGTCCCATCTGTGGTAAGTGGCACACCTGGAGCCTCGAGAGCTTGGTCTTAGCCCCATCCCTAGACCTGCATACTGCAAAAACCTGTCCTGCCCCCAGCCCTGCCCCCCATGCTGCTGCTGTGGGAGCCACTAGAGACCACACCTAACCACAGACTGAAGAACCTGCTGGCACTGCCCCCAACTGTGGCAAGGCAAGAGAGTGCACCCCTTGTGGGAAAGCATGCTGAGCCACACTGAGAGCACAGCAATCACCAAAATCCACAAGAACACAAATAAGAAAAGAGGGGGAGGGAGGTACCTCAAATCAGCATGGAAAAGGTCCAAAGATCTGACCTCCAGCATGAAGGGAACAAACATACCCACAGCCCCCAGAAAGCTGAAGGGCTTGACAACTCACCAGCCAGCTCCCACACCTAAATTACCAGGAGGAGGGACGCAGAAGGAATAATGACACAAAGAGCCAACCCATGCAAACTGGTTCCTGAAACTGCTCTCCACATAAAGGATATCCCGAATACTTTGAATAGAGAACTCTTTTCACTGTTTTTGTTAGTTTATGCAATTATTCGTCTTTATTATTAATGAGTAGTTTGTTTTATACATATGGATATATATAGGGATATATACAGAAATATGACTATATGGATATATAGTTTTCCTTTTTTACTGTTCCTCTTTCCTTTTCTATATTGTCTTTCTCCAGGTACTTAAGTAGGTAAATACCAGCACCTGACTTAGGCTGTGTACACAACAGGCAGAACTAGGGTTTAGGGAGTTAGCCCCATCTCTCAATTCTGTTTTCTTCATTGAAGTAGCTCACATGGCTCTGCTTTATTTTTCTTTTCCTTTACATTCCTTCCCTTCTTTCCTAGTCTAACTCTTCTATAATCTTGTACCACTTTCATTCATAGATCTCCCTAGGAAAAAAAAACATTCCTCATCCTTCCCTTGCTTTACAACCCTGATTCAACTGACAGATGAGCTTCAAACGACTGAATGCTATACCTCCACTAAAGCTTTTTACAAACCCTGAGCCCAAATAAATAAATCTCAATGAAAGAGAACACCAACGACAGATCAGCCAACCCCAAGCACAGTGAAGAACCCATTAGGAAGATCTCACATATCTGAATGTCAAAACCAAACTGATGTTAAAATAGGTTTTTTAAAAAAAAGCATCATGGCAATACAAGAAATATGAGAAATCAAAGAAATACAACACCCACAGAAAACAATCAGACAACAGCACAGAAAGATACGGACTCAGAAAAAAAAACACTTCACAAACTAGATTAAAAGTCCTGCTGATAAAAATGTTCAGTAAAAAGCTAGAAAGCTTTTACAAGGCATTTCACAGAAACACAACAAGACTAACCAAAGAATACTGGAAGAATTCATGGAGAACACAAACAAAAAGCTGAATTTCAAGAGATGGCAAAGGAGTCCAATGGGGGACTCAGATAAAAGAGATGAAGGAAGGCACAGATAAACAGATCAATGAAGCAAAGAAGTCAATACAAGAACTAAAAAAAGGCTTCAATAAACAGACAGAAACCCTCAAAAAAACAACCAAATAATAGGTAAAGAAATAGAAAGTAGAAAGCTTCTGCAGCTACTCCAAGCAACCAGAGCTGATTCTAAACAGAATATAAAATCAACCCACAAAAAAGAGGCTTTTCTGTACTCTAGCAAAAAGAGCTGCTGATATTATTTTATACTTCCATTCTAATCATTTCTCAATATAGTATTCACAGTGTTAATGATTAAACAATGAAATGCTTACTCCTCTTAAAAGTCTTCCAGTGGCTTCCCAAGTCACTCAGTGAAAGCCAATATATTCAGGTCACAATTGATTCCTGGCAAAACTGAGTACTCTCCCCATTCAGTTCTTCTCTTTCTCGAGGCTATTGCTAGTCTGGACTAGGTGTCCGTTAATACACTTCCAACGAACTTGGTACTTTAGAGAACCATCATTATTTATTACTTGGCTTCCTCCTCTCTTACTATGCTGGGAGCTCCATGAAGTCTGTCTTCCTCATAACCGTATTTCCAGCACACACAGAAAACATGACAAGATCTCAATCAAAGTTTGTGGAATGAATAAATGTCAAAGCCAAGGTAAACATTAGTCACACATATTTAAAAGATAATTTTAGGACTGAGGTATAGCTCAAGTGATAGAGCATCTGCCTATTAAGAAGATCTGAGTTCAGTACCTAGTACCACCAGAATAAATGAGTGTATGAATGCTAATTTTAGGGCTTGGAATATAGCTCTGTTGTATAATGCTTGCCTAACTTGCCAAGGTTCTGGGTTCAATCCTCAGGACCAGAAAAGTTTAAAGTATAATCAATTCTGTGTATTATAACATATGTTTTCTTTAAAAAGTAGATATATAAGATAACAAAGTATTTAGCTCTAGATAGTGGTGTACAGCTGACTTTTTTGCTTCTCCTACAAGTCTTTATTTACAAAGTTCTCTATGTTTTACTTGTATGTAGAGACAATAATTTATATAAAGAGAACCACTGTACTCCAAAATATTTTCTCTCATTTTCCCAAATTAATGGTACTATATAGAATAAAATATGCCACTAGTGCTTCACTATGTGTTTATTTTTAATTCTTTAGGACTGTTAAATAAAAACTCAGATTCTGGTTTGATGCTCAAAAACAGAACCAATGTTTATTTTTGGAAATGTTTGTGACAAAAATAAAACCATTTTGTCTTTTTTAAAACAGGGCCATGAGGTTCAGATGGTGAGTAACTTCTTTTCTGTACCCACACATTTCTCAGTCAGAAAACAGGGCTATGGAAGGAAAGGAGAGTAGGGTTAAATGACTTGAAATGACTAGTATACATAAATCACATTTTGTTATAAAAACAATATGTTTGCAACAAAATTCTCAAACTCTACATATTGAGTATTATGAGTAACACATATTTTGTTTGCTGGTACATTATATAATGTTACTCAGAGGCATACAAACTGAAATATAGCAAATACCATTAAACTATAAGCAAAATTAGCATCGTGCCCACACTGAAATGGTTTTGTTAGTCTAGTATACAATGTAACTTTATCAGACACATTCTCTTCCACATCACTCTCCCTCATCTCCCTATACACCTAACAAATCAATTTCAGCAAGCCTTACTGTTTCATTTTCACATGTGCATAAGTATTTTGTCTGTATTTAGCATATTCAGCAGTCCCTTCCTCATTCCCACTAACACCCTCTATCTCTCCCTCTTTGTCATTCGTTTTTTTCCTGTACACTAATAGTTCAGAGTTTTCACCATGGTATTCCACATACTTAGACACTATATTTTAATAAGTATTTTATTGTGAAAATACTGTACAGAGGGGTTATAATTACATGAGCAAGGTAATAAGTACATTTCTTATCAAGCATTGTTGCCTCCTCCTTTGTTTTTCCCCTATCATCCCTGCCCTCCCATCTCCACGACCACACTACCCTCCCAAAGTTGTAAAGTTCGTTTAACAACATAGCACTTTGTACATCTCACTGTTGCGATCGGTCCACCTGTATCCCTATTTGAACAATTTGTTTTTTTCCCTTCCCCTCCCCAAATTATACCACCATCAAATACAGTGAAAGCAGGGGTTATACTGTGGGGGAGGGACATACAAAGCAACAACAACAAAAATCACCTGTTATACATATGTTAGAAAAAATAGCAAGAAAGAAAAAAGCCACTTGTGTCCTTATCTTGGGGTTCATTTCACCTAACCTCATCTTATCTGACCTTTTCTGCTTGTCTCAGACATATACTAGTTATTGCAAATAAGGGAAACCATGGGACCTATGTTTCTTTGGGCCTGGCTT
>NW_012267305.1:3424766-3503715 GCF_000151885.1 Dipodomys ordii
TCTTTGGGCCTGGCTTACTTCACTTAATATAATTTTTCCCAAGTCTTTCCATTTCCTAACAAATGGAGCAATGTCATTCTTTCTGATGGAGGCATCGAATTCCATTGTGTATATGTACCACATTTTCTTGGTTTATTCATCTACTGAGGGGTATCTGGGTTAGTTTCGTATCTTAGCTATGGTAAATAATGCTGCAATAAACATAGTTGTGCTGGAAGCTTTAGCATGGTTAGACACTATATTTTAAGCAGGTTTTCCCCTCCTACTCCCTCTACCTCCACCCCACTTACTTCCATTTTCCCTATTCTCATTACTGTCTTTTAGTGAGTTTAATTTTATCTTTATTCACAGATAATAATGCACTTTAGTATTGTTTATCCTCTAATATTTTCTTGTAATTCTTATAATTCTCCCTGTCCCTAACAACCTCAAAGTCTCACAATAACTGATATGTTATATCTATGTATCTGTCTACAAATCTCATGTGTGTATTTATCTTTATGTCTACATGCATTTTTGACCAAGCACAGACAAAAAAGTAAGAAAAGTTTTTTTTTAAGTCTAAAGAAATTCCAAGTTCACTGTTTAGAAAACCCACATACACATTAAGCAGCTCAGTTGATGAGGAACTCTTAAGTCAGCCCTAGTGTTGTGATCAGGTGTGTTTAAATCATTATGTGACCTGCTGTTTCCCTGATCTTAAAATTTTGTGAAAATACACCTCTCTGAAAGCAAATAGTGGACCCAAACCAGGTAAAACATAATGTGCTTAACTTATGTGATAAAATGAATGATGTATAAGCAATACAATACTAAACTATACATCCTGATGATTTATCATCTTTCTTCAATGGGAAGATTCCATTTCTTGGTGCCTTTTGAATAATTGGATTAACTATACCAAATAGGCAGCACCCAAACAATTTGACCCTTTTTTTCTACTTTCCTCCTATACAAATATTCCAAGGTGATAATACTATTTTAGAAGCTGAGTTTTTTGTGGTTCAAACATCTATGAATTTAAAAAAAATAATAACAGAATAATCAGAAACTAGTACTTGATCTTGTGTCCTCCTGTCAATTACCTTGGGTCTCCTGTTCCTTTTCATCCAACTCCTCAGCCTCCATGGCTGACTCTAGTACTATAACATCAGTCTTTTTCTTCTTTCTTTGTTTCTTCAGAATCTTCCATACCTTATTAACCTTCCTTCGTAAAGATATGAACCATTTGCTGGAATGTGAAAAGTTCAAGCAAAATTTTATTTCTCAACAGTTGGGGGATAATAACAGAGGATGATAAGGAACAGTATTTGCCCAGGTAACTCTTTACACTTTGCTACCTGCTTCTTTTTAACTGATTAGAGTTAATAATTCTGGTAGGAAATATTTGGCTCCCTTACATTTTCCACTGTAAACATCATTATTACCCTATGTGCAGTCACTTCAAGCGATTCTCCATAGTAGAAATGCTTTCTTCTGCTGAAATCAACACCTACCCCTCAACATCCAGCTTAGATATTTTCTAGTCTAGGAAACCTTCCTTTTCACTCCTACTCTAGAGAGATTTCTCCAGCTTATGGCCCTTAAAATTCAATAGTAGTTTCTGTTACAAAAATATCTGTTCTTACTATTGTTTACATTGGTATTTATGACATAGTCTCCTGTAATTGTGTAGCCAGCAAATGCAGGGGTACTTGAGAAATCTTTAGATGCCAAAATCTTGCCTCTATGCCTTACACATTTTACCTTATATCATTTTCACAACAATCCTATATGATAGACAGTATGTTTCTTATTTCACAAGTGACTAAAATGGAGTTTAGAGGGGTAACTCACCCAAGTCACACAAAACTAGTAAATGGCATGCTACGTTTTGAGCATTAGGTCTAACTTTTCAGTACAGCCTCTTTCCCAGTATGCTAAACTTGTCTTCCCTCTAAGTTTATAAGTTTTCTGTCATGCTGTAACCTTTCCTTATAACCTATAGGTGAAATGTCAATGTTAGTTTATTTATATGAAAAATATTAACCTGACTATATTATAGGGTTTTCATTTTTTTAAACTACATACATGAGAAAATAGGGGTAAAACAAAAAAACGAAAGAACGCTTTTCAAAGAGGTAATAACAAATTAAAATTGTATCTTAAGTTCAATGTTACGTTACGGAAAAGAAGACTACACACAGAAGACTAGAACCCTCCCAATGTTATAGAACTACCCAGAACAAACAGATTCTGAATGTGTGCGGCCAGAGACATGTAAGTCTGCCTCTGAAATGATGACTTTGAAAGCAGTACTCACTTTTCTCCCCTAAAACTGCATTACTGAACTGTCACTGCACTCTTCTAGGTAAGACAAATGTGAAACAAAGAAACACCTTTTTTCCAATTAATCATAAAAAACTCTCCAGGCCTAAAATGAAATAGTGAGTTGAGGTCAAAAATATATTTATTTATATGATTTACCTATGGCTTCTTCATGTTGCAATGTTGTTAAGTACAGCCTGAAAATGAATAGTAACTCAAACAATACACAGTTCTCAGTCCTTGAAGTCAAATGTTTCAGAATACAATTTTGGATTATAGAAAATTAATATGACAGGTATTATGAATAACACTCCCATGAGGTCTGAGGCAGCATTTCATATAATCAAATACAGCAATATTTTTGCAACAAAAATATATGTATATTCACTGTTAAGAATAATGTAAAAGACTAGGCCCTAATAACATCACATATCATGAGCCAGTATACTCACATTAGAATGGGTCAACTTCACAGTTATTTCCATAGTAGTGCATTTTCTTACTTATGAAATAAACACTATCTTAAATATTAGAGACATAAAAAGACAAGGTTTGGCAGCTCAACTTTTAGAAAGAAAAAGAATTCAAATAAATTAATATGACAAAGAAAAAATAATCCTAAGAAACAGGCACAACATGGGAAAAAGAATAGAGAAAAACATAAACTCTGGCTAGGGGAAAGATAAATGTACAGACTGCTATTATAGAAGGCTTGGAATACCACAGCAGTAGACTCGAAGTGAAAGGTATCCTTTATTTATGTGCCAGTACTAAGGCTTCACATTCCCACTTGACCTTTTTGGTCAAGGGTGGTGTTCTACCACTTAAGCCATAGCTTAAGAGTCTCACAGACTTTTCTGCCTGGCTGACTTTGAAGGTGATCTTTAGATCTCAGCCTCCTAAAGCAGCTAGGATTCCAGGTGTAAGTCACCAGTACGTAGCAATATGTCATATTTTTAATCTAGATTTTTTTCTTCCTTATTTCTCATAGCAATCTAGCAACGAATTGAGGTTCTTGCTTTATCAGTACTTATAAATAAAGTATTTCTTAACACTGCAGCATCTTATTTTTTGTGGTGCTGAGAATCAAACCAGGACCACATGCATGCTAAGCCTATACTCTACCTCTGATTACTGCTCAGCCCTCTTGCTTGAGCAAGAGGCCAAATATTTCTATATTCTGAATGTCTAAAAGCTTAAGCATATGGAAACCCTGCATAAAGTGGGAAAGGTAAAACATACATTGATTTTATCTGTAACCCTTCTATGGACTGTGACTTTTGACTTTAGTTATGTGTCTATATCCCTTATTATACTATGTATCCTTTGAGAGCACAGAATATGATGCAATTTACTTATCTTTTGAGAATGTAACAGGTAGGCCTGGAACCTAGCTATTTCTTCAATGAATTGGAAGTTCTTGAATAATATAATGATATAAACTAATAGCACTATTTAAAAAAAGATGAATCTGAAAGGACTGCAGGACAGACTAGAGAGAAGGGAGATTGTGAATCCAAGTATGTATCTGAAGTGGCATTAGGTATACTTATCCTCTTTACCTAAGGGCAAAAGCATACATTCTTTATAACATATGGACCCAACTCCTAGCCATATTACAATTTTAACTTACAGTCCCATTTCAAACTGATTTAACATAGCACAAACCTGTTCTCAAACCTGTTTATACATTTTAGATACCTTCTGGGGTCCTTTTTACTCCTTTCCTCAAACTTCCTGTCCTGGCCTGAGCCAGATTGACAACAATAAAATAGACAAATGAAAAATCCCAGATTTATTTTTTAATGAGAAAAGGATAGAAACTAAGAAAAAAGCCAACTGAATTCAACAACTAACCAAAAAAATCATACAGTATGACCAAATGGGATTAATTCCAGGGATGCAAAGCTGGCTCAATATATGTTAAGGATATTATATAATTCCACACACCAACAGAAGCAAGGACAAGAACCACATGGTCATCTCAATAGATGCAGAAATAGCATTTGACAAGATTCAACACCCCTTTATGATTAAAGCTCTGGAGAAGCTAGGAATCATGGAACATTCCTCAATATATTAATGTCTATATATGCCAAACCCACAGCCAGCATTATACTTAATGGTGAAAAATTAAAACTACTTCCTCTAAAATCAGAAATGGGACAATGATATCCACTCTCTCTACTCATCTTATAGTACTAGATTTCCTCCCAAGAGCAAAAGGCAAGAAAAAAATATAAAGGGGATCCAAGTAGGGAAAGAAGTAAACCTATCCCTTTTTGCAGATGACATGATCCTGTATTTAAAGAATCCTATAGATTACTTCCCCAAGTTACTTGAGATGATCTGAAACATTGGAAAAGTAGCAGGGTATAAAATTAAAACACAGAAATCAGTAGCCTTTTTGTATGCCAACAATGAGAAGATTGAGACTGAAATCAAGATTGAGACTGAGAACAATTCCATTTGTAGTAGCCTCAAATAAAAAAACTTAGGAATTAACCAAAGATGTGAAGAACCTCTATTATGAAAACATTAAAAACCTGAAAAAAGAAATTAAAGCAGATTTAAGGAAACAGAAAAACATTCCATGTTCCTGAATTTGAAGGATTAATATTGTGAAAATAGTAATACTGCCCAGAGCTATTTACAAATTCAAGGCAATACCTATCAAAATCCCAACATTCTTCAATAATAGAGAAGAAGCAATCCAGAAACTCATATGCAATAATAAAATACCCAGATAGCAAAAACAATCCTTAGCAGGAAGAACAGTGTTGGAGGAATATCAATACCATGCTTCAAACTCTATTATAAAGCCATAGCAATAAGAACAGCTTGACTAGCACAAGAATAGGACTGAGGACCAATGGAACAGAATAAAGAACCCAGAAAGGAACCCATAGACCTACAGCCACCTAATATTTGATAAGGGAGCCAAACACACAGGATGGAAGAAAGACAGCCTCTTTAACAAATGCTGCTGATAGAAGTGCCTACATACATGCAGAAAGCTGAAGCTATATCCTGAACCAAATCGGATTGGGTCAAAGACCTTGATGTAAGACCAGATACCATGAAAATTTCAGAGAAATGGGTAGGGAAAACATTAAGGCTCCTAGGCATGGGTCAAAACCTCCTAAGTCAAGACAGAATGGGAGAAGATTTTTACCATCTACACATCAGACAAGAGCCTCATATGTAAAATATACTTACAGCTCAAAAAAATAACCTCCCAAAAATAAACCTTGAAAGACACAACAACACAATTAGTGAGTTGGCTGAAGACAGAAGGACTTATCAGAAGAAGAAATAAGAATGGCCAATAGACACATGGAGAAATGTTCAACATTTCTGGCCATGTTAGAAATGAAAATCAAAACAACATTGAGAGTCCACCTTCCTCCAGTCAGAATGGCCATTATCAAGAAAACTAATAGTAATAGGTGCTGGCAGTGATGTGGCCAAAAGGGACCACCACTATACTGCTGGTGGGAATGTAAACTTGTTCAACTACTCTAGAAAGCAGTATGGAGGTTCCTCAAAAGACAAAACATAGAACTTCCCTATGACCCAGTAATACTATTCCTGGGCTTTTATACCACAGACAACAAACAGGGCCACACTAAAGATACCAGCACAACCATGTTCATTGCAGCATTGTTTACCATAGTCAAGGTATGAAATCAATCCAGATGTCCCTCAGCAGATGAACAGATCAAGAAAATGTGGCACATATACACAATGGTATTCTACTCTTCCATCAGAAAGAATGATATTGTACCATCCATAAGGAAATGGAAAGACTTGGAAAAAATTATATTAAGTGAAGTAAGCCAGATCCAAGGAAACATATGTTGCATAGTTCCCCTCATTTGTTGTAACAAGAAAGTGCCTATAAATCTACAAGTAAATACACTGGATGGTAAAAGTCAAATAAAAATTACACTTGGACATTATTAATTATACAGGACTCTAGACATTCACACAATGGGACCAAAGGAAAATATTCTTAGGAGTGGATCACAAAGGCTTAATAGCTATGTGCATATGATCATATAAAATGATGTTTATAGAAATTAACTCCAAGAAATGGATATGAAGTTTTATTGTTATTTTGATTCTTTTTTCTTCCTTTGTTGTTGTTTCTGTTTACTGTACCTTTTGCCTTATATCTAAGTTTATTTGTTTTGTGGAGGGTAAGGGGGAGCAAAGAAATGATGGAACAAAGGGTGAACAAATGCAACTGTGATACTCACTAGACACTGTTGAAAAAAGAACTATATAACTTTTGGGGGATGGAAGGGGAAAATTGGGAGAAAACAAGGGAAAAGGTGATATTGTTTAAAAAGAAATGTACTCATTACCTGACTTAGGTAACTATAACCCCTCTTTACATCACCTTTGCAGTAAGAATGAAAAAATGGGGTCAGGAGGTAAAATGTGACTAAATAGTTTATATATGAGAGAGGGAGAGAAAGAGAGAGAGGAGGGAACAGGAAAAATGGGGGAAAAGGAAAGAAGAAAGGAAATGAGAGGCATCAAAAGGTGATGATTTGGGAGGAAAGGAGTTATGTGTTCACTTTTGTACAAGTTTCAGGTGCTGAAATAAAAGTTGCAAATAGGGAAATATTAAAGATGAGGACTTAAGTACTTGGATTTAAGAACTATTCACCCACTGACTTTGCATATGAGTTAAAAGGAACCTCAGAAATTATCTGACTCAACTGGTTCTAGTGGCTCACTCCTAGAATCCTAGCTACTTGAGAAGCTGAGAACTAGATGGAACACGGATCCATGCCAGTCCAGGCAAAAAAGTCTGCAAGACCCACTTTTCAACCCATAGCTGGATACAGTGATGTGTGCCAGGCATCTCAAGAAATAGTGTGAGGCTGAAAATAGGAAAGCACAGTTCCCAGCCAGCCCAGCAGAAATTCTACAAGGCTTCATCTCAATGGAGAGAAGCTGGCTGCATGTTGTAACTGTGATCCCAATCACTACAGGAAGACTAAGCAAGCAGATACTCAGGCAAGAGCCCACATGGGAAGCAAGATCCTGTCTTAGGAAACACACACACACACACACACACACAAACACACACACACAATGGGCCTAAAGAATGGCTCAGGATTAAGAATGCCTGTTCAGCAACAAGAAGACTCTGAGTTCAAATGCAAAACTAAATAAATAAATAAAGAGTAAACACAGAACATACAGGATCTTACATACATACACACACACACACACACACACACACACACACACAAATGCAGACTTAAAATACATTACCAGTCTGATATAATAAGTATAGTACATACATGTGTGAAATGCCGTATTGATGCCCTTTTGAACAAGTGATAAGTACTTTAACAAAAAATGAATGTTAGGCAAGGTGGCCATGTCCTATCTGGGATGTGAACACTAGGGGGAGGGGCAAAAGCAACCAGAGTGAAGGAGGGAGAATATGGTCAAAATCCTTTATGCACATATATGAAAATGGAACAGGGAAGCTTCTTGAGATTGGCTTGGGAAGGGTAAGGACTGGATAAGGGAGAAGGGTAGAGGAAATGAATCTGATCAAGATATATTGTATGCATATACAGACATGTCAAAAATGAAACCCCTTGTGCAACTAATAGACACTAATTTTAGAAAGAGAAATTAACTACATTTTTAAGAAATACAATAGCCAGCCCAGTATTGGAGGCGCATGCCCGTAATTGTACCTATCCAGGAGGCTGTGATCTGAGGATGGAGCTTCAAAGCCATCCGAGGCAGGAAAGTACTTAAGAATCATTTCTAATTAACCACCAGAAAAGTGGAAGTGATGCTGTGGGCCAAAGTGCTAGCCTTGGGCAAAAATTATCAGAGACAGTGCCCAGGCCTTCAGTTAAAGCCCGGGGAGGGGAGGGGAGGGGAGGAGAGGGGAGGAGAAAGGGAAGGGGAAATGAAAGGGGAAAGGGAAGGGGAAAGAGAAGGGGAAGGGGAAAGGGAAGGGGAAAGGAAAGGAAAAAAGGAAAGGAAAGGCTAAAAAGGAAAGGGAAAAAAGAAGGGAAAAAGGGAAAAAAGAGGGGAGGGGAGGAGCGGAGAGGGGAGGAGAGGGGAAGAGCAAGGAAGGCAGGCAATAACTAAAAAAAGTTTAAGCTCAACTTCAAACTGGTGGCAGAACCAAAATTAGAACACAGGTCTTTAGAATGGTAAGGGAGTGTGAAATCCAAAGGAGCTTTCAATAAGCAGTCAATGGTGCCCCATGTGACTAAAAGATCAAGTTGGGTGGGAACTGAGAATGCTACAATAACATTATTAGTGGCTTAGCAATGTAATGTTCTTTTTAATAGCACTTACTCTTCAATAATTCTCTAAAATGCTTCCCTGAGAATCCTTTGCAACAGGAATACCTCAGACATATAATCCCTATATGATAAGGTTCTCTTACTCCTTCAGTAACTAAATTGTCTTGAACAGGGATCAAGAAGAACTGGCTTTAGATAAATTTCAAATCTTAATGATTCCCGGTATAGGAGACTTTTGGTTTAATCACATTATCATCATGTTTTATCAAAGTTCTCAGAGCATAGTTATATATTTTTTAATGTACAGACTTAATTTTTTCTTGTGAATTCATATGTACATAATCATAGAAGCTTCAAACCTTCTTCAAGTTGACTGCTGAATAAAGCTTTTCAAAACAGCATTACTAGTTTTGTTATGCAGTACAATGAAGCATACAAACATAGGGACTTGAAGATATAAATGGCTATTTTTTTATTTTCAATGGATAATGAATTTTAGACTATTTTTGACATATTTATTCCCATATTTTACCTTCTACGATAAAGAGAAAGCATCAATATGATTATCAGCATAATGAATACCACATTATGAAGCTCACACATCACAATTTGTCTAAATGTAGAAATTTTCAGCAACAGACATCTGGAAACTAGCAATACTGAAATGTGTACGGAGAGGAGTATATTTTAACAGAATCTTGTATCAGATGATTTACAATCTTAATTTTTTTAAACATGGCTCTTTATTAGTTGAAACAAAGTACTAGTTTTATCATTTTTCAGATTGAGTTCTGAATTTTTTTCTTAATTTAAAGTTCCATTAACATATTCAATCTACCAGGAAGAATATGAAAATATATTTAATCTAAATTTAACAGGGATTAAAACATTTGGATTTTTCTTCTTTACCAAGGCTAGGTACACCTTCAATGTCACTAGGTAATGCACAAATGTTTAGCATATGAACATGGATTTAAATTTTTAAAAAGTTAAAGATTAGAACATAAATTTGGCATTAAGACTATTGTTATTAATACTCTATTGTTATTAGTATTCTATTACTGTAATAGGTACAAGTCAGTTAGTTGCCTTCCTTCTCTATTCTCTAGTTGGAGCTCTCAGCTCTCTGTCAGTTTCCTTTAGTTCCCATTCACTTGATCTTTTCCTTCCTTCTCCTCTAAATCTTAAGCTTATCAGTGGTACTTAAACCTAATGAAGCTCCTGATCCCTATTAATGAGGATAATAATAGGTCTTACATAACCTTGAGTTGAGAATACCTTTCTAAACACCTTCTGTATATAAGTTTAATAAGGTTATTAGTAGTAAATTCTTAGAAAGCTTTTGATATATGCTATATTCTTTGGTATATGTGCAATCAGTTCAAGTGGCCTTGAATTCTCTGTACACATGGAGTATATAACATTTGAGCTTCCAACTAATAGAAGTCAGCTAGAGATTCAGTTAATTATTCCAAGGAATAATTACATTTGCTTAGGAAAGACAAGCAGTTAAGGGACATATAATGAATGAGGAGAACCCCATTTGGATATTAAAGAACTCTGTGGAAAGGCCACTTCCCCATCCAATCCACATCTTTTTTGTATGTGTGTGCCTGTCTTGGGGCTTGACCTCAGGGTCTAGATGTTATTTTGTGAGATTTTTCACTCAAGGCTAGTGTTCTACCACTTGGGCCATGGCTTCATTTCCAGCTTTTTATCCCCTCCCTTGTTTTTCTCTTACTATCCCTTCCCTCCCCCACTCCTGTCCCCAGAAGCTGTAAAGTTCATTTCCAGCATAGTGTCTTGTGAGTATCTTTGTTGCAATGCATCATCCTGTTTTCTCACGTTTTTATTAGTATCAATTAATTGTACAACAGAGTTTCATTTTGACATGTCCATATATGCATACAATATACCCTGACCAGACTTACCACACTCCATCACTCCTTTTTCTTCTCCTCCTTTTCCCAAACCAATCTCAACAACCTTCACTGTCCCATTTTGACACATTTCTAAAGTATTATGACTATATTCACCTTCTTTCACACTCCACCTGTCAATAGTACTCACACCTCAAACAGAACCTGTTTTACATTCCCATCATTGTATTTTTTAAGTTCACGTTCAAAGGGTAATTTTTACTGTGCTCTTTCATACATGCACATCAGATTGATCCCCTTGTTACTCTCAGTTTCCCTATCCCCATTATTATTATGAATAGGTTTTAGTGAATATTGATTTGCCATCTCCATTCACAGATGCAATTTACTTTAGTATTGGTCACCATCTTTCTCTTTACAACTTTCTAAGTGAGGAACACCAGGAAAATAAAAGAGCAAAAAAGGGGTTAATGTGATCAAAATTCAGTATTTGTATGTATGGAGATAGTACTGCAAAAGATTCCATACAATTAATATGCATCAATTAAAAAAGAATTAGGAAAAATTACAAAGGACAGATGGCTCAATGGAAACTAACACTTGGAGGAATGCCTCATATTTGTAGTTAATATCTCCCAGTATACCATACACTTTCAGCTTGCTGATTTATTTTTCCTTCTAGTAGGGCTTTCTGATGAAGCAATACACAGAATCTATCCAAGAGAATATTTTCAATTTGTGAAAAAGCAAAAATAACAAAAAAAACTTGAAAAATACCATGGAAACTCCACTTTTATATTTTGCTCATTTCCTTCCTCTTACCAAACACAATTCCTGTGTATCGAAAGCATCTGAATAAATGTTTTTACACACAGACATTCACATATAATCAGCTGCTAGCAAATAAAAGTTATATTTTGCTTACCTTCTACGGCAAATAGAGCAACAATACATGGGTAGACATCCCAGAAAGATCACACTTATCATACAAATTCCGAAAATCCGAACCATCTGTTTAGACTCTGTTGGTTTAATTATATTGTTACTTTTAAGACTGAAGCAAAAGAAGCATATCTGAGCTATTTCATAAAGTTTTCATTAAAAACTATTAGTAAAGCAAAATGAGCAAGCATTATGATAGGTAAATATCCTTGCTACTCTGTAAATAACAAGTTTATGAAATATTTTTACATGCAACTAAATGTGATCCTTTCAACATCTATGCCTCAATGAAAACCTTAACAAAATTATCCTCTTGCTTTGGTAATAGAATAGGATACACTGTATATGTTTCTTCCTGTGACCCTACCTGTGCTTCTCCAAGTTATATATCCTAGAGCACTCAAGAACAAATTAATCTATGACTACCTAATTTGGTAAAGAAATGGATTCTTAAATGTTTATTCCCAAGCTACAAAACATTAAATTAAATAAAGAATCCAGAATTTGCAGGTTAATAAACATACTGTAGTTTCATATTCATTGGGAAATGCATTGTAATGTGATTGGGGAATTGTAAGTCACGGTTCAATTTTTTCTTCTGAAAGACCCAAATGTCTCTTCACATATAATATAAACACTAAACTCATGAATGAATTCTAAATACCATGTGACAGTGTGAAAAATATAATACTATATTCATGATCAGGTTTTAGTTTTATAATTAATACTAGATACTCAACAAAGAACTGTAAATTGAATGGGGATTATATGAACTTAAGATATGGGTTTGCATGCATCTTTTTGTACCGAATGTGAACCATCACATCAAATCATCAGAGGACCAACTGGTATGTCCTCAATAATCAAATGAAGGGAGCAAAAACAGATGGCTTAGCTGTCAAAACTTTAGATAAAAAATATTTTGTGAATCTAATTCACAAAAAAAACAATAGAACAAGACTAGGAAATAAGCTTTATGGTGATTAGAAAAGGGATCACTACCTTATCCATCTTTATAGCATCTTTTAGAGGCACTAAAAATCACACATTGTGGAGCCCAGAACCCTTGAGAAAGGTAGACAGTTACTAAAATTAACAAAAGAAAAAAAAAAGATGAGACTAATTTTCAGTTGTGGTCACTACCTAATGACTAAGTAGAAACTTTTTGTGAATAGAATTCTGACTACCAGTCGGGTGCCTGTGGCTCACGCCTGTAATCCTAGCTACTCAGAAGGCTGAGCTCTGAGGATCATGGTTCAAAGCCAGCCGGGGCAGGAAAGTGTGGGAAACTCTTATCTCCAATAAACCACCAGGAAACCGGAAGTGGCGCTGTAGCTTAAGTGGTAGAGCACTTGCCTTGAGCTGAAGAGATGAGGGATAGCACCCAGGCCCAGAGTTCAAGCTCCATGACCAACAAAAAGAATTCTGACTACCCCAGGACTTTGTAAGGGCAGCATGGCTGGAGGGGTATGAGCTCTCTGTTACTGTCAAATGTGAATTTAGGCCCTTATGACTTGTTTCTTTTTTGTTGCTTAATCAATTTTTGCAACATATACAGCAAATGAGAAAGGATTAACTTACTGTCTCTTGTAGGGATAAAACATTTGAAATCGGTCTTGAGAGGCGAATAGCAGCACTTATGTTTCAGACATTGAGGCTCCTTAAGATCTCCTTTCTTGCTGCAGGCTTCTAATTCTTGATTTTCTTTGATCATGCAAGCTTTTAGAAAAAAAAATCGAAGGAAAATGTGGCATGGTTAATAAGAACTTTCCTGCTTAAATTAGTACAAGGTAAAAAACGAAGAACATTTTAAACTGGTACATTCAAAAGATTGAAGGACACATACAAGTAGTGGTGTATGCCCAAAATAATTAGATAAAATACAAAAATAATAAATGAAAATTGCCATAGAATGCCAGCTGAGCAAACAAGCCGAGAGCACTTAAGGCCCTGAGTTCAAACCAAGTACTGGCTAAAGATGAAAAAATAAAAGATAAATAATCTGTATAAGGTCACAAATTTCATGTTATTACTAACTGGCCTGAATATTTGCTTCTAAATATCTGAGATACATATATGAGTTTATCCTACCTTGTTTCTGTATGTAATCTATTGAAAAACAATCTACTTTTAAAGATTACTAGGCCAGGTTAGACTGAATCTTGAATTCTGTGTTCAGTTCACTCTCAGAGAAGGATGACATAAACAGTCAGGACTTAGAAATGGGATGGGCTTCTTTCACCCTGAGTATCCTAATATTAGCATTGTTTAAACATTACTTTCCACACATTTTATAGAGAGGGATTAAATAATTTAAAAGACTGTACTTCATCATCTGTAGAATCTTTTCTACTGCTAAACTTCTTTTATTTTATACTTGCATCAAATGAACTTTAGATATTAAAAAACTTACAGACTCAAATTACTATAAGATTTGTAATTAAATTAAAAGGCAACAGAGTTGGGGTTGGAGGTATGCCTCAAATGGTAAAGCATCAGCCAATGATCAAAAGCATCAGATCAAGAGTTCAAATCCTGGTCTTGGACACACAAAAAAAAAATAAAAGAGAGAACAGAGCTGAATAATTGGATTATATGTCACATGATTTTGTGTGCCTTATACAGAGATATTGACTAACCAATAGTAGTCATTCTTTTGAAAGAATAAAGTACATACATTTAATATTTAATCTGTATTTCCAAATATTTGGATCAACCTAGATCATTGTTTCTATTAAAATGAAAAAAATATCCGAGCACCATTGACCTGTAATTCTAGATACTCATGAAGCTGAGATCTGAATATCACAATTCAAAGCCAGCCTGAGCAGGAAAGCATGAGATTCTTATCTCCATTACCAGCAAAAAGCCAGAAGTGGAACAGTGGCTCAGTTGGTACAGTGCTAGACTTGAGCAAAACAGCTAAGAGATAACAACCAATCCCTGAGATCAAGCCCCAGTCCCAACATCAGCATGCACTAATATATAAGTGTATATATCTATATATACACATATGTATATATACACACATATGCACACATATATTCATACACATATACATGTAAAATATTATATATAATAAAATAAAATGAAAAAAGTGAGTCTTTAATTTATTCAACTGATTTTGATTCAGTTTACTATGAGATGAGAGAATTTTGTAGAAGTGCATATATTTATATATATATTCATTGTTATTATTAATGTCTTGTACAGAGGGGTTACTACATTTCCTTTTTTGGACACTGTCACCCTCTCCTCCACTCTTCCCCATTTATCCCCTCTCATCCTGCCCACAAGTTACATAGGTCATTTTCCATGTAGTATATACTGAAGAGCATGATGGAAATGCAGGTACCTTAACAGTACTTTCTTTTTGGTCGGTTGTGGGGCTTGAACTCTGGGCTAGGGCACTGTCCCTGAGCTCTTCAGCTCAAGGCTAGCAGTCTACCACTTGAGCCACAGAGCCACTTCTGGTTTCCTGGTGGTTTATGGGAGTCTCACGAACTTTCCTACCCTGGCCGGCTTTGAACTGTGATCCTTAGATCTCAGCCACCTGAGTAGCTAGGATTATAGGTGTGTGCTACCGGCGCCCAGCAGGAGTACTTTTAAAGATGGTTTTAGGGTTTGTATAACATATTATCACAGTTATAGCATAGTATCTTCTAACTATAACAAAGTTATCTGCTATTTTCATAAGCTCAAGAGTATAAATTGTCATTTGTTGCTATGAAAAACTCAGCACTCAATAAAGCATTCTTTAGCCTATACAATACAAATCTTCCAAGATTTATTTTTGTTCTACTCAAATTGGCTGTGGAAGTACTTTAAGTTTACATAAAGAAATGATTCATTTTATTTGATAATAAGCTGGATAATGATTTTTGTTCTTGATCAAATCACTATCAAGAAATGAAGACATTTTTTCAAGATGAGAGAAAAATTCAGGGTCTGGAATTAAACAATAGGATTAATTTTGTGCTTATATATGTAAATTAAATTTTGTCATAATAAGTTCTGGATGATTTTGAAAAAAAGATTTATCTTAATAATTCACATGTGGCCAGGCACCAGCTCATACCTATAATCCTAGCTACTAAAGAGGCTGAGATCTGAGGATTACAGTTCAAAGCCAGCCTGGGCAGGAAAGTCTGTGAGATTCTTATCTCCAACTAATCATAGAAAAATCTGAAAGTGGAGCTATGGCTCAAGTGGTAGAGTGCTAGCCTTGAGAAAAAAAAAAGTTCACATGTCAATTTATGAGAAGCTTCTCATTGAAAGGGTATCCAAATTGTACAAAATGAAAGGTGTTTGTGATAAAAAAAAATTCTCAGAAGTTATCATGTACTTGCTAAGCACATTATGTACCAAATCACAAAAACAAAAAACAAATTGAGGAGGAGGCTACAATGGTTGATAAGAAATGTACTCATTATCTTGCCCATGTAATTGTAACCCCTCTGTACAGTATTTTCACAATTAAAAAAAACAAATTGATGTAACTTGAAACCTGGACTTTTGTCATTAAAATAGATAGCAAAGTATTTGGTATATTCTATACCAGAGATATACAGTACTCTGCTAAATGTCACAAAAGACATGTTTTTCACAATATTGGGTCTGTAACTAAACTGTATGCTATGCAATTCATGTAAATTGGGAACGTTTTAGCTATTTGTGAAGGAACAACATTTTATTTTTTTCCAGTTACCTCTTTTTTTAGATAAGATTTTATTGTGAAAATACTGTACAAAGGGGTTCCAGTTACATGAGCAAGGTAATGAGTACATTTCTTATCCAGCACTGTTGCCTCCTTTGTTTTACCCCTCCCATCCCTTCCCTCCCACCTCCACGACTACACTCAACACATTTTATTAAAGAACACAAAATGTGTAGGATGTCTTCCAAATATTGTTTTAGCTTATCCTTCCTACTCTTTGTTTTTAACATCCTCATTTTAAAGTTTGAACATGGAGGCTCCGAGAGAGTATCTTTTCTAAGACAAAGGCCAGAGCCAACATTCAAACTAAAGTCTGCTTTGAGCACTGCTACTTCCTGAACGTTGAATCACAATCCTCAGATCTCCGCCTCCTGTGTAGTTTAAGATTATAGGCTAGAGTCACCAGCCCCCAGCTTAGCTATACTGTTGTAACATGTGGACATTAGGAGAGAACATAAAATGAACAGCTTACTTGTGGGGAAGAAAAAGTCATCCACAAGTTCCTTAAAGGAATTTTTTTCCAGAGAGCGGACATCAGCATCCTCCCCGTTCACTGTGGTGTACTTCCTTGAAGTCTCAGAACCTGAGGACCATTAAGGAGCAAAATTATTTATGTCAGAAAGAAACCATTCATAGCTTGCATTGTCTCTTTATTAGTAACTGCCTTAGCTTACCTAATTAGGGAAAGTCAAGTAGCAAAAAGATACTGCCTTTGAATCCCATAACTGTACAGATATTAATAATCATAATGGGCTCCTGCTGTGAAATTACAGTATTAAAATGAACAAATGTTTAATCTTCAACCTGACATAATCGCTTGTCACCCTATAAATGGATTTACAAGTGTCATTGCTCTGAATAAACAGCCTTAAGGCTTAAATATCTAGTAATTGTTGGCCAGCAGTAGCTCACACTTGTAATCTTAGCTATGTAGGTGGCTGAAATCTGAGGATCATGGTTTAAAGTCACCCTGGGCAGGAAAGTCTATGAGACTCTTATCTCCAATTAACCACCAAAAATTCACAAGCAGAGCTGTGGCTAAAATGGCAGAGTGCTATCCTTGAGCAAAATCACATGCTGAGGGACAGTGCCTAGGCTCTGAGTTCCAACACAAAGACTGGCACAAAAGGAAAAAAATGAGCAATTGAAAGACGAAAAACAGAATCTATACCAACTGAATCAGAACTTATCACAGACTTAGTAAATAGGTAGGTTTGTTTCCCTACATAAAAATAAAATTAAAGGTCTTTGCAGTAAAGCCTTCCTTATCCTTTCACTGTACTTTAAAGAACCCATTTTTAGTCATAGTCACCCAATTCCTTCTATATAAAAGAAAAACAGAGCTGGGTTTAACCATATTATTAATATTTTATACCATTTTCTTTAATAACATCACAGTATCCCAATATAAGACTCCATTTCAAGTATTAGAATAAATGTAGGTTGTAATCGATTGACATTTTAAAGAACACTACACTGATCACCACTAGCTTGCAATGGTTATCACTGACGCTATGTATTTTGTATTCACAAAAATATCCTTAAGACAAATTCTTAAGGAGTGGATGCTTAGCCATGTCTAGTCAACTTCTAGCAAAGATATCTGAAAATATAGTCCTGAATTTAGTAGGAATGTGCTGCTAGCTCAAAATAAATATTCAAATTACGGATGCACATCCCTCTAGTCATAGTTTCTTACAAATTATCTGTGTTTCAGTTTTCATCAGAAATAGGAGTAGGATTTTATCAAATGATTTTAATATTAATTTCTATGATCGTATTTCCTTCCACTGATTTTCAAATATTAATATACTTATCAACATTAAAACAATATTTGAAATTCTTGAAATAAAATTCTTGAAAATAAAACTTTGCTTTACATTGGCATTTGTCAGTAAAGTATGTCTACAATTTTCTTTTGCATGCTTTATCTGTAGATTGTGGAATGAAACATACACATCCTTCATAAAATAACTAAGGCTCCTGGATTTTTATACAATAAACATTTATAAACATCATTCATAAAGTGCCTCAGTCTATTTTTTCTGTGCCAGTACTAAAGCTTCAGTTCAAAGCCTTATACTCTCAATTAGCTATTTCACTCAAGACTGACTCCACAGCATTTCTATCTCTTTTTTTGTTGGTTAACTGTAGCTAATAATTGTCTGTGTGGGGTGGCTTCCAACCACAATCGTCAAATATTAACTTCCTGAGTAGCTAGGCTTACAGGTGTGAGCATATGGGCTCTCAGTCTCGATCTATTATATAAATGGGCATAGTTTCTTACAATTTTACTTCAAGCTCATGAGTCAATTTCATTATTTTTATCTTCCTAGGAAATTATTCACTTCACCAAACACATGTTGTCAGATTAGAGGAGGGAGACCCACTGTTTTAAGTAACACAAAGGGTGATTACATTCAGAAGAGTCCTTTGACAGGACCTTTCTCATCTGCATTTCCCTCTTTCTCAAATTGACTCTATTTATTGCCACTTCACTCAGCAGAACGTGTGTAATATCTAGCAGTACTACACTATGGCCTCAGTCTCCATTTGAGGTTCTGGGATCCCTCAAGCTTAGGCATTGATCCCCTAACTTAAATCCCTTAGCTCAAAGTGACTTATTCTACAGCTCCTGATAGAGGGGTTTTGCTGATCATCAAGTAAAATAGGTTGCTCTGTCTTATCTGGCCTTCATTGTTTCAAAAAGCATCCAAGTTTCTTGCATACGGATAGGACACTGCAAGCCTTCTAGGTTTCCCATGTGTTCACCCTTATAGAATTTTAGGTCACTTCAACAGATATTTGAACTGGAGGAATCATATTTAATCTGCTCTCAAACTTCCAGATTCTTTTCTACTCTGAAAAACAATTATTTTTATTAAGAATTCTCTAGTAGGATTTTTTTATACAAGAGAGATTTCACTGTGACAATTTAATACCTATGTATAATTTTCCTAAGCAAGCTGATCCCCTCTATCATTCTCCTTGATCCTCTGTTTTCCCTTCTTCAAACAATTTCAACAGGTTCTCATTCATGTGTGTATATAAAGCACTTCAAAAGGAGCAGAGGATGAAAATTATTTATGTTAGCTTAGAAATTTAAAGTATTTCTCAAATGTAGTATAAGCACCAGTAATACTACATGAAAATATTAACTTTATGTTAATCTTTGCTATTTATGCATTTGTTTATTTTAAATTGGAGAAGAAAAATATTAGTATTACAAACGTATCATGACACCTAAAAACGTTAACATTACTTGCTATATAGCAAACCTACATAAAATCCCTTTAAACTTCCCTTGTTCTTTGTTCCCCATAGTAACTGTCCCTTTTCCTTCTTTTCCTCTCTTCCAAATCTCCCATTAGCCTGCCAGTACACAAATCTTTTTTTCTCAGGTCTTCCTCTCCACCTGGCAGCCCTCCAGTTTCTTTCCCCTCCCCCTTCACTTTTCATATGCAGAATAATTTCGTCCTCCTGGCCTCTAATTTGCATCCTTTATACTCATTAGCATGCTCAGCAAATAAAAGATTATTAAAAGTCAGTTTACTTAAATGGAAGCAGGAGATGTTAAAGAACTGTTTGTGTTTTCCTATCACCAAGAATTTTTTTCAATTTCTCTGTTACAACAAAGAATTTCAGGGAGCTTTATAGACAAAAGTTCTGTGCAGTTTTACAAGGTCTCAGCTCTTAGAGGATTCCATGCTTAGTGTACTTCTATGTATATTCTAAAATCTATAATAAATTCATGACAAAGTAACTTGCATTTTCACTTTGTAAATTATGTGCCAGATCTGTTTCTGATGTAAGATTGCTAGTTCAGATAAGGAACTGAATGCTAGTACATGGGGAGACAGTAAGAGCAATGCCTGTGGCTATCAGTGTTCAAAGGGTTTCCTAAGACAATAGTACGGTGAGAATCCAACTATGCTGTTTCTTTCTGGGCCTTGGCCTCAGACATGAATTTGCATTGTTGTGCAGCCACATATTAACTACTAAACTGGTGCAAGTCCATGAACTTTTCTTTGCTTCAGTTTGTTATTTTCACGTGGGTGGTGGTACTTATTTGGAAGGAGTGAACAACTGACAGAGGTCACATATTGGTGGGAATCTCCAATCGCAAAATGCGAAACTTACTCTCACACCTCCTTCCTACTCCAGTCAGGTGCCTGAGTTCCTCAAAGCAGGCCACACCTGGCTGAACTGGGGGACCTGCTCAGTGAGTTTGCACCACAGGCTCCTGGAACAAGGCCTGCATAAATTACTTGAGGTCAAAACCACGAACGTGCAAAGCACATCTCAAAAGGTTTTGGAGCCTCCAGCCACCTTCATCAAGGATTCAAGTCCCTTCACCCATGTCCCCCAGTGTGCCTTGTGTCTCTAAATTCTTTTCAGATCACCATAGCGTCCCTTTTCAGCTCAACTTTCCCTTAAAGTTCATCTGGTCTTTTGACATCAGTGTCTTTGCATGTTTTCATTCTTCTCACCTTTTCAAATCCATCCTTTTCCCTAATACATGGTGCTGAAGCCCAGGACGGAGTTCCCCAGAGGACTCTTGTGCTTGAAGGGGTCTCATCTACAGGACAGAGTTCCCCAAAGGACTCCTGTCCTTGAAGGGATCTCATCTACCTCCTCTCTCTTTTTGCTCTCCTTTTTCCCTTTGGAAAGTAAGGCTTTCAGAGAATCAGTCATTCCTTCATCTACTGAAAAAAACAGGAGTGTGGAAGTTCCTGGCTACATGAAGGCCTCTGAGCAACCCGAAGCCACGACCTTCACTGGATCATGGCTTTACTGCTTAAGCCTACATAGGCAAGGCAAGATCTTGACCTAAGTCTTACTGACTGAATTGGTAAACTCTGTAGTTAGCCCCTTTGTTTCCCCTTATCTGCCCCCCTCCACCCCTCTGACAACCTCTATACCAGAGATCATTTGCCATTTGGTCACCTAAACACACTACTAGCAATAGTTACCTCTTGAAGGGCCCTTAAGAGTGAAATGAACACTGGTCTTGGGAAACTCCCTCTGGCTGACTGGATTTGAGGGATACCTGCCCCACAATAGAGTATCTCGCTGACATCAAACATGAATTGGTGTTCTTGGTTCTTTTTCCTCACAACCAACCAGGAATTTGGCTTTTAGGACTCAGACTGATAGCCCTTTGGCTTGTGCCTCGAGAGTAAAACACATGCTGGGGACCAGGAACACTCTCTAGTTTCCCTCTCAAAGGCTGGCCACTCTGGGCTTGAAACCAGACCTAAAATAAAAAATAATCCACTTAGAAATTTGGCCTCACAAAAGACATAGTTAGCATGATAGACAGCCCATAGAAAGGAAGAAGATTTTTACTAGCTATGCATCAGACAAGCCTTTTATCTAAAATATACTTTAACCTAAAAAAAAACAACCAAATTACTAAATGGGCTAAAGACCCAAAGAGAGACTTCTCAGAAGTAGAAAAATGGACAATAGACACATGAAGAAATGTTCAACATCTCTGGCCATGTAAGGGAATGCTACTACACTGTTGGTGGGAATATGAACTTGTTCAACCACTCTGGAAAGCAGTATGAAGGTTCCTCAAAAGAGAAAGGCTTGTTTTTCTCATAGATTTTTCACTCTATTGTGCCTAAAGATAAAAACTAACCTTTACAGATGTGTAGACCCAAGAGCATAATACTGCCTGCCTCTTCCTCACAAGTTCAGTAAATGGAATCCAAGAAGGAGAAGCTAAGAGTCTAGACCAAGGACAACAAATGAGGAAGAAAAAGAACATGATAGGAGAGGCTATTTATCCCCATCAGATGTAGACTCTACATGAATAGAAATATGGGAAATGAAAGCAAGGATTTCATAGCATACTTGGTCAGTCATGTATACTCATATTTCCCGAGTGAAATTTTTATTCTAGATACATTGTGATTATATGCAATGATTAAACCTTGTCTCTTTCCTTAGTCTACTCACTTAACTATTCAGATTCTTAATTTCTCCCTTAAAGTAAAACTCCCAGGAGGCTGAAAAAGGCCTCCTGGAGAAAACCCTTCCTCTTATTTCTTCCCTAATTGCAGCTATCCAATCGCTTAAACATTCCCCTTCTAAGCCTTTATTTCTGTAAATTAATTGTAGAAAAAAAAGTTTTGTGGTCTAAAACTGGTTGGAAAACGGAATTTAGGTACCCCCCTTCCCCCCACCCCCGCCACACACACTTAAATTCGTCATTGACAAAAAGGAATTTTGTAAAGACTATCAGCAAATTCAGGACCCTTTGTCAGTATAAAATGGTGTAAGATGGTAGTTGCTAGACCCTCCTATGGTAAATAATTTAGGAGAGGTGCCTCCTCCCTCCCCTAATTCTCTCCGCAGGCCCTGGGGACTGATATCCAGTTAGGGAGTGTTCAAAGGTCAATTTATATGGTAATGTGCCTTGTTAATGCAGTTTTGTAAAATGTATTATTCTGTTCATGGTAATCTATATCAAAGTATGGAGATTCTGTTAAATTCTGTTTGTTCTTGTTTGTGTTTTGTGTTTCCAGTTTTATTATGTATTGCCCCCGTGGTTTTATCATGCAATGGGCAAAAGGGTCATTTGACACTGGAATTTCAGAAAACTTTTGGCTGATTTTCATTTTTTTAAAGTTAAGTACACCTTGAAAATTTTGTGAACAAGTGGGTATGTGTGTATGTATGTATGTGTGTGTATAAAGATATTCAAAATAACCTCACTTTAACATATAAAAACTGTCTTCACTGTATGAAAAATCGGTAGTCTTTTCTATCAAGCTAAAGTGCTTCTGTCTCATATATTTATACTTGTTATTTCTATTTCCTGAAATTATTTGCTTTTATACTTCAATTGTAATATTATCTGTGCTGCTTGTGTCAGGCAGCCAAGTTACAGAGATGTATCTCTACTAGTCCCCTTTCTATTCTTAGTTATTCATTTCTAATTACAGTAACCAAGAGTTAACTGTCTCTACAGGCCAAAAGGAAAAAATGGGCAGTTTTAAATTTACATCACGCCGGGTGCTGGTGGCTCACACCTGTAATCCTAGCAACTCAGGAGGCTGAGATCTGAGGATCATGATTCAAAGCCAGCCCAGCAGGAAAGTCCATTAGACTCTTAATTCCAATAAACCACTCAGAAAACCGGAAGTGGTGCTGTGGCTCAAGTGGTAGAGCACTAGCATAGAGCTGAAGAGCTGAAGGACAGCACCCAGGCCCAGAGTTCAAGCCCCACTACCAACCAAAAACAAAAACTCAAATCACGAAGAAGATCATTAGGGATTTGGGTACTAACAAATGTGTCTAAAAGTTATTACATTAAGGAAAAAAACTGTTATTTGAGTTCAAAAGTCTTCTAAAAGTTAATTCAAAATATAATTAAAGGTGAAATCAGTAAGGAGAAAAAGGAATGTAAAGAAGGAAGAATGTAAAGAAAGCCTTGGAAAAAGAGTTGAAACAAAAATGGGTTCCTTTGGAGAAGAAAGGATTTAGGACCTAAGAACTGTCTTAATGTTTGTTCCAAAATAGAAAAAGGAAAAAAATTAAGACTAACCATAGAACATTCCAGTAACTTGCAGATGGTATGAGTACATCCTTAATATTATAAGATATAGTTATTAGTAAAGTTAGTGGATTTGGTATGTAATTAATTTTGCTATTATTCAAAAATTGAACTACAAGTTTTTCTAAGGTCAAGATTAATACAGTAATGTAAAATCAGCATCCCATTCTTTGTTTATCTATGAAAGTAAAGTAAGTGTTTATGTCAAGGTCCTTCAAATGATTACCTCTTAAATATGTAAACTAAAATGTTATACTCTGCTTTTAATATTTCTGTTTCCCGAATATTTAATGTGCCTTGTATACAGAGCTAAAAGGACACCAATCGGGCCTGTGTTCCTACATTCTTCCTTGTAATCAAAAAGGCTTAGCGGCATCTACGGTGATTTCAATCTTAATTAGCATCCTAACATGCTACACATAATTAAAAATAACTAGATTGTTTAATCAGTTGCTGTTGCAAAATTCTCAACGTGACTACTTTTAAGTTTTGCCATTACAAATTTAATCCTCTGTAGCAACCACAGTCAGAACCACAGAGGGATAAATAGCTCTTATAAGTATTTATTAGTAAAGTTTAACTTTGGTTATTAGAAATTCAAGGTAAGCCCAGATTAAAAACTATTTCTATTGAACTCCTTGTTGATTAAATTGGAAATTAAAGTGTCTATTGGCACCAACTCTCACCCAACCTGTCAGTTACCCTCCTCCAAAGTAGGCCAATGGAAACACAGCATCCCAGAAACAAGCAAATTAGAAAGTGGTGCTGTGGTTCAAAGTGGTAGAGCACTAGCCTTCAGCAGAAAAACAACAACAGGGAAATTATCTCAGGAAAGGAAAAAGACCCACCAGACCCACTGTGACAAAGCTCCTCCTGGCAATGAGTGACCACCCAGAGTCAGGTTGGAAGGACTACTCAGATAAGAGAGGATGATATCAGAGCATGAATGGAGTCACTTGTGCTTTTCTCTAAAAGCTGGGAGGTCAAAAGAAAATAGTTCATAAGCCTGCCTAAAGCCTAACCTGTCTACCTTGCCTTTCTGCTATTTCTATTTATAATGAGTCTTGAAGTCAGGCACCTTCCTGGGTCATCCATCTATAATCGGCAGACATGTATAGCCCAGTTACAGGAAACAATGCCTCCCACCAGACTCTTAACTACTCCAGTCGAGACGATTTGTGCAAAATCAGACCCCATACAATATCGGGGTGTTATCTTAACCAGTCCACTATGCTTTCCCCTACCCAGTCTTGAGAAACCCTAGACATTCCCTTCCTTTTGCCAGGCCATTTTATATGGAAATTCCTCCTTATCTCAAATGGGCCACAACTGGGTTTGTGTTCTAAATTGCATTTTTCTGGTTTGGGACCCGGGTGTGTTCCCCTGTGTCATTCTTACCAGTCAGGTCTGTCACATTGTCATCCTTTTCCCTGATCTCACAATCCTACCCAAGGGAGAAGCCCTGCTTATCAGGAGGCCTCCTAGATATTCTTGGCACTCCCCCATTATTGCCATCCCTCTCGTTGTGGGTCAACTAGCCACCTCAGGCACAGTCCTCGAACCACTGGTATTGAAATGTCATAGGTCCAATACTACGGGCTGACCTAGTAGGCCATGGAGGATTTTACAGTCCTTACCCAATCAGCCCTAGTCCTAAAACAAAAACTAAACTCACTGACCACAACCGTCCTCCAAAATAGATGTGGGCTTCACTTACGGCTGGCTGCACAAGGGACTTGTGCCTTTTTACAGGAATGCCTCATTATAATGACAATCACTGCAGTGAACATCCGTGTAAGAATCTCTCTCACAATGGTCCCCTTGGTTGGCCCATCTATTAGGACTTTTAACAGTCATCTTCTTACTCCCCTCATTCTTGGCCACTGTTTTCTTAACTTTTTTTTAAGAGATTCTCTTTAAGAGGATAACCAACCTCACCCAGGCCATCACCCCAAAGCAGGTCAAGATCATCCCATCACTGCAGGCAACCCAAGGCTTTGCTTACACTTCCATGCCTAATGCAGACTCAGACCCTGAAGACAACCCTAGTGATTTCTCCATGCCCCTATGTCAGCAGGAAGTAGCCAGAAATGACCATGAAGCCCCTCAACTATTTATATCCCTTCAGGGTCTCAAATAATTACAGTATGCAATCTCAGTTACCTGCCAGGTAACTGGTGCCTGAGTTCCTCAAAGTAGGCCACACTTGGCTGAACTGGGACTTCCTCAGTGGGTATGAACAACAGGATCCCTAGACAAGGCCTACATAAATTACTTCAAGCCAAAACACACAAACTTGCAAAGCATGTTTCGAAACTTTCTGTACCTTCCAGCCACCTTCACCCAGGACCCTACTTAAGTCCTTTCATCCCTGCCCCTCAGTACGCCTCATGTGTCCTGACTTTTTTTAGGCCACCACAGCATCCCTCTTCAACTTCCCAGTAAAGTTGATCTGGTCAGAGTTTCTGCTTGCCTTCCTTCTCGTCTTTTCAAATCTATCCTTTCCCTTAACATTTATCAAGTGCTTAGTACACACAATGTGAAAGGACGATTTCATTGTCTTTCATCATTTATTTTTAACAATATTACCTTGTTTCCAAGATACTTATTTTACTTATTTTTTGTCAGTTTTGGGGCTTGGACTGAAGGCCTGAGCACTGTGCCTGACATATTTTCCTCAAGGCTAGCATTCTACCATTTGAGCTACAGCAATCCAAGTGGAAAACTGGATTTGAACTGCGATCTCAGATCTCAGTCTCCTGAGCAGCTAGGATTACAGGCATGAAGCACCAGCACACAGCTCAGGATGTTTATTTTGATAAATACTATAATGATAGAAATGGCAAATATAATCAACATTTATCACGTACTAGAAAATACAGTCAACATTTAAAACTATTTTAGAGCTCCTTTTAAATATATACATTTATGCATAAAGTGGAGTCTCAATAAAATTAAAAATAACTATCACAATCTAGTAATATGAATAACTAAGACATTTGTGAAATTTCTTTATTTCTTACCATGCATAACTGAAGCCTACAAAGGTAAAATGACAAAGGTAAAAGGTAAAAGTAAACAAGAAATCAGTGGTTTTGGCAGAATAACCCATATGTCCTAGCTCATCACAGAGGGCTACACTAACTTCATTACTTGGACACATGGTTGAATCAAGAGCTGGTTTAATCAGATATATGGCACACAGTCAGAGCTTCTTTGTGCAATGTCTCATTGATTCTTCAAGGTTAACAGATAAATGTGATATTGTAATCAATAATTACAAAAACTAGCTGCTGGCCTTTGTGTATGGAGCTAAAACAGCTTGAAACTATTCCCTTATTAGTTTATCTTTATTTTGAATCTTCTAAAAAGAGTAAGCAAAACGAATTGACTCCATAGGTCAGTTTATTCAGACGAGGAGATAGAATAACATTTGAGGGAGTTGAGAGAAAGATGAGGTAGAAAAGGTCCTTTTCAGAAGGCTACAACAAACTTAGAGAAAGAAAAAGTAGTTAAATGGGGAGATGAGAAATTTTGAGGAAAAGGAAAGGACTTTGAGGCAAATGCGTCAGCAAGATCACTGAGCAGGAGAAGGATAGGAAAAACTTTAGAGAAATAAGCAGAAATTGCATTAAGATGTTAAGGGAGGGAAAGCCTTAGTAGGTAACAGAGCCTTTGTGGGGTTGAAATAATAATTCTGAGAAGGAAGTGAGGTCTATAGAAAATAAAGAAGTAAAATAAGAGTTTGACTGAGGGAGGGAAGCTTTTAGTGAAGGTGAATTAGAGAGGAAAGCAGGTATGGCTGAGCAATAGGGTATCTGCCTAGTATTCACAAGGACCTGAGTTCAAATGTCATGTTACAACAATAAATAAAACTGCTGCTGCATTTGAAGCAGTCAAGGAAAGCAATGATGGAAGGACTTAGTAAGAATGTAAGTGGAGAAGTTCTTTTGAAAAGGAGGTGAAGAAATTTAGTGCAGTTTGTATGAGAAAGGAGTTGCTACTTTGTAAGAGAAGTTTAGGAACAGAGATCTTTTAAGGGAAGTGAACAAGGAAAGTCAATGTTGATGGTAGCCGAAAGGCAAGATGAAAAATGGCAAGGTTATTTCTGTGAAGTAAGGTCATGGAAATTTTGTATCGGAGAAAAAAATGGATAGCATATCTTGAGAGGAGTAAGAATTGTGTGAGGACATGTGAGGAAGGAAAGTCCTACATGAGAGAAGCTACAAGAGGTAATAGTGAAAAAAGAAGGCTGAGGTGAAGAATGGGTGCTGTGAGTAATATGAGGAAGATTTCCTTAAGGGGATATGTGGAAGAGAAAAATTAAGTGGATAATTGAGAAATAAATAGGCTTACCAAAGCAGGAAGATTCTGGGTTTGAGGCCAATCTGAAGACTCTATCTCAAACCAACAAACCAACAAAAAATAAGGGATGGGAAAATGAAAAGGTAGGGTAGGAAACCCTGAGAGAAAGGAGATTTGTGAGTGAACATGAGAGACAGCAGGACTTTGTAACAGGATGTGAGGAAGGAGAGAGCATCACAAAAAGAAGTGGCTGGGGCTCTCAATGTGGCTTAGTGGTAGAGTGCTTGCCTAGCATGCATGAAGACCTGGGTCCCATTCCTCAGTACCACATAAAGAAAAAAATCCAGAAGTGGCGCTGTGGGTCAAGTGGTAGAGTGGTAGCCTATAGCAAATAGAAGCTCAGCGACAGTTCCCATACCCTGAGTTCAAGCCCCAGGACTGGCAAAAAGAAAAGAAAGAAAAAGAAGTAGCCGAATAAGAAATTTGAGTAGTTGGGCTGGGAAGGTGGCTCAGTGGTAGAGCGCTTGCCTTGCATGCTCGAGGCCCTGGGTTCAATTCCTCAGCACCACATAAGCAAAAAGAAAAAAGCCGGAAGTGGCGCTGTGGCTCAAGTGGTAGAATGCTAGCCTTGAGCTGAAGAGCTGAGGGACAGCGCCCAGGCCCAGAGTTCAGGCCCCACGACCGGACCCAAAAAAAAAAAGAAAAGAAAAGAAATTTGAGTAGTGAAAAAGCTATTACTAAGTTAAGGTTAGAGGTGGAAAAGTTGAGACATGCTAGAGGTTAGTAACTTTACAGATTAGGGAAGGAAGACATGCTGATTAGGGAAATAAGGCAAACCAGTATACTGTGGAAGGGAAGGCCTTTTGGAGAAGAGCTACAAGTAACTGAAATGCTAATCAAAAATTCCCCCCAAAAGAAAAGTCTAGAAGCAGACAGCTTCACTTGCAATTTCTACCACACATTTAATGCATAATTAACATCAATCGTTTTCAACCATTTAAGAAAAGATGGAAATTGTTGTGTTTTTCACATTTTTATTAGTGTATATTCATTGCATAATGTGTAGGGTTTGTTGTGAGAATTTCCTTACATATATGTAATATATTCAGATCATACCTTCCCCTTCTAGAACTATTCATCACCACTCAAAGAGTTGTTTGAAGATTATCTGGTATGAATATCATTTACCTCTGAGGAAAACCTAAGAAACTAAATTTCTTCTATTTGTATGCCTGGCAATTTAGTTTTTCTCATCAATGCTTTGGCATTTTGCTCTGCTTCTATTCCGTCAGCCTGAGATATTCTTGCAAGTAGTTGTTTTCTTCTGTTAATGATTCACAAAGAGACTTTCATTTTGTTTCTAAAGATGGCTTGTTTTGGAAACAAAACTTATAAATTTTCTAGTACTTTCATTCAAGTCATTAGGAAATATTTTTGCCTTTGAATTGCTTAAATTTTGGGGGAAAACACTCTTAATTACATGCTTTTTGAATCTTAAAAGCACAACTATAAAGTTAACACAAAGAGGGTTGGGAAGGTGGCTCAGTGGTAGAGTGCTTGCCTTGAGCTGAAGAGCTGAGGGACAGTGCCCAGGCCCAGAGTTTAGGCCCCACGACCTGAAACCCCACTCCCCAAAAAAAAATTAACACAAAGATTTTGTGTTTGGGGGTTTTCTCCCTGTCTGCATTTTTTTATCCTAAGAATTCTTCTATTCAAAGTTATTTTGAAGTTTGATTATGTTAGCCAACTTAAAAGGAATGAAATATTCTGTAACTTTTAAGACTCATGTACAACCAGAAAAATATATAGAAGTCTAAAAATCTCAAACATGTCAAAAACAGAGGATTTAATACATTGCAAACCTCTACGTCACAGTAATAAGCTTTTTGGGCACTGTGATCTCAATTAAATATCTCTGTTTCTGGAAACATGATTACAATTCCAGGATAATCATTGAGGGCTTGTTGCAGTCCTGAGCCCTTTTGGAGTCTCTTGTGAGGAGCATCACTGTCTGTGATAAGAAACCCTCTTCCAATTATCGTTTTTAAAAAATTCTTTCATGACAGAGAAACTTTCTTAATTTATCCTATGAGAGCCATAGTAATATGGTACCAATGCCAAATATAGCACAGAAATACAGTGTTATGCTAACCTTGAGCTGAAGTGCTCAGGGACAGGGCTCAGGACATTTCAAGCCCCATGACCAATCTGAAAACAAAATCAAAAACAAAAAATCAAACCATTTTTTTGGTCAGTACCAGGGGTTTAACACAGGTACCTCAAACGCCTACTAAGGTTGCTTCTGCATGGCTGGTGGTGTAGTATTTCTGCAAAACTCCTAGGTGTGATTTTTTTGCTAATCAGAGATAGAGCATCCTGTACTTGCCTGCCCCGCCTGGATTCAAAGTCATTTTCCAGACCTCAGGGTTCTAGGTGGGTAGGACTGCATGGAGGAAAAACATTTTGTCTACAATTGTACACATGAAATGGCAGAGCCCAGGTGTAGAATGGCAGGAGCTTGCGAGGCCTCGCTAGAACATGAGGCTTTGAGTAGCAGCCAGTATACTTGGACACAGGGCACAAATACATAAGTGGCAATCGTTAATAGCAGATCCACGAAGTCATTAGTATACACAAAAGGGTGAGAGGCGAGTGGTATGTGAGAACTGAGAAGAGTGCCCACAGGTTTTCCAGGGCAGAGGACACAAGGGCAGATAAGGAGATGCAGGGAAATGGGAGGCTTAAACATGCTTCTTCCGTGGGGCCTGTGCCAACAGTCAAAGCCCTCGGCCTGCCACCACCTGCCCGCTTCCGCTGCACACTCCCCACTGCAGCCGCACCTGTAACTTGCCTGGTACTTCTCCCAATTCCTTCCCCTCTTTTCCCATTTCTGCCCCTCTGATGCACCTCCCACTTCCGCCAAAGTCCCCCACCCATGTCCCACCCTTCCCACTTCCTTCGGCTGGCGTCCACTTGAGGCACACATCGTCCCAACCTCCACCCCTGTCCAACTGCCGCCGCACCTGCTCCACCTCCACTGCCCTCCGTGCAGTTCGGGGGACCATCTTGCCCACTTCTGTAGCATCTCCCCTCATCTCCGCCCAACTTCCACTTCCGCTGAGCACCTCCCTCACGTTTGCCAAACCTGTGCAACTTCCGCCACACGTCCCCAATCGCCAATCACCTCCATCAACTCGCTCTCCATCCGGGAAATCCTTGCCAGTCCCTTAGCTAGAATATTCCCTCAACGGTCCCCTACATCCCTGCCCCTCCCCCACATCATGTGAGCTGCCCCGCCCTGTGGGTTGCTCCCCGAATTCCTGCTCATCCTCACCTCCCCAGAGCTGCGCTTCCCCCTCAAACACCTGCCCCTCCCCTGCTTCACTAGAGTAGCTCTACAATGTTTGTGTAACGTCCCGTGGTCCTACCACCCTTCAGCCATGCCCCTCACCCCCAAACACCACACCAGCTCCTCCCCCCATCGCCAATTTCCTCACCTACCCCCACCTTCGTGAGCCTCCGGGCCAGCGCCGCCAGTCAGTACTCACCAACATGCAGGATGTAAGTGAATATGACGACGGTCCACATGAACAGCATGAGCAGTCCGAAGAGCTTGAAGCTCCACATGGTGGCCAATGTCTGGCGAATCTCCCACCAGAAGCCTCCGGCGTCCGCGAGCCTGCCCGGCTGGGGCAGCGCTGCCATGTAGGCTGCGTAGTGAGGATTGATGGGTAAGCGCCTTCGATAGGCGCCAATGGCTGGATTCTCCCTGTTGTTCACACCCTCACTAAGGAGTCTCAAGCGAGCACTGCGTACAACCCTGCCCCTAAAGCTAGGCCTACCGCGAGGAGACCTAGACCCAGTGGGCATGGTGCAGTGTGACCGTTTTGCTGAGTCACAGTCTCACTAGGAAACCCCACTACATGGGGGCATAGGAAATCTCGTGGGAACAATAAACCCTCGCGAGATCTGATTATGATTACATCTCACTCGTCTTCATCTCATTCCACAGGCCTGACTCTTTTCAATTCCATGGATAATGTCCTGTGACCTCTTGACCCGACTTCAGAGCTTTGTAATGGTACTCTTCAAATTTCCTATAACAATTGGTGCTACAGGCTTGTAATCCTTGGAGAGTAGTTTATCTGAGCCAAGCCTCAAAGCTGCACAGTCCACCACACAAAGCAGAAAAGTGCCCATGGCACTTGGAGCCCCTGAGAGACCTGAATATGATCATGTCCCATTGATATCATACTTCCTTTGTTTTGTTTTCTTCTGTCGATCGTGGGACCTGAACTCTAATCCTGGGCGCTGTCCCTCAGCTCCTCAGCTCAAAGTGAGCACTCTACATTGGAGCCACAGCGCCACTTCCAGTCTTTTCTGTTTATGTGGTGTTGAGGAATCAAACGCTGAGCCTCATGCATGCAAGACAAGCTCTCTACCACTGACTGATATACCTGCCCAGCCCATCTTAAGCTTTCTTACACAGATCCACCTCGTATAATTCCTTAGTATGGTGCTCCCCCACTTGAAGACCTTCACAATTGTATTTCGTAAATGCTTCCTGAAAAAAAAAATGGGTAGTAGAGGCTTACATCCCTATGTAACATGACATTGTCCAAAAAAAAAATTACACTTGCAATTGTGAAGAACTGCAATGTTAGATTCTACTCTCTACTGACAAAGTATACAAGTAGTCAGAAGATGCAACATTACCAACTCAGAAACAAGTGGACAAAAATTTCTCTTGTTATGCAAACTATCATCCCCATGAAGAACTGCTTCCCACCAAGAACCTTGTTAATATTATAGCCAGCACATATAAAAAATGACTATTTGACCAAATAACACGCAATCACCCTGAGAACTCACAAGATGAAGCTGCAACACACATCGAAAACTCAGCTGCCTTTGAAAAATAAATGGACTGCTTTTCTTTTTTCAGATTTTTTTTCAGTATTTTGTACAACTTGGATACAACTAAAGTACCTATCAGAAAGTGCTAAGACATGTAATTAGTTTTCTTATTTTGTACTTTCCAATTTCCCTTACCATTTTATAAAAATCTTAGTCTGTATTGCTTTTGTTATTGTACAACTTCAGGTTTTGCCTGACATCTTGTTCCTTGCATTGGGAGGACTTTGATTCCCAGATCTTCACTATGCTCATTAACATTATTTGGGGTATGCTGCAGTTCTGCTCATACATACATGCCTATTTCTTCCAGAAACGTGTTTCTGCATATGAGGGTCTGGCATGACCTAGGATGGGGCTCCTTGACTGGTGGTCCTGGTAAGTACAATGAATGAAGGCAGAGGGATCTCCCTGCAGCTCCCAATTCTAGTGTCTTCTCAATGTTAATACACAAATTTGTCTTGGCATCCACGGGTTTGTGAGGTCCAAAGCCCCAGGCAGACAGGAGGTGAAGAGGCTACTGAGAATATAGAAAGATCCTCCTCCCCACTTACTAAGAGGTACAAGAAATATAAAAGGATCTGGGGACAATGTTAATGTTCTTTCAGAGTAGAAAGAACATAGAATCCATGAACTAAAGGACACAAGAGCTGACTCTGTTTCTAATCCTTTGTCACACTCACCCTTAACTTGAAGCCTGTGACTAGGACTAGGCTTTACAGTGTGCCCAGGGACCACAAAGGTACCTCACAAGAGGCCACATCAAGCCCCCACTGACTCCTCCCTCTATCATTGTGTAAGACTCAAGAGTGAAAAAGTATGCCCTGTGGAGAGCATGTATGTCATGGAGACAAATGTGAGGAAAGTATCTTTGTATCTATTCTTGCACTGTGAGGATGTTTGTGTGTGTGTATGTGTTGTGTTTTGTGTTCCTCAAGTGGGTTGTTAAGTGAACTTACTCTAAAGTTTCCACGACTGTTTCTACCACTAGCTCCCACCACATTTTTGAAGGTGGGTGGGACCATGAGTACTGTCCTTGTCCTGGGATTTTCATTGGATGTACCAGAGGTGATGCAGTACAGTGCCCTTGGCCATGAGGTCTAGCACTACACAGACATTTGCTGTCTAACCACAAGAGACTACCATTACAATGGTCCTTGTTGAGGTGTCTGTGGAGGCAGGGGGACTGCACTAGGATCTCACAGCAGCTGGTGGTCCAGCTTGTAGAGCCACAGATCTGTGGGGCCCCTAGAGTGACTGGAAGCTATAACTAGATGCAGGAAGTATAAACAGTGAGTATGGAGAAAACCTGATGCTAGCAGAAAACTGAGTTGTGTGTTTGCCTTATCTTGTGTCTACTCAGACACAGGATTTGTGACATTCCACAGTGATCCTCTCACAAGATAGGGTGACTGCCTGTGTGTACTTACCTTACTGCTTCCTGATACCCTTTGGAATATGCCCTTTGATTTTTTTTAACCCAAACATCACTAATGTACTTTCTGACCCATTACAAGCAGAGGATGGAACAGATTCTGAAGTTTAATCAAGCCTGTCAATTGAAGTCATTCCTCGCCTCTCATGTTTATTTATATGGATATTGTTGCATGAATGGACGAAACCAGCATAGGTCCATGGATATGACCAGAGTGTTCTTTAGATCATAGTTGTGGGTGAAAAAAATGCCCCACACTGCTGGCCACTGCTGGTTAAGGTCTCTTGCCTGTGCTTGTACCTTGAGCTCATCCAGTTGGGTGGACCTTGCAAAGGTTATACTTATATGGCTTCTCTCCCATATCTGTGCAGCTGTTTAATGATGCCCTGAATAACCTTGAAGATGGGGCACTTAAGAAAGACCTTGGTTCAGAACTCTCCTTTATATATCCAGGGCAGATACATGTTACCTTCTATGAACCACTAACATAATTCAAGGTTAGTCCCTGACATCCAAGCATGACTCTTCATTATTGTGACCTAATAATAAGGCCTCTTCAAGATCCACTGATGATACCATATGCTGCAACTATTGGTTGATTGGCAGCAAAATCACAATGAGCAAGTCTTCATACTTGTCCCTGACCAGTAAGAAGCCTGGCATGTTGCCTGGCTTAGGGGGTGTCTCAGATAATGAGGTTACCAGTTTCTCCCTGGCTTAGCCTAACTGGCTGTCATCATATCACTACTACATGCTCAGTACGCAGGGCATGGAACTACAAGGTCAATGTTTCCCATGATGGAGTTTAGTTGTATTTGCTATCCTCTTCTTTCTCCTTTTGGGAATGGGAACATTTACCCGATTTGTATGGTGGAGGTATGTAACTTGCTTTTGACTTTGCAGTCTCACAGCCAGGAGTTCACCTTGAATCTCAAGACTTTCAACTTGGGCTTTTTAAATGAGGTTAGAACTGTAAATACTGTGGGGACTCTAAGACAGGCCAAGTAAATTCTGTATCATGACATAAACATAAACTTGTGGTGAGCCATGGATGAAATGTTATGGTTGAAAAAAATTGGGGGCAAGGAAAGTGGCTCAGTGGTAGAGTGCTTGTCTTGCAAGAATCCTTACATTCAATTCCTCAGCACACATAAACAGAAAAAGCTGGAAGTGGCACTATGGCTCACATGGTAGAGCGCTAGCCTTGAGCTAAAGAGCTGAGGGACAGCAACCAGGCCCAGAGTTCAGGCCCCACGACCGACAAAAAGAAAAAAAAAAGTATGGGTGTGAAGGACAAAGAGTTGACTGATGATGGTTAATTCTGGAAGTTAACATGACTGGATTGAGAAGTACCTAGGAAATTAGTGAAAGACCTGGGGGTGTATCAGTGAGATATTAGAGAGGCCTAGGGGAAAAAGTCCCATCTCCAATGTAAGCTCCAATATCCCATAGGGTGGGGCTGTCTAGATGGAAAAGGGCTAAAGTGAGCTTCATTAGTTCAGGCATTCTTTCTCTGCATCTTTGCTGCCATGATGTAACCTGCTTTGCTTTGCCACACTCACATGACAGACAAACTTCTGAAATTGGGACTTAAAATAACTTGTTCCAACATTTATTCCTCTCAAGTATTTTTCATGGCAACAAAAAGTCAACTAAAATTGGATATAGGAAATTAGGAAGCTGGAGATTCTTGAACATTCAATTTTGAGGCTTAGTGTTTAATTATAAGCAAAGGAAATTTTTCAAGCCTTTTTTTCAGTCTTCTCAAAAACATAAAACTCCTTAACAAAAAGGATTTTCTTAGGTTTTTGGAAAGTTCTGAGATAAAACCTCTCAACTATCCTTTAAGAAAGTTCCAGGAAAACATACTGAGTAAGAGATGCTCAATTTAAATCCTGGCTCCTGCTGAGCAATCATGACTAGCCCCTGGTAATGGCTATTTAAGAATTAGGGGTCAAAATAACAGTGCTTATCAGAGGCATCCAAATTTCATAAGGGAATCATGACATTTATGATCATTTAACAGGTAGTGGTTCAATAGGCATCACACCAGTATACTGAGTCCAAAAGACACTATACTACAAACCACTAGGAGTTCAATGTCTTTGAATGAGCCACGGTGAGTGTCAAGTTGGCTGCCACCCATTTGTTGTTCCTGTGCACTGGTGAAAACTGTGAAACTACCTACTGTTGAACTGTGTTCAGCTAGACAAAACCAACAGCAGAAAACCAATCAAGTGTTGGCGTGAAAACCCTGAACATCTGAAAACACAAGGCATTTTTCTCAAAGACAAAAATGAAAATGATAAAAAAGCACATTCATGTAGGAGACTTCCTTGAATTATTCCAGATTCTAACAACGGATGAACTATGAAAATGTTATGTCTCAATCTTTATGTACTCTTTTCAAAGTTATAGGCTGTGCTAGACTTTCCTGAAGTGACCATAACAGCCAATTCCCATACTCTAAATTCTATTACTGAGAGGTAGACATCACAAGTTCACAAGTTCCTTGAACTTAAGGAATTTCTGATCCTTCTGCCTCCCCTTCCCAAGCAATTGGGATTGGTGTGCACAACCATGTCCAGTAATACTCTGTTTAATACAGTTTTGGTTTAGTGGCATCCTATGGACTGACATTTTCTTAGAATACAGAGAATTTTCAAATGTGTTCACTTGCATTTTAATCCATTTGTAACCTCATATTTGCTTTGCATGACAAATATCATTCCCCACATATAAATCATTTTTGTCATTATAGAAATTCAAAACCGGGAGTAAACGTGTCAGACTAAGTTTTTGTGTTTTCATAAGTGCAACTTTTTAATAAAAATTTACATCTAGATAAACAATCTTCAGATTTTTGAAACTTTAATAAGATTTTAAAAACATCATGACTTTGAACTGAAAAACATACACATTTGCACACAAATATTGTAATATGAATCAACTCCAACTCCATTTGAAAACATGTGAATCAAATTACAGTTTTAGAAGTTAGTAATTCACATTTAAGCAAGTTAGCGCCTTGCTGAATCCAGCCTTTGTAAAAAAGAGACTTAGTGCATATTGTAATGGTACACTGTAGTTTTGTACCACATTGTTGGTTTTTTCACTTTATTATTAAACAAAATTAAGTTCTTGAAAGTTGGTAGATTAACGGCTAACTTCCTATATGTGAAATTTCCAATGGTAACAGTTACATTTTGTAACAGAATGCAACTCAGAGATTTCTTCTTTTCCTATCTTAAAATTTAAAAAGCAATCATTGTAAGGATTGCATCAACATCAATTTAGCAGAGGAAGATCAAACTTTATTAAAACTGCTTGCATACAAAATATATTGCACTATAACCAAACAAATGTCAACATAAAATCCAATCTGTTGTCGCTAGTATGTACAGAGAATATTGCCCAAGAGCAGTTACATTACAAGGTCATTCTACCTTGGTTAATTATCTACAGTATTTTAAAACCGAACAGCTTACAGATGATGCTGTGTGCAAGGTACCAATTTCTGTTTTCAAATACTATACATTCCCAGAATAAATAACTAGAAATCAACATTAATGTTTGGCAATACTTTTTAAATGACTTTTTAATATTTGTGAAATCATGTGCAGTTTGTTGCCTTTTTATATGCTTATTTGTATGCAAGGAAAAGTAACTAAAATGAAAATGAAAAAAAAAACAAACTCACAAAATACCGAACTTCAGTTTGTACGGCTCTGTACAGATTCGGTGGTACCCCTACATGGACTTATTTTTTAAGAAAAATATAACATCTTAGGAGTGAAGGTCTTTCACATATTTTTCCTCAGTAATTTTTTTTTCATTGAAAAAAAAAGCTCAAAACCAAAATCAAAATCACATCAAAACTAAAAAATAGGGCAAAAAAAGTATTACTGTTAATTGAGCCTAGTATGCTTTTCAATTCTGCGTATACATTAGACTTTATATTTAAAAGTTAACAAAACATTTAACCTGCTTCCAATGTTTCTTAGACAAAGTACCTGTACTTCACAGGGTTATTATGTATACATGAAAACAACTTTCCTATCTCCCCAAAATAAGCTTGATTTTAAACTAGGAAAAACTTCACAAAATTTGGGGAGGACAAAATAAAAAAGGTTCTAAGTTAAAATTGGTCATCAGGCCAAAGAGCAGGCATATCCCACTAACTTTCAACCAGGAAGATTTGTTCCTAGCTGAAGACATGTTAGCCTCTCTCAAATGAAAAGAGTTATTTCTTCTCCTGTCTATACAGAAAAATTTCACATCCCTTTCAGTAACACTATTTGTCAAACTTCAGTGCAACAAAACATAAACAGAAAAACAAGTCCTATTCTTTACTGCCTAACCTGATGTTTATGTAAGGAAAAAAATATGGAGAGCATGCATTCTATAAAGTTCTAATGTTCGACAGGGTTTGCTACATCTTTAACATTTAGTGTTTCCAACTTATCTTCCCTGAACTCTGCATCCAAATATAATATTCCTACCTGCCAAGATATAAAAAAGGCACAGATCATACAACTTTTTTTTTTGCTAATGAAAATGACAAATGTCACATCACACACATTTCAGGGTCCACTAAAATAATGGAAAAGTGGACCAAAACATAAACTGACACAGGACATGAAATGACACGCATTTCATGGAGACTTCTATATGAGATTGAAAACAGAAGTCTAGTATGATTCCTATAAATGCTATTTTTTTTTGAGAAAAACTAAAACATCCTGATGAGTTATTACCCAATGCAGGAAAAATGGTCCAAATGAATAAAGGACATCACTGCTCAGTACTTTGAAAAGTATAATTAAAATCCTGCCCTGAAGTACTAAGTATACTTAAAAGCAATGCTTTAATTTCATCATTTTGTGCAAGTTTGAGAGATTGTTGCTTATGGCCAATATCAAAAAATAACTTCTTAGCAGAATTTGTGTTCATTTCATGCCCTGTGCCATCTTGCCTACTATTTGTCTTTGGCCTAACAAAGTTTTCTAATATGGAATAAGAATTACGGAAATGGTATAGGAAATATAACTTCAGAATTATGCAGTTTAGGGTACTCCATTCACTAGTGGTTGCTGACCATCCACACTGTCGGGCTTGTCCTTCTTCTGGTTTCGATCTTTACCCGGGCGCAGCCGATTACCTTCACTGGAGGCATTCTGTAAATGTTTTAATATGGATACTCATTATTGCATTCAAATCTGATCACACCAGATCTTACATGTAAATGGTAAATGGCCTGAGAAGAAATACAAGCTTGTCATGTATCCTTTGCATAAAAAAAGGAGAAATGGAATTGAGAATAGAATGGAGGAAATTGAGGTAATATAGGCTCTGTATTTGGTTTACAAATTTAAGACTTTTTGAACTGAAACACATTGGTCATCTTACTGCATTAAAAGTTAGAGAAAACCTGGCAATCCTACAGTGTCTTTTAAGCAGAATAACAGTGAAAAATAAACAGTTAAAATGAATTACTTTCATAGGCAACTATAGGCTTTATCTATAGCATGTATATACATGTGTGTAGCTATTTATATATATGCAATACACACTTACATAAATACATATGTATATATGTAACACTATCTCAGCTAACACTGTTCTTTAAAAACAGTGATTTATTCATTTCTTAAAACTATCTCTACTTATAAGAGGAGACACACAAAATATTCTGGCTTTACCTGGATGAAGACTCAAACTCATCTATGAGTTTGCCTTCATTTTACACCTTCATATTTCTCATAGGCATAACTAATTTTGCATTCCAGTAGCTTGTACTTCAATGAGGTATTTAAGATGAGCCTATAACTTAAAAGCCTGGAGAAAAGATGGCATGGCAAAATTGGCAGGCAATAATTTGTAGATGAGCTAGAACCCTAAGAAAGCCTAAGGATTATTGTAATTTAAACAAAGATTATTCTAAGTGTTACTTAACATACTTTAAGCACTTATGGTCACACTATTAACAGAATTCTGTAAGGAAGATACTGACCAATGGACCTAAGAGTGTAATAATCAAAAATATGGATTTGCTTCAGGTATGTTTCAAAATCTTGCTGTCAAGGATTCAGCAGTATGTTAATTTCTATGTTCATATTTTCAAGATAAACATAGTATTTCCATTCACTATTCTAACTGAAATAACATTGTGGTCATTCTGCCAAATTCCTGGTATTATGTCACTGAGATTTCAAAACTGGTACAGAAATACTTTATTTGTTTTACGTGATACACATTGCCAATATTTTCATTTTGGTCTAACTCCTTTTCAGCCCTTAAGATACTGCCAAAAGTTAATACTGAGAGCTGCTATAAATTTTGAAGAATATTCTATAACTTATCTTTTGTCTAAAAAAAATCTTTCTCTCATTAATATCAGGGCTACTTCCACTGAGCCACCTTCCCAGCCCTTGTTTTTTTTTGGGGGGGGGGGTCTGGTGGTGGGGCCTGAATCAGGGCTACTTCCAAACCAAGCCCCATTCAGAAAGATCTCTTAGCTACTCTGGTTAAAGAATTAAGAGCTAAAAGTTACCAAGGAAGTAGAAGAGAACATGGGTAGAGGTTAGAAGAGAATTAGACACCAGGGTTTGAATATCACTCCACCATATGCTAGCTATGAGTGTGTGGGCAAATGACTGCAGCTTCAGTCTATTCACCTATAACATGGAAATTAAATTACTTAAGTGGGCTGCCATAAGATTAGGTGAGATAAAATATACACGATGCACTTAGTAAAGTTGCCTGGATGTGCTCACAGAGCAATTTTAAATTACTTAACAATGAGTTCAGCACTGTCAAAAGCCACTTGAGAAGGGATCCTCAGAGCACACTCTGTCTAATAAACAGCTGACTGACTGGGTATGGAGACCAGTTGAACATCACAAGCTTGTGAGTATTTGTTGTGAGAGACATAACTACTTTTCCATTCTCCTATCACTACAATTCGAAGTAGAAAGGACCTAGAGGACTTACTCAAGTCTCTTAGTGTATTTCAGAATATTTCTTTTCTTGGGGGAATTAATTGTAGCCCAACAATGTGGTATTTCAATTATAGTATGGCCACTGAAATCTTTATAAATACTGCATATTCTCTAGAGAAATCCAATAATTGTATTCTTATCCCTAAGGGCCACAATTACCCACAACTGTGATGCTGAAGGAAAAACATTTTGTCTATGTCAAATTTACCAACATGCTTAAAAATAAAGATAAACTCATAAATCTCAAGTTGCCATGTTAAAGCAATTTAGATATAAGAAAGCACATTAAGTTTTACCTGAAGAGATCCATCAGCTGTTCTTCCTTTAGCCTCTCTTGGATTACGCGGACGATTATCAGTTCGGGAGTGATCGTCGTTGCCTACATATTTTTAAAATGTTCAACAATTAGGCTTAATGGAAATTCCGTATTCTTACATCTACCAGGTTGATCAAGCATAGAAACTAAAATAGCCTACTGATTCCAGTATTACATTATAGTTCGTATCCATGATTCTATCAAGAAATGGAAAAATATTCAGTAAGTCTGGATTAACAATCAGATACTGATTAGAATCCTCAAATAAGATGAACTAGTCACCAATCTTTAGTTACATTCTATATAAACCACAAGAAAGCTAATACTGTTACTACGTAAATCAAAGGCTAATTCCTTCCAATGTCAATCAGCAGAAAACAGGATAACACATAATTCCGTTGCCAGGCATTTCTTTCATGGGACTTCATACAGTTGTAAAAAATCGCCTTAATTTTTCAATAATGAAAATCATTATACCTTTGAAGCCTCCTCCTCGTCCTCTTCCTCCTTGTCCTCTTCCTCCCCCTCCACGCCGCCGTCCGTCTCCTCTGCGCAGGAAGCTCTCCCTCTCTTCCTCTGTTGGAGCTAATGACCAATCACTGAGTTCGTCTCTGTGGTCAGATTCTGTTTCAGAAGCATTTGATGCTTCAGAATTAGTTCCTATCGAGAGTTAAAAGTTATATACCATTGTCTGACATAAAAAAAAAGGTTAACAGAAGCTTCCAGAGACGAAGTTTCAGGGGTAATCCAATACTCTTCCCATTATGAAGCCCATCAGAAACTACTATGTTCTATTTAGTAAAACAAGTAATTTCAATTTCAAAGTGAAGGGTTTTGTAATACTTGAGACTATTCTGGTCATAAATACTTTTTTAAAGGGTATGTTATGAGCTACCTAAATTCAAACCTGAATGTGCCACATCTTTGAACAGCTGTGTTCTTTTAAACATCTGTGCTGTCTGGAGAAAAAGTTGTCTACAAGAATTAAATGCAAACTTTTGATACACAAAACTTCTATAAAGAGAGCTTTTTAACAAGATTTCACCCGGGGTTGGAAGGGAATGTACTCATTTTGATCACTTGTGAACAGGTGGCAAGAAGGCCACCATGGCATCTGCCTGAGGGAAGGGTCTCTATCAAATAATCCCCAGTGAAGGGGAATATACTTGACTGATGTATGGTTCACAACCTTCCCTCCCACTCCCAGTGGAATAATTCATAATTTAATAAAAGACTGCTACAAAAACTCATTATGCCTGAATGGATTAAAGACATAGGAGATGGGAGTGGAGGAAAAGAACTCCACAGTAAGGTGGAACTTTCTTGGTAAAAGAACAGAATTTTTGGGAGAGGGGTTAGGGGTTAGGTTCAAGGTTGGCCTTAGGAGCATGTGTCTTTCCCCACTCCAGTATATCAACTCTACTACCTCTCTCTCTTCCTCTGTTGGAGCTAATGACCAATTATAGCTTCACCATTATAGCTTCATTCCTGTGGATCTTGAAGGCTTTTCCATCTTAAAGAGTTCCTTTTTGAAATGCAAATATTTGTGAGATGGATTATACCTTATACCATCATCATTAGCAAGTTACATAGTAGATACACAGTTGAGCAAAAAGACAGTAGGCACTGGTAGTTGGGACTGGGTTCACTGAAAGGTATTGTGAGAGAAGAAGCATGGACAGAAGAGCTGGGAAGGCAAAGAAAAACTTTGCCTACTTCTAGACTGTGCCTAGGGCTGACTCTGGCCATGCCTCTAAAAATGTAGACCCCTGGTTAATATAGTCCATCCAGCAAGTATGACCAGCACTTGTCTGACAAAAAAAAAATGAGCCATAGTACACAGATGCAGAGTTCTGGCTATACAGTAATAAAATCAGGGGAGGTCTTAGGTCAACAATACACCAGGGTTTATACAGATGTATCTCCAAATCAGATCATGGATAGAACTCACAACTTCCCTGAAAACTGTGTGTGCCATTATCAGGTTTTTACACTGTATGTTTCTTGAATCACAATATGACCCATTGGCAGTTGGAAACCATGTTGTGAGAAATTGTTATCATGGAGGTTTAATGAGTATCAGAGATTAGCAGCTATTGAATCTAGGAACACATAAAAGTTACTGAGTAAAATGCTTAGTTTGTACCTGAAGTATATCCAGGACCGCGTCTGCCGTGCCCCCTATTTCTGTAAGGTCTACTACCTCGACCCATTCCTTGACCATCATCAGTCACATAGCCTTTTTCCTTATCTGTACGATTTGGTGGTGGTCTAGAACTAGCTCCAATCTGTCGCAACTGCTCATCAATTTGTAATCTCTCCAAACGCAACTGGTCTACTTCCTATTTAAAATATACAAGATAACAGTAAAAATAATTTGACATTTTACTTAATATCTTTCTCCTTTTTATCAGATAAAAAAGTATACTGGAAACATTTCAATTTCAGCTCTAAATTTACAGTAAACACTGTTAACAGCATTATCAGGGCATTGAATGGTCTCCTTAAAAAGAAAATTACTATAGATACTAGTTATTATTGTCCAAAATTAAAGATATGCTAGTTTGGGGATTTCTTAGTGACAGGATATTCAATAAAACAATACTAAAATGTATAAATACAGATAAATGACATTTAAGGTTTAATCAACTGTCAAAAAAAATCACATATTGCAAATTATCTTCATAGAAATGGATCTGCCAGTGAATATCTTAATTCACAAAGTACTGAGACTGGGCCATCTTTGGATGTGATTGTATGATTAAGGAAAAGTATTTTCCACAAATTGAATATATCCTTTATATGAAGAGGAATAACAACTATTTAGAAGCTAATCAAAATAACTATGTCTTGCATCATAACTTGGAAACCTTTCAAAATCTAAAACTTGGCTAACACAAGTATATTCACTTAAACAAAAGATACTCCAGGTTCTACTAACAGACCCTTCCTTATACAGAGTGCTTCCAATAAACTAGGTTCTGTAAAATCCAGATGACACATTTTTATAACTCGTCTTTCCAATCTATCCATAAACACCTCATTTTCTAGCTACAGAGAAACAGATCTGTAACTATAGTTAGTTAATGTCCCAGAAAAAGAGGTTATCACAGAGACTATCTGAATGAAAAGTTATTGGAGAAGACCCTTAAAACTTAGGTTTCTAAAATTTTGGAACATATCATAGCATCTGGAAAACAATAGATTAATACTTCATGGAATGTGTATAAAGGTTTTGTAAAACACAACGGAATACTTCTACTAGGGCAAAATAACCATCTTTTGCTTAGAGATGCAAGGGAAGATCTAGTGATGGAAAGAATGTCAATAAAACAGCTGGTGATAGCCAAATAAAATATTCAACAGTGAAGAAGAAAGCAAAAGATCTAAGAGAACAAGAGATGTGACACAATGTAACCTTAACTGCTAAGGTCTCTGTAATTACTTAAGCTAAGAGTATAAAGAAAAATACTTGCAACATATTACACATGAAACACACTGTCAAATAAAAATAAATCAAATATCATATCCATGCAAACTTTGCTGGATGAAACCTTGCCACTTTTAATTAACTTACCACTATGAAGTATAAATGAATTAGCCAACTATTACTATTTTTTCTTCCTTTCACTCTTATTTACATATAATTAGAATAATTTATCTTTATTTAAGCCAGCAAAAGAATAAAATTGTTATACAAACCAAACAAAGTCAGATTGCTGTTTATAGCACTCAGTAACAGCTACACTGCAGTTTTAATAGATATAAATACAAAGAAGCAAATAACAAAAATTAAACAGTAAGATTCTATTTTATTAAAATTTACAGGACGTTTTGGCCAAAGGAAATTTCAAAAAGACTCTAGTCTATAAAGTGACTTGCCTAAGGTCACATACCTAGTGATAGAAGTATTACTGCAGTTTATTATTGCAATCTAGATTGTACTCTTTCCACATCTTACAACCTCCTTGTTCTTACATCCCAGCTTGCAAGCTACAGGAGGCAAAATCATACAAGCACTCACTGACGAAAACAATTTTTTTTTGAATCACAGAGGATAGAAAAAATATGAAGGGCAAACACTGAATCAGAATACTTCATGGAATGCTAGGAGTGCCCTGCTAAGTGATATAAAAGCGACAACAAAGGCAAGTGTTATGAGCACAAAATTTAGCCTACACATAAAGTCTACAAAAGCTAGAAATAATCAAGGGGGCTACGTACAGGATTAACCAAATTGAATGTAAGTATTTAATGATGAGTTAGTGGAAACATAGGAATTTATTGAGAATTTACTAGTCCTCAAATTTATAATGAAAAAGCTTTGTTTTCAGGAGGGATATAAGCTGAATAAACTATTTTTTCTATGACCATTTACAGGGTTATACATTGTTATGCACTGACTATAATGAACAATAATTAATGAAAATTCAGTTTTTATATTTTAGCGCAAATGAATTAGAAAGTCATGTTCTCACCTTTAAGTAGTTCAGATGATAATCCAAAAGGACAGTAGCATTAGCGATGCTGTCTTTTGTTCCCACAAAAACAAATGGTACCATGCCCTGAAAAAGAAATTGCAACAATGAGCCCAAAAATATTTGTGATGAATAATTTGACAAAACAAATAATGATTAAATCCCTAGTACAGTCTAGTGAACAATAGTTGTACATATTTCTTGAAAATATAAGGAAAAAACCAAGTAGTTGGTATATTCTAATATGAATAAGGAGAGGTCAAAACAACACAAATAATTTTTTTGGTGCCAGTCCTGGATGTGAATTAGGGAACTATGTGCTGTTCCTTGGCTTTATTTGCTGTATTCTACCACTTGAGCCACTGTTCCATTTCCAGTTTTTTAAGTGGTCATTTAGAGATTTAGAGTCTAATGAACTTTCCTGCTGGCTTTGAACCACAATCCACAGATTTCAGCCACTTGAGTAGTTAGGATTATAGGCATAAGCCACTAAGGTGCCCAGCTAATCACACTCCAGTTTAAAGAGTACCATTAAATGTCAAAATCACAAAAAATATTAAAGTCATACATGATTTACCATGAGATGCATAAACAAAATGAATACTTTAAAATATTCCAATGCATTTACTCCAAGTTTTACCTAAATCAGAATCTTTAGAAAAATAATTCAAAACAACATATGGGGGACAAAACAACATATGGGGGACAGAAAAGTTAATACAATATAAAAAATTGCTCAACAAAAAATCTGTATGAATAAAAATGTAGTAGGTAATTTGCATGACAAAAAGTTAGGTATTTCCATGAGCATAAAGTTTATACAGATTATACAAATTCTAATAACACATTCAATCTTTTCTAAAAACTGTTTTATTTTCTATGCATACCACTTTAGTATATTAAAGCACAGATTTTAAATGAGATAATGTACAAACCCGCACACTTTTAGCCCATCAGTATAAATGAAAGGAAAAAAAAATATTTTTCACAAGCACTAGGGAAGCCCAGCCACAGTTGGGCAAAGAGTAGGTAATTCTGACAGTTAAAATCGAGAATAGTCCACTATTTGCTACTGGAGAAATATGCATGGTTACTGATAATCACCAACTAATACAAGCTATTATGGTAGCTTTGATATGGATACATTACAACCATTAGGCAAAGTTAAAAAGAGTGAGGAGCCAAGAAACTGTCCCTTGAGCCAAGTATCTTTCTCACACAGATTATCCATTTGGTAGGTGTTGCTACCGTTGGGCTGCTTTTGTTGCTTACAATTAATGGCTGACACAAGCTTTGGTTTTTCCGTATACATGAACATAGGTGCAGATGGAGAAGGAAACTGATCAATTACATGAACAATTACAAAGTACTAAATACTGACCTTCATCTAGTAGGTGAGGCATTGCCTCCTATTACTAAGGACAATCTGAAGAATCAGGTGACACTGAAAACCCATAGACTTCATGTGGATTTTTATGTATCAAAATAATGAAGCCTATAAATAAAATCTTATCTGAAAATACTGTTTTGGCTATTGTGTTTCTTCCCCAACTAACTTTGTTATGACGCTGTTAGCCCATATTATTTCACGAAATATAATATGACAGAATGTTACACTGCTCCAAATAATTACCAAACTATGCTTTCAAAGCCAATGTTTCAAATTCAGCTAACCTGACTTTGCAGAAAATCATTTAAAGACATTTTCTCTTAGAGCATGTCTGAACTGGTGGAGTAATTTAAGCATCTTGTCAGAAGACCTGAATCAATTCCAATGAAGAAAGGAGAAAAGAGAAGGTTGCTTTCAACTCATACACTAGAAAAGTGATTCCTTATTCTAGGATAAGAGTTGAGCTGCCCAGCTCAGATTACCCAATTTATTTGCAGATACAGTGCTCTGTACAACAGCATTTTTGGTTTTAATATCCCCTGAGTCATACATCTTTCTCATATAGTTTTCACAGACCAGGGAGAGGACCCTCTAATAAAAGTGTTATACTGAGGATGTGCAAAGTGGAGTAGTGAGAGGGGAGGGAAACTGGCAAATACACAGTCAAAGTTTCACAAGGAGTAAGGTCAAAATGAAGAGGCAAATGAGGGAGAAAGAGTGCTCCAGGTAGAATAAACTCACAGTGAGATTTATCATGCATGTCTAGAAGAATCAGAATATGATAATGTTCCAAGAGGCTTATTTGCAGTCTTTCTTAACAAGGGGACTAAATATTGAAATATAAACTTAATGTATTTTTCAAGGAATCTTTTCCTCATTGCCAAGCCTTGAGGTCAGGTTTCTGGGATTCCCCTGCTACAACTGATGAAACCACTACCACCTAAAACAGTATAAGGAATGCAAGTGATGTCCTTAACTATAACAAATGATACACAGAAGCCTGAACACAGGACTTTCTTTGAAGGGCTTCTAAACCCATTTCTAAATTGCTAGGTTAAATAGTGAAAAGTTTCTAAAAATGTTTTTCTTTTATTATGTGTGCACTAATTATACAAAATAATGGAATTTTGACAAATTAAGGTATCTAGCAGAAAGTATATTTTGACCTACTGTACCTACAAAATTTAAGAAAATGCAGCATAAAAAATATCTACCTTCAGCAGGAACAGGGAATCCATTATTCTAAAGATTTGTCACTGTGAACAAATTGAAAAGTATGGGCTGGGAAGGTGGCTCAGTGGTAGAGTGCTTGCCTCGTATACATGAGGAAAAGTATGCATAACTTTGGTTTCTAAGATCTTGTAAGCTGCCAATCAGATCTGTAAATAATATGAGTAGCCTAACAGTCTAATCAGAAAGAGACTCAAAATACCAACTGTTACATCTGAGTTGAAGAAATTTTAGTGTAATTCAAAGTTAAAAACAGTCTTACCCTCTGTACTTTTGTGCTATTAGGCTGAGAAAAATGGGCACTATTTTCCTTTAAATCTAAATGTTTTTTTTCTTCAGAGGAATTAGGTCCAACCCTTGAATTATTGGAAGGTAGGGAATTTGGTGGCATTATTTCCTGGATAAAAAAAAAATCAAAGAACACAAAACAGAAGTTTTCAAAAGGACCAATTTTGGGCTGCAGCTATGTTAGCTTAAGCAGTACAGTCTATGAAATACAAAATACTAAGTTCAAACCCCAGCAATGTCCCTGACCCTCAAGTAGAAAGCGCCAATTTAACAACTCCATTATTTCATCAATTATTTCTAGTAAACATACCATTTAATACTTAAATAATGATATATAAACATATTACAAAACTCAACTCTTCCTCCATGATCATTATACACAGTATTGCATATAAACTACTGAATCCAAATATTATGCAATAAAAGCCAAGGGTTTAATTTCAAATAAAAATACCTTACACAAAAGACTAAACAATATATGAAAATTACATTTTGGAGGGACAGTAGCTTAAGTATAGTATTGCACAGAAGGTATACAAGTACTGCAAGGGTAGCTACCATAAAATATAATAGGAAGGTAAAAGTTCAGATTATAAAATTTTAAAATGAGAACATTGGGGAAAGTGATGTATATTAGTCAGAAAAAAATTTAAAGTACAGAGAAAACATACATGTAACGTAATTCTCAAGGTAAAAGAACAGTAGAAAACCAGAAAGCTTAACTTGTCTTCTAATTTTGTCTGTGTCAGCAACATTAACATTTGAAAAGTGCTTTTTAAACAAAACACGTTCACATACATTATTTCATTAAGTTGTCACTAATATTAGCAAGCTTATGACTGTCCATTTTAAGAGCATAGGTTAAAGTTACTAATCCAAAATCATAGCATCCGAATAAATAGAGTCTACTATTAAACCACAAACAGTACTAAGTCGTATCAGATACATAAGCACAAAGCTCTGGAAAAAAAGAGGTTTTCCATTAATCTCATGTGTATTTCTGTTTCGAAGGTAATATGTCAAATTAAACAATAGAAACTTTTATTAGATAAACTAGAAATATATGAACAATAACATACCTCTTCTTGAGGGACATTTTTCTCATTTTCAGCCTCAATCCTCACCCTCACAACTCCTGATTTGTCCACAATTTCCTGAATCAGTTTTCCATTTTTTCCTATTACTTTACCTAAGAAATGAATAATTCATGTTTGGTTTTAAAAACATACCCTCAAACACCTCAATTACTCTAAACTATAACAATACACACATACATACACACACAGGGAACTGAATAAAATTCAAAACAAAAACCCTTGATTAGTATATGTGACCTGATTTGGTAAGGTTGAATTTTTAAGGTAGAAAAAGCTTATAGTGTATTAAGAGGGTATCCTTTGGCTTGCTGGTACTGTGGTATTTATCATGCTGAGAAGTTCTACAAAAGGAATTAAGGAGGATAGATAACAGTAAATATACCTGCACATTTGACAATTCCAATTCTTATCTATACTTGATTCAAATCTTATTTCTTTATGGTAAATATAATTAGAGCACATATGAAACAGATATTCAAAAGAAGCTTAAGCAGCTATACATCTATTTGAAAACAATAGAAACTGTTTGGGCTAATTTGTCAACAGAATATTATTTCTGTGCATTAGTCACAAATTAGAGCAGAATAGATGGAGTAGTCAGAGTGTAAGATTAAGAAAGCATGCTTTAAGTCAAAATTACAATGAAAAACTTACATATAAAAAAGCACTCCAACAAACTTGGTTAAAACTTCAAAGATTTCAAGTACTACTACTAAACAGCACTTGATTCTTTCCTTAATTTATAAAGCCAAAACTTGCTACATTACCTCATGGAGGAATCCATGTCTTTCACAAGCAGAGCACAGCTATTACACCCTGGATATGGGTAAGGGCACTTACTGGCTATTCAGCCGGACACTGGTGGTTCACACCTGTAATCCTACCTCTCAGGTGGCAGAGATCTGAGGATCAGTTTGAAGCCAGCCTGAGCAGGAAACTATGAGATTCTCATCTTTAATAAACCACCAAAAAGCTGGAAGTAGAACTGTGGCTCGAGTGGTAGCATACTAGCCTTCTCCAAAACAATTAAGGGCCAGCCGAGTGCCAGTGGTTCATGCCTGTAATCCTAGCTACTCAGGAGTCTGAGATCTAAGGATTATGGTTTGAAGCCAGCCAGGGCAGGAAAATCCATGAGACTCTTATCTCCAAATTACCCCAGAAGAACAGAAGTAGAGGTAGAGTTTTAGCCTTGAGTGCAAAAGCTCAAGTATGGCACCCAGGCCCTGAATTCAAGCCCCACAACCGATATACATACACACAAAATCTAAGGGACAGCTCCCAGGCCATGAGTGTGACCACTAATACTGGCACACAAAAAAAAGGAACTGATGTTATCAAATCAGGATTCCTAGGACCTTGCCAATTATTTATGCTCTTCTTTAAATGAAAAGGAGAAATAGGTAAGATTAGTTATCTACACCTTCCCAGTTTGTGTATAATTTATAAACATACTGATGAATGCTGACTTTAATAGTCTAGAAAAGTAAGAAAAAAGTGAGATTTTAGTACATTTCTATTGAGATTGTACATTGACTATTCTGCATTAACTGTAGCTGACTAAACACTTAAACTCATTGTCAAAGGTGGTGAAGAGCAAGCAAATTTTTTTTTTTCGGTCAGTCATGGGGCCTGAACTCTGGGCCTGGGTGCTATACCTCAGGTCTTCAGCTCAAAGCTAGTGCTCTACCACTTGAGCCAAAGAGCCACTTCTAGCTTTTTCTGCTTATGTGGTGCTCAAGAATCAAACCCAGGACCTCATGCAAGCAAGGCAAGCACTCTATCACTGAGCCAACTTCCCAGCCCCAGAATAAGCAAATTTAAAGAAAGACAAATCAGTGTACATGTTAAAGAGATCAGTCATATTGTGAGACTTTAAGGAAACATATGCAATACTGATTATGACATCTCCTAAAGACCTGCATAAAAAGGCTTTCTGAAAATCTCCAACCATCCCAGTGTTGCAGGATACTGCCTCAAAAGAATTTTTTTAATTTTTTTATTGTGAAAATACTGTACAGAGGGGTTACAATTACATGGGCAAGATAATGAGTACATTTCTTATCAAGCATTGCAGCCTCTTTCTTTGTTTCCCCTTCCTATCCTCCCTCCCCCCCACCCAACCCTCCCATGCCTCAAAAGAATTCTCTTATTTGGCTCCTCTTTTTCCAGTAAGACCAAAGGTGGAATCTAGATTTACCATTTAGTAACAATCCAATTCTACATCACAGGTATTTCTAAAACCCAAAGATCGACTTACTACAATCCTGCTCTACTAACATAGTTATTTTACTGAGTCTCCTACTAATGTCCAGAACTGTAAGAGTACTTTATACACACAAAGCACGCCCCATATCCATCTCTCAGAAAGGTAGATAGTATTATCACATTTATTTGAAAAATAGGGAAGATTCTACTCTGGGAGACTATTATCAATTGTCCAGAGTTGCACAGCTACCAAATAATGAAGTATGACTGAACTCCTATGCCCAAGCACTTCTGCCTACCATAATACCACCTTCAAAATAAACATTCATGGAACTGAAACCTAAATTTCCATCGACATGATAATTTTAAGACACTTTTGGCTATGTTTTCCTAAGAATGCCTCAATTTCTAAATTTACAGCAACATTCCTTATTCAACCTACATGTACGTGGTTAATAACTTATAAATAAGAAAATCTTATTTATAACCTCAAAACCTTAAGATAATTAATTCACCCTGTATGTGACTCTTTTATACAACTGGCATATAAGTCACTTAAATAATGTTAGTGATCTTCTTTAGTCACCTATAATATAGAAGTGAAGTATTAATTTCTCATAATTTCATTTGTACTTGTACTTTATATTCGAGTTATTTTCAGAGGAGAAAGAAATACCATGGGCTTAGAGCCAGGGTTTTTTGCTATGTAGCTCAGGCTGACCTTGAATTCCCCATCTACCTGTTTCAACCTCCTGAATGCTGGGATTACAAACAGGCACACACCAGCATACAGTCATTACTAGTGCTTTTCACTGACATTAGAAGATATTCCTATCCTATGCTGACTAAAAAGCAAACCAAGTAGCTTTGAAATTATGCATATAAAATAAACAAGAAAGCCTTTTTTTCCATCTTCAAGTTAGTCTCAACCTTATAAAATCCTATTTGATCTCTTGATGTGGTTTCAATATAGTCTACTGAAGATTGCTGCAATGTTTGCGAGTATGGGTGAAGAATTTCTATATATCTTCAGATATTTGTGATGGTGGTCATGAAATAGTACTCAAGTCAAATATTTGGACTTCTAGTTTGGAACTTATTAGATTTAAGAAGTCTACATTCAGATCTTCATCGGAGATAATTCACATGAATGCTATCACTTTGAGTCCATTTTAAAGATCAAGTCCCAAAATATTCCAAATTATGGGGAATCCTAATATTCATTTAAAATATTCATTTTAAGTAACAAAAAATTACATGGTGAGGAGGCTGGGCAAAATGTATTCTTCCAAGCATTAGTAACTATGAACCTGCAAAACAATCTCTTTTACACTTCCATTAAATTATGTTAAATGAAAGAAAATGAGATTTTATTAGTATAAAAATTTGTTTACCCTCATTTCTTTGTAATCTATGTCAATGGTTATTTCTGACTTACCTACTAAATTCCTTGGAACTTGTATTACATCTTCAGCAAATTCAAGAAAGCTTCTAGCCTTTTTTACTGCATCCTGATCCTAACAAGAAGAGAAGTTTCAAGACTAAAGTTAAACTACTGATATTTTTGTGGGGAGAAACTATCTGGTAAAATATTTACCTCTCCATAAATATGAAATGTGCAGGTGTCTTCATCTAGATCAATAGCAGTGACTCCAGGTACTTTTCTAGCTTGCTGGATATTAGCACCATGAGTACCAATAGCTAGACCCATCAGATCTTCTCGAACGATAAACTGTTCATGAAACCTTGAGGCAAGCTGCCTTGAACTCTGAAGAGAAACATACATCTGATGACTATGCTTGATTAACTATTAAGACAATTGAATATAGGTCAGCCATGTAAATTGTCTTGAGCCCGTATATCAGGGGCCTATAAATTGATTTCAGTTGAAAACTAATTTTAGAAATGATCTCCCATAGCACAAGTACTTTCTAGGTTAGTGAAGGTCCATGCCATATGATTCATTTCTGTTGATAGGAATAGAGCTACTGACAGTTTTCCAACTTGAAAACCTATTTGCAAGGCTGCCATAGTTAACCAATGGCATCAACAATGTAATAATTAATTAGAAGCACATCAAATGTTTCCAAATAAAAACCAGCTCACTGGGTCTGGCAGACTCAAATAAAATTTAAATAAAAAGGTAAAAGAATCCCCCTATGGAAATCATGACTTCTCTTCTCCCCAGACCTAATCAAAGAAACCAAAAAAGTTGCTTGGTAGTTAAATGAATCTTAACAGTACGTCAAAAACTAAAACTGACCTACAATGAGGTTCAGAGTCTGCTAGACCTTGTGATCTGGATCCACAAGTATGATGAACGCTTCAAAATATATTCAGTGTGACAAAACTAAATTCCATTGATATCCAAACTTGTGGATAATTGTTTTCTTTAAATAGTATATCAAAATTTAAAGTTTATTTCTAGCATGCCATTAATGAAAAACAAACATATTAGTGGCTCATGTTGAAAAATGGGTATTTCTTATAGGAATAAAATGAATCTGTTTATTATTAGTAGTGAAAAATAGGCATGCATACTAGTTTCTCATTATTCAGCACAGCTAATTTGAAAGAAATGAATTCACCTAGTGTATGTAAACTAATTTTAAAAGTACACAATCCACTTAAAATATAGTAATAAGTATACACAATCTACCTAGGACTTTCCAAGAAAGCATGTTTTTTTGAGTACTGGTTCATTAGCCTAATTCATTCTTTTCATTGATAACTTACTGACAAATGGTAACAGAGCATTTAGGAAAAACTAGATGTTTAAGAAGATGCATGAGTATACTTCCATGATACTCACAATTAAAGAGGCTACTCTGGATAAAAGTTATGGCAACATCACTGAAGAAACCACAAAATGGTGAACACAGGACAAGATGAAAGGACAAGCAACAATCAATCAAACAGAGCTACATGGCAATAAGAAAAACTTTTCTTTCCTACCAAGGGTTCAGAAACCACATGTCAAGTTGGAAGGTGGCAAAAAAATAGGGCTCTATGTGAACACAGCCTTGACCACCTTCTCTCAATAAATATGCACTTTGGAACTCCTTTATCTCCACTGCTATTTTCCCCCTAATGAAATGAATAAGGATGAGGAATTCTGATCTACTTGAGTTGGTATATTAAAATAAAATCCATTTTGTTTCTATGGCAATGGATGGAAGTACTAAATAGTTATCAATGAAAATAAATGTATGGTGATGGAAATTATTGGAGGATTAATAAAAGTAGATAAAATGCACCTTAAGAGACGAAATAGTAAGTTAGGGAAATAGCCTCTGGCAGGAATCTGAAGACAGACAGGAGTTTTAAAGAGTGACAACCAATTAGAATGAAGAAGTTCTATACCCTTTTAAACAGAGATAAACATACATAATGAAAGGAATATGATTAGATATTTATATACTGTCCAGTACTTTACTAATAATATGTTCTATGGAGGAAGCATTGCTTCAATTTACAGCAGCTTTGAAAACGTATAGTAAAACTGAATTACCAGAAGTTCCTTAAAGACATGAAATGCTGTTTAATTTTGAAACACCAGCCATGAATATTGTAATATGATTATGCTTTGTACATTTAATCTTCCAAATTATAAAGAATTAAGACAAGCTGCCCATATTCAATTTTGAAAAAGTACAACTGTCATTTGTAGGTAGTCTTACAAACAGAGCTAGGGAAAGTGACATACCTCCAGTTGCTTACTGGCCTCTTCATTTCTCAGGATCAGCGATAATTTAGTGCGGAGACTCCGAAAGTGCATGTCAATCAGCATATGTGCTCGCTTTGAGGTGACTTCATTGATGGACTAGGTAAGGTAACAACATTAGTCTCAAAGGAAATTGCTCCAAATGAAATAAACCAAAACTAGATGATATAGAAAAACTCACCAAAATGACAAGCTGATAAGTTTCTGGGTCATAAGATACAGAAAAGGCACCAACTGCCTTTTTAAAGTCTTTATGTGCAGATTCTTTAGCACACCTAGAAATTAAAAAACTCATTGTTAAGAGGGGAACTACTTTCCTCTGCAGGCTACCTACCCCAGTTCTTTTTGCTTTAGTGATTACGATAATGTCTCACCCTACTGTTTGGCGCTGGCCTTGGTCTTAGATACTCCTATTTGCACTTCCAGTACAACTAGGTTGATTGTACCACCATGTCTGGCTACTTTGTTAAGAAGGGGCCTTGCCTTTTGCCTCAGCTATTTTTAAAATTTACTTAACCTGGCCTTATTTCTTCTTTTGCAAAGAAAAACAGCTGGCCTCTTGAATGAGAGTAGGGAATACATATGAATGAAAAATGCAACAATTTTATATCCACAATCGTTAGTCGATCTATTCTGTAATATTTCAGTGAGATACAAGATGTCCACATCAGACTTACTACTTTTGGGAATTTAAATCATTTTTTCCCAAAATTCACTGAATATAAATCCCAACTTCTAATATTTTAAAATTTGTATTCTTTTAATTGCATATCATTTCACTTGTATCTCCTCAGCGACTCTCATGTGATAACTTACATTTGCCGTAAGTCTTCTGGTACTTCCAGCTTGATTTTATGAAAAGTATCCTTAGTAGCAGGTTTGTTGGGATTCACAGATCTTAGGCGCTCAATTGTGACAATTTCATTGTATGTAGCATCACAGGCTGCATATTCTATCACATAAAACTGACAAAATAAATAAGTCACTTTTAGCTTTTAAAGCAAAAAGTGAAAAAATTATATACCTGTTTTAAAAATAAATCCTCTAGAGGAAAACAAAACTTTAATTACAATATATGAAATGCACTAATTATACAGTGAAACGTTTTAATAAAATGACTAAAATAAGACATTCAAATAGCAACCTAAACTATAATGTAACCTTAACCAGGTTTATGAAAGGGAAATAGTATAAGGAAAAAAAAAATTAAGCACTTTCTTACCTCACCCTTTATCATCCTCACTTTGGCTAACCACCAACAGCAAGGCTCCTTTTCATTTGCTCTGGAATAAACCTACACAAAAATTACAACATACAATATTTGGTGATTAATGTTAAGTTGGAAATACATAGATTATCAGACACTGAGAAAACTTTCATGAAATTCCTCTAGGTATCCTTTAAACCATGTAACTTTTAAATCATATGCCTTCAATCAAATTGTACCTCTGTCTATGCTTTCTGAGCTAGACAAAGTTACCTAATCAGAAGTTACCTGAGACTGCTTGAGAGTAAGCTCCCTGCTATAAGTAGTTTTTTACATCTTCGTTCTACTTTATGTAATTAATACTCCAAACACAGATGCTTAGGAAAAGCTGCGATTCATACACATAGATATACTTTCCTTAGGTAGTGAGCTATAAAATTTACTGGAATTTACTGACTGGCCTACTGTGTGAATATCAAATGTGTAAGACTGCTGACCAGTCAGCACTAGGGCCTTCATTCCTCCAAATTCCTCTCCATTAAAAAGGACAAATTCACATACACTGTCAGTCTCTGAGTATTGTCTTCCTACTTCATCACACGATTGTGGATCAATTCTAAATTTCTCTGGAGGATACTAGCAAATCAAGGTTGATAGAAAAGTACTGTATATATGCAAAGAGAAATGGAAATACTCAGAAGCACAAAGGAAAATAAGAAAGAGGAGAGGAGAGGAGGGGAGGGTAAGGGAGGGAAAGGGAGGGGAAGAGAGGAGAAGGGAAGGGAGGAGAGGAGAAGAGAGGAGAGGAGAGGAGAGGAGAGGAGAGGAGAGGAAAGGAAAGGAGAGGAGAGGAGGGGAGGGGAGGGGAGGGGAGAAGAGTAAAAGGCTGAAAGCAAGTCAGGTTCTCACTCATTTCCCCTTTACAACCAAAGCTAATGGTTATTCAATAAGGTGACTAAAATGTAGCATAAGTTAAGGAACCTATCTTTCCCTCTTACCTCTATTAGTCTCTCAACTCTTAATCTACTCTAATGGCTGACTCTTAGATACTTTAGTCAGCTCACCACAGAAATTTCAACTTGTCATGTCATGTGATTACATTGAAAAACAAAAGATCTTCTTCTTCATCAAACACTTCCAATATAGTACTTCCAATATAGACAGACTAAAAAATGTGGTCCTTGCCTTCAGAAAGCTCATAATGTCCTGGAGAAGTGGACATTTAAAGTTTTTGAACTACATGCAATGTTTCTATTTCATTAGTATTGCTTTCAAAACAAAACCCAGTTGCTTATAGCTACTCAGTATATTCTTGGTAAGTATATAAAACTTTATTCCATTTCCACTTATAAACTATGGAGAGAACACAGCCCTAGACATATAGAGACATTCCTGACTACATCCTAAAACATTGCAGCCTTGTGTATGGTTACCTGTTTTGATTTTCTTTCTTCATGACTTTCACTTGCTATGACCCTCATGACTAAACTAAGGCAGGAGATTGTCCTGTTTTCCTGTACTTTTAGCACTCAAGAGCAAAAGAGTTTAAGGACTTAGTACCTTTTGTTTTATCTCTATAAAAGTATTCTGCATACAATAAATACTCAAGAAATTTCCACAATGGAAATAAAAGATGAAGCTTAAAATGCAGTGTGTAAAAGGCTAAGAAACTACACAAAACTGTAACGTCAAAACATTTTAAACGTGGATTAATAAAAAAAAATTCCCAATGAATAGGGAATCATGAACACAATGATTTTGATCATGCGTTAAGTCTCTATAGCAACTTTTAGTCAAAGAGCTCCATGGGAGATGAGCATGGTTCAGAGTATGTCCTGTGAAAAAAGGTTTTATTATACGTATAAACTAAAAGGTGTATTTTCAAAAATTATATACCAGGAAGATATTAAGGTTTAAGAAAAAAATACAATAAACTGCCTATATACTCTTAAAAGGATATTACATAGCATCAAAACACTAATAAAACTCAAAGTAGTTTAAACATTGCTAAAGGCAAGGTATAATTAAATATCCGAAGCAAATTAAGTACTTCGCACTCCTTGAATATTTAATAATTTCTTGACAGTGGTAACTCACCTCAACTTCATCACTTTCATTTATATCTTTATTATAACCTACAGGTGGTGGGAATCTCACATCATGGAATGGGATCTGCCTCTCTGGCTGCCAGCTGAAAATAAGCAAACAAAATTTGTTTACCATATTTTTGAAGTTTAATTCAAACAGTGACCATTTTGCAATCAACTTGGATAAGCGCGGAATCCTCCCCCCTTTTTTTTCTGGTTTAGAGAAGCAAATGCTTTCAAACAGCCAGTTGTTGCTGAGTGGAGCACAATGAGAATGTACAGACATTTCAACAGTCTGCATGCAGCATTGCAGCCTTATACTTCCATGGGAAATTCTTCTCTAAACAAACTAGATCAAAATAGTTTTTCAAAATTTTTTATTCCAGTAATTTCAATTTGTAAGAGTTTAAATACAAATTCACAACAGAAAAATACCATAAATACTTAAAATGAAATGGTAGTATCAGCAAATGTTAGTAGTATCATCAACATACTTCTTTTGACTTGCAAAGAACACTGAAAGACATTCCATCAACTGCCAAAACTGTCCTCTGATTCTCAAGCAAAATGGAGCAGTCAGCACATCAACAATTCACAACTCACTTTTACCCCATAAAATTTTAGATCCCACGAGGTGGTCAATTCTTGTCATGGGTAGCCGCTGCTGATCAGTTTGACGCATCGGCATGCACTGGGTTGGTGGGGGTGTCCTAAACCACAGAAACCCAATGGAGACAGCCTACAGTAGTTCAATTAAGTTGCCTGTGTTTTCTATTTTTTAAATTTAAAATGATATGGAGCAACTGTAGAAGACACCAAATCATTCTCTTTGTTGTTGTTTTCATTGGTTGTTGGGCTTGAAAGCTTGGTGCCCAAGGACAGTGCTCCACCACTTTAAGCTACAGCTCCATTTCTGGTTTTCTGATGGTTAATTGGAGATAAAGAGTCTCAAGGCCATTCCAGCCCTGGAGACTTTGAACCACAATCCAGAGATCTCTGCCTCCTGAGTAGTTAGGATTATAGGCCACAGCCCCCAGCACCTGGCAAATTATTCTTTTACACCCACCAAAGATTTAAAATGTAGTAAAAAAACCCAAAACTCTACCAAAGCACTGCAGCATTCAACTGCTGGAGCAGTGACTTATATTATCCATACAGATAGTTGGAGATTCAAGACAAGGAACAAAAGAAGCTGGGACAGTAACTTTTAAAAATATTGCCTGAGTGCTATTCAAATAGCGTATACCTATTTATTTATTCTTTGTCAATGGCTTTCTGTAGTAAAGATGATTTTCTTTTATTTTGGGGGGGGGTCTGGTCATGGGGCCTGAACTCTGGGCCTGGGCGCTGTCCATCAGCTCTTCAGCTCAAGGCTAGTGCTCTACCACTTCAGCCACAGCACCACTTCCAGTTTTCTGATTAGTTTATTGGAGATAAGAGTCTCATGGACTTTCCTGCCTATGCTAGCTTTAAACTGCGATTTTCAGATCTCAGCCTCCTGAATAGCTAGGATTACAGAAGTGAGCCACTGGCGCCTGGCAGCTTATTCCTATTGAGGAATGATAATTTTGTTTGTGCTTTTGCTTTTTAAAGAGCTACTATGTAAGAGCAAAAATAAGTCAGAATTTTTGGAAATCTGAAGGCTGAAATTTGACTAAACCCATCTTGACTTACTATACAAACTTGAAAACTATTTTTAAAATCATCTTTACTGGGGCTAGGAAGGTGGCTCAGTGGTAGAATGCTTGCCTTGCATGCTTAAGGCCCTGGGCTTGATTCCTCAGCACCACATAAGCAAAAAGAAAAAAGCCAGAAGTGGTACTGTGGCTCAAGTGGTAGAGCGCTAGCCTTCAGCTGAAGAGTTGAGGGACAGCGCCCAGGCCCAGAGTTCAGGCCCCACGACCGCCCCCCCACAAAAAAGAAAATCATCTTTACTACAGAAAGCCTTTTAAATATTGAAAAATCAGTGACTTTTAACATGTGACAAATTCACTGATAAATGTGATTTGTAAGGCATATATTAACATAGAATACAAGTTTCTTGATTTGAAAGAAGAAAAACTGACTTTATTTGAATATATAAAGATTAAAAAAATCAAGGAAGTGGTGCTGTGACTCAAGGGGTAAAGCACTGGCCTTGAGCTGAAGAGATGAGGGACAGCGCCCAAGCCCAGAGTTCAAGCCCCACGACTGACCAAAAAACAAAAAACAAAATAAAGTTTCTGAAATATTTACTAAAAAATAATCAAATCTCCTATTCAAAAAGTATGAAATATGATGCTAGAGACCAATGGTTTTCACCTGTAATCCGAGTTACTCAGGAGGCTGAGATTGGAGGATCTAAGGCAGCCCAGGCAAGAATGTCCACAAAACTTTTTTTGGGGGGGGTTAACATTCCAAACATGTATAACCAATGAACATGGCCTAGATTTTTTTATTGGTATTTACTTCAGTAACTTGAATCCACATATATAAGCAGAATATAACCAGAGTTACAAGTAAACACAGATTATACATGCAAATTTCGGTTCACAAAGGTCATATGTGCAGGTACAACTCTTCATGTTTACAAGATGCGATTTTACATTTTTTAAAGTTTGGCCATAACTTTTTTTCTTTTTTTTGTAGGTCGTGGGGCTTGAACTCTGGGCCTGGGTGCTGTCCTTCAGCTCTTCAGCTCAAGGCTAGTACTCTACCACTTGAGCCACAGCGCCACTTATGGCTTTTTCTGATTCTGTGGTGCTGAGGAATCGAACCCAGGGCCTCATACATGCAAGGCAAGCACTGTACCACTGAGTCACCTTCCCAGCCCCACAAAACTCTTATCTCCAATTAACTACTAGAAACCCAGAAGTGAGGCTGTACCTCAAAGTGGTAGAGTAGTAGCCTTGAGCAAAAAAGATCAGGGACAGCACTGAAAACTATGGAGTAGAGTGACAGGTGTTTCTTCATAACTGACACAAAGGGTAAATATCACTGGAATTCTAGCTACTCGGGAGGCTGAGATCTGAGGATAGGAAGATAGTGGTTCAAAGCCAGCCTGGGCAGAAAAGTCCATGAGACTCTTAGCTCCAATTAACCACCAAAAATCCTGAAGTGCAGAAGTGGAGGTGTGACTCAAGTAGAAGAGAAACAGCCTTGGGCAAAAATGATAAAGGACAGCACCTAGATCCTGAGTTCAAGCCACCAGTATCAGCACACAAAAAAACAGAAAGAAAGAAAAAAAAAGAAAGAGTAAACATAATCTCAAGTTCTATGGAGTACTGTTTGTATATATGTTTTCTACTATTATGCTCAAAGTCAATATAGTATCTCACACTTGATGAACACAAAGAAAAAGTGTTGCTAAATTTCAGATTCCTGGGATGACAGCTTGAAAAGAAATGTTTATGCAGATATGGCACAGGAGATAAATAAATTAGGAAGTCAATAGATGGAATACTTTAAAGTTTAGGGTAGAAATCTGAATGAAAACCAAAATGAACTAATGTGATAAAGCAATGTATTAACTAGACACATGTAGAGAGAAAATGACTGTTTGCTTAATAGTTGAGATTACAGATAGGAGAAACGAGAAGCCTGGCAAATAAAGATAACTCTTTTTTGTTATAGGAAACAGTGTTTGCTTACTGTACAGAGCAAATAGATAGAGTGTAATTAGAAGAAAAAAAGTACTCTCCAAATTATGAAAGATTCCTGTACTAGAGGTGTGATGCTTTTCTGCTTACTGTACAACCACAGACACTTGAAATAGGTAAAAGGTAAATTGGATTTTTGGCTTTCTGTACTCGGAGAAGAGTAATTATTCAAATTTATATCCTGAACTAACATTATTAGCCTAGAAGGGCTGAATATTCTCAATCAATTTACTCTGCCCTTCTCAATGTGTTTCAGCACGCAGGGATACTACTTTGTCCCTCTGTAGGCTAAAAGACTGAATGTGATTCCACCCTAATTACGAAACTTTCTAGATGCTGAAATGCAAGCTTGCTCTTAAAGAGCTTTAGACGCAAGATATTTTTGCTTATTGCTCATTATGTCTGGTTCACATTTGTTAGCAGATTTACTGAGATACATTTCAAAAGCCATACAACTCACTCATTTAAAATTACATTTCAGGGCTGGGAAGGTGGCTCAGTGGTAGAGCGCTTGCCTTGCATGCATGAGGCCCTGGGTTTGATTCCTCAGCACCACATAAGCAAAACAAGAAAAAAGCCGGAAGTGGCGCTGTGGCTCAAATGGTAGAGCACTAGCCTTGAGCTGAGGAGCTGCGGGACAGTGCCCAGGCCCAGAGTTCAGGCCCCATGACCAGACCCCCCCACAAAAAAATAAAATAAAATAAAATTACATTTCAATGGTTTCTAGTGTGTGTGTTCAGAGATACCATCAATTTTAACTAGTGAACTTTAGAACGTTTTCATCCTCAGAATGATGTCTTAGCTAAGGCTTCTCTCCTCAATGCCTGAAGAAGTACAAAGGAACTACTAATCCAGAGTCTGTCTACAGATTTCTAGCCTGCCTTTAACATACTATTAGTTTTCTTGGTACCTAAAAGCCCAAAAATTTTCACTCATAATCATCAGAGTTCAGCAAAATCCTGAGATCATGGCCATACCTACATTATGGCCAAAGATTTTACATGTGCTTTAGTATTTTGAATGGCTACTTTATTAATACTCTACACATGTAATCAATAGATTTGGGTTGCCCAATAAAATGACAAGATCTACACCATTGACATTTTTATACAATTCACATTCCTAGATGTCTAAATATTTTTATTTTATGATCTAACAAAAGAAAGCTGAAAAGATGCTGTTGTAACAGATTGTAAATATATTAAGTATAAAAATAAGCTAATGGGTAAATACTATTGTTTCTGATAAAATATACTAGATAACTAAAGCTATCATTAAGATTTAATGAAATGAAAGACACATACATCTTTGATGAAAAATTGCCATGAATTTTCAACTTTCCAAAAAAAAAACGCAACATTCAAACTTTCAATTACTAATACAGAAAAATATGGTTTCCATATTCACAGGCAAGGAGATAAAAAGATTAGATATAGGTCCATCTTGAACCATTCTATAAGAAGAATATCCTATTATACACCCCAACCTCTAAAGATACTAGTTGAAGTAGTCACTCCATTGTCTAATTTTTTAATTGTTTAATAGTCTTCAGTAAATTTTGGTCAGTAATAGGAAAAACACTCAAACTAGACTTGAATTAATTTTTAGACACTGAGGAGCAGAAACAGGAATTGAACAAATTTTTAGTGATCCTAAACATCAAAATTACGTGTTAACATACTTACTTGTTTTCAAATGCGACTGTTATTGAATCTTCATGGACATCCTTTACAAATGCCTGTAAGAAAAGCACAAAAAATTAACTTTTAGATATAAGGACCATTTTCAGTTAAATTTTAGAGGTAATGCCAGATGCAGGTAGCTCACGCCTGTAATTCTGACTACTCAGGATGCTGAGATCTGAGGATCGCGGTTCAAAGCCAGCCTGGGCAGGAACAATCATGAGACTCTTATCTGCAATTGAGCACCAGAAAACTGGAATTGGTACTGTGGTTCCAATGGAAGAATGCTAGCGTTGAGCTGAAAAGCTGAGGGACAGTGCTCAGGCCCAGAGTTCAAGCCACACGACCGACAAAATTAAAAAAAAAAAATTAGAGGTAGTAAACAGTCTATGTTTCAGACTAAAAAGGAACTTTGATTGAAAGTCAGTATCTAAGGTTTGTTCACTCATCATTGTTCACTCATCATGTCTATACTGTCATATACTGTATGCTAGGCCATAGGAATACAGTTAAAACAACAAGCAAGGAAAAATTGTGAGACTAGCATGTCAAAGAGAAACAAGTATATTGAAGATTACAATGCAGTGGTAATAGTTGGAGGTTTCATTTTAGGCTACAAATATTAAAAACTAAGAAACCTGTTACAGAACCATATGTCAGTATAGATTTGTGATAACTTTTCCATAAATGCAGTTCCTTCTATCCTGTTGTCTTTTCCCTCTTTTCACCTAGCTATTTACTATTGTACTTAAACTTTAAGATTTCAGTTCAGATGTCATTTTCTATAGAAATATCCAGAAGAACAAGCAGGTTAAACACTATCCTCTGCATTCTTGTGGAATCCTGTTCTTATTCATATATTTATTACATTTTCTCCTTTGCCAATAAGCTTCCTGAGGGTAGTTTAACCATATCATTTTATTCAGTTATCTTCCAGAGTACTTAGTATCATATACAATGAACAGTTAAGTGTCCTGTTACCCTGGAGAAAAGGCCCGTGTGAGTGGCAGTAGTTGGATGAAGGAAGATATATTGAAGGTGAGATTTCCCTTAACCTTAAAGGGTAAGGTGGAATTGGCCAAACTAAAGGACATGGAGAACAATGGTGGAGAAAGTGAGGTATTCCACCAAGGTGAGAAGCGTCCAGAAGAGAACTTAAGACTGAGAAGCAGCTTAGAATATGACAGAGATAAACCTTTTGTCATTAAGGAAACCAAGACAAATCAAATGGCACAAGAGTAGTGTTTTCAACAAATGCTGTGGGAATAGTTGCACATTCACATGCAAAACATTAAACTGACATTTATCTCATACCATACAAGAATCAACAAAATGCACTGGAATCCTAAATAAATATAACAGATATAAAATTCTTAGAAAATATAGTAGGTCCTCACAATTTTGGATACATGTTACTGGAAAATAATGAATTGGGATTAAGAATCATCTTTGACTTCTGTAGCTTCAGCAATTGGCACAATTTCTATTATTATGGGTATAGAATAAGTGTTTTAAGCAAGCAAATGTTTGAGTGCAAAAGGATTATTTGATTGTTTGCTTTTGGGCAGTACTGGTTGTAAACGCAGAGCCTTGTATTTGCTAGGTGAAGACTCTATCAAGTGAATCACAGTTGTTCCTTTTTTTTGCATAAGGTACCTTTTCAGACAAGGTCTTTGGCTGGAAAATAGAACCTTGGATCACAATAGCTAGGATAACAAGTATATACCTCTTACAAATTGTCTGCCAGAGTAGCCTTGAACCACAATTTTCCTGATTTCCATCTTCCAAGGAATTAGGATTACAGGCGTAAACCACTACAGTCACTGCGAAAAGATCTTTTAAAGACTCTCAAATATCTAGTTACAGCATATGAATCAAATATTAAATAACTGCTTTAAAAATTGTAGAAGCTAAGGCAGGGCTCTGGGAAAAACAGTTAATATGGAAACAACTTGAACAGAAACATCAAGCTCCATCAATTATGCTTGAATGAAAAAAAAGTTATACTAGAAGAAAAACTTGTCTGGAAAGAAATATACTATGGTTAAAATATTAAATGTTTCCCACAAGGCACCTGGTAGTAGTACTATTGCAGGAGGTGCTAGAAACTTAAGTTGGTGGGGACTAGCCAGAGAAGTAGGTCACTGGTGGTGTGTCCTTGGGGGCTAATACCTTGTCTGTGGCCATTTCCTGTCTCCCTTTCTTGCTGGCTCCCATGAGGTAAGAAACTTTGTTCAGCCACAAGCTCTTGCTGGCATGTTCTGCTTCATCACAGGCCCACAGCAATGGAGTAAGCCAGCCATGGAATAAAACCTTTGAAACCACGAATCAAAATAAAATGTCCTCCTTTTAAGTCATTCTCTGGCATTATTTGTCAAAGCAAAGAAAAACCTAACACACAGAAAACTGGTACCACTGAAGTTGGGGTTTTTGCGTTTTATGTGATTCAGAAGTCTTTTGAACTGGTCTGGGATAAGAATTTAGGAAAGGCTGGAGATACAGACTAGAAAAGTCCTAGAACGCTGTAAGCAGAGCTTAATGGGTGATTGTAGTGTGAGCTCAGAGAAACAGAAAGCGAATAGGAATGAATGCAAATAATGAAATCCAGTTTCATGAGGTTTCATATAGGAAGGAGGAACTGGGAACTGAGAGGTTATTTACCTTATATCCTGGCTAAGAATTTGTCTACATTTTGTTCCTGCCCTAAGACCTTGTAGGGGCTGATCATGGAAATTTCAAGGCACTCTGACAGCTGGCATGAGTACTGATGGCTGCTTTTAGCAGGTTCGTAATGTGAATTGGGAGCAAATAGCAGAGGAGAAAGATTTTTTAAAAAGGACAATACTTAAAGTTGAGGCTAGGGGACCAGGCATAGTGCCTAGGTCACACATGTGCCCTGGCTACTCAGGGGAATGGAGACAAGAGGACAGCAATTCAACTAGCCTGGGAAAAGTTAGTGAGAACATATCTTAGAAACCAACTAAAAAAGACTACAGTGTGGCTCAAGAGATAAAGAGTTTTTACCTAACAAATACAAGGCCCTGAAAAGAAAATTAAGGCTAAACACAGCTTGGGAAATTAGTACCAATGAAAAGAGGCCAAGTCACCAGGCATGGTGGCTGACGCCTGTAATCCTAGGTTCTTGTGAGGCTGAGATTGAGCATGTCACAATTTGAAGCCAGCACAGTTAAATACTGCCTGAGTTTCAGTCTCAACCAAAAGAAAAGCTGCCAGTCATCTCAACTGCCATAGGGAGCATAAATAGGAGGACTGAGGTACAGGTAGATCTGAACCAAAAGCAAGATTAAAAACAATCCAAGCAAAAAGAGATGGAAACATGGCTTTGATGCCTGCCCAGCAAGTGCAAGGCCCTGAGTTCAAAACTCTAGCACCAGGGCTGAGAGTGGGTGTCTCAAGTAATAAGAGCACTTTACTAACAAGCAAAGCTCTGAGTTCTAACCCGAGTACCACAAAATAATTATTTTTAAAAGGAAGCCAAGTACTCTGTACTGAGACCATTGAAAAGATGACTTGTAAACTCTTTTGTAATGAAGCAAGCTTCACAAGCCTTTCCCTTGAGAAGAGAGCAAGTACAGGGGATCCTGTTCACACATCACCCAACTATTTTTCCTCAGGATTCATTTCAACATCCTCAGTCACCTAGACACTCATAGGCTGCTTCAATGGTCACCCAAATAGGCATAGCTACCACTGGAGACGGTAACAGACTTTGGTATGGTCCATGTGATGCTGGTATTGCAAGCATGCAAAATGCAAGAGTTGGGTAATGGAGGCTTCTACTCAGATTTCAAAGAAAAGCACTGACAGCCCAGCAGGCAAGGTGAGGCAGGGTTGGAATACCTTCAGGGACCATCTGAGGGTGGTGCATGAAACTGTGTGAGTAAAACTGGTGATGCAATGGAGAGCTCAGGACAGTGAAGATTCAAAATATAGGGAATGACCAGGAGGGAAAGCTACAGACAGGAAAACAAACAAGGCCAGAGAGAGATTATGGGGACTGCAGCTGTCTTCAAACTCTTAGGTACTAACAACACATCATGTGCCCTAGATACTGGACATGGAGCTAATGGACTTAATGCTGTCCTTCAGTCTTGCTTTGGTTGCAACCCCTTGTATGCTTCCATTCTTCCCTTTTGGTTTAGAAATGTTTACACTCTGTGCCACTGTATCACTGATAGATTGATTTTGACTGAAATGGGTTTCAAACTCAGTGCCTCATGCTTGCTAGGAAGAAGCTATAACACTTGAACCATGTTCCCAGACTTGTTCCAGGTTTCTGAAACTAGGCCTCTACACATTGTAGCCAAGACTGCTGTCAAATTTGCTTCCCTCTGTCTCGATTCTCTGAGTACTACCATGCCCAGCATAAAATACAATTGAAAAAACAAATACAACTGAGTTGGTACTAAAAAAATAATCACATTTTTACATTTCTGAGTATTTACTCAATATAACATTGGTTAAAGCAATGACTTAGCCAAACACAAGTTATTTCACAGATCCTTTTAATGAACAGTATTCCATCCTCGAGAGAACACGTCTTCAACCAGTGGTATAATTTTCTTTGATTTTACATAGGCTTATGCTGACAGTTTGCCTTGAGCTTGGAGGAAAGTTTTTAAACAACGTTGGAACTGCTAGCCCTCTGGGAGATTAAACACATTTTAGAGATGGACATGAATCTCTTGGTTTCAGGGACCAAACATTATGCTTAAATATGAAATGTGTCCCAAAGGCTCATTAGTTGAACTTGATCCCCAGTTAGTGGTGCTTCTTATAGGAGGGGCTAGAAATTTAGTTGGTGGGGTCTAGCTAGAGGAAATAAGTAGGTCATTGGGGGCATAACCTGGGGGCTATACCTATCTTTGGTCACCTCCTGTGACCCTCCCTTCCTCCATTTCCCTCTCTCTCCTCCTCACCCCTCCCTCTATGCTTTCTGGCTGTGGTTAAGGTAAGCAACTTTGCTCAGCCACACACAGGCCAACATCAATGGAGCAGGCTAACCATGAACTGGAATTGTAAACCAATATAAATCTTTCTAACTTTTAGGCTGTTCTCTTAGAATTTACCATAGATACACACAAAAAAAACTGCATGAATGATTACAGTGGACCATAATGGCATTCATGTGTTCTGGTATACCTAAGGTGGCGAAATTACTATTTTTAAGCTAATTATGTGTTTATATCCTTATAGTTCCTGGCTTAAAAAGAAGTTCACGCTTTCTGTCTATCATTCTGATCTTATTTTTACACAGCTATATTTAAATTATCAACATTTTTCTCCAGCATACTTAAGAGCTCTACTTTATACTGACCATGTTGTTTTGGAATACACTAGATTTCATAAAGTTACATACCTCCAGTGCTTTAAGGGGTTCTTTGCTTTACTATTATTTCAACAAAAAGGAGCCTGATTTTGAATTAAAAATTGTAGGAATTGGTCACTTGGGCTCTTAGGCTTAAAAGATGATGTAAGATTATAGAGAAAAGGAAAAAAAATCCTTTACCCTCATTTCTCCCTTGTTTTTACATAACAGCTAATGATCTACTTTTGGGCGCAGTAGGCTCATGCCCATAATCCTAGCTACTCATGAGGCTGAGATCTGAGGATCACAGTTCAAAGCCAGCCCATTTGTGAGATTCTTACCTCCATTTAACCACCAGAAAACCAGAAGTGGTGCTATGGCTCAAGTGGTAGAGTTGAAGAGCTCAGGAACAGTGCCCAGGCCCAGAGTTCAAGCCCCAACAACAAAAAAGACTACTGATTAAAATTAAAGTACCCTATTGGGTGACTGATCCCTTATTTACCAATAAAGGCTACTGCTTCTGCCTTAAACTTTGTCTGATGTCTAACTTTATATTTGCATGTCTCAACAGTAAATTAGCCATTTAGTGTGTATAGTATGAAGAAAATGTTAAGGTCACAGAACTCTGTTAGAGCTGGATAAGAACTATTCCAAATAAAACAAGTATCTTTCAAATACTGATATATTTTTCTCTAAATCTCTGCTGTCTGCTATGTGTGGCTATGTACATTAAAATTAAAGTTAGTCCCTGTTCACTCTTTCTGCATTTTGAGTGCTGAACAACCATATATGCATCCGTGGCTATTGTGGCAGATAGTACGGATTTAAAATATTTGCAAATGTTGGAGACTTTTTGGATACACCATAAAAGCACTCTAAAATTCAGCCTTAGACTCATGACTTTGCTATATTCTTATTTTTTCCCACTTGCCCAGTTTAATCATATTCATCCACATTTGCCTATTTTCTAATATCAAATATTCCCTCAAAGGAGGAAAATCTGTAAGTGTTGTGACTATTAAAAAATGCTTTCACCAGCTCTGAATGCAGTTCTGGATATGGAATGTCAGAAATGGTTTGAGTAATCATCACAGCCCAACAGGACTGATGCCTTTGAGTTAATGAGGCTTATCTGTATATAGATATTTGCATGATTGTTTCAAAATCAGTCATTTTAGTCACTGTTTGCATTTTAAGTGAATATGAAAGACATGCAATACCTCTGGCTGCTGCATTAATAAATATCTACTTATCAGTTGCCTCTGGCCTCTACACCAAGGACAAATACACTCTGAGTATTACAGCCCTTTACTAAAACATCAAAGAGTGCATATCTTCTTATATATCACCACATTTTTTTCAATAACCCTCCTTTGTCCGTCTTTGATGATTGTTATACCTTCATTCTCTAGCTGCCTCTCTAGTGCTATCATCCCACATATCAACTTGGAAAAATATGTATTTCTGTGATCTTTACCAGCCAAGTATTAGTGGAGAGAAAACATACTATTGAAAGGCTGCAAAGACATTACTGAATGGATGTTACCAAGACAGCTTCACTGAATTGGATAAGAGGTCATGCTCTTACTGGACTCCAAGAACTTAAGATGTTAAATTTTGCTGTTAATCAAACCTAGGATCAAAATTTTGGTTCTACCCCGCTAAGAGCTGTGGGAGTCTCCAAGAAGTAATCTCAGGACCTTGGATTCCTCAGTTGCAATTAAGAAAGTGGAACACTCTCCTAAAGCCGTTGTAATGAAATTACATACAAAGGTGATTTTAAATAAATGATCAAAGTGGAGAGGAGCTATTTCACATAAGCTGCAGAACCATAAATATTTTTGCATTTAGTAAAGTAAAACTAAATCCCAATTTAAAAAAATACTTTCTAAAAAAGAGGCTTTAGCCAGATGCTGGTGGCTCACACCTGTAATCCTAGCTGCCTAGGAGGCTGAGATCTGCAGATTATGTCAGGCTGGGCAGGAAAGTCCTTGAGACTCTTATCTCCAATTAACTACCCCAAATTCAGGAGTGGAGCTGTGTTTCAAAAACCAGTAGAGTGCTAGCCTTGAGAAAAAAAACAGTTCACAGGTAGCATGCAGGCCTTGAGTTCTAGTCCAGCAACAAACTAAAAAAAGAGGCTTTGGTCAGATACTAGTTGCTTACACCTGTAATCCTGGCTACTCAGGAGACTGAGAACTGAAGCTAGAGCAGACCAATCTTATCTCCCATTAACCAGCAAAAAGCTGGAAGCAGAGGTGAGGCTCAACTGGTAGATTCTCACCCTGAGAGGAAAGGAAAATGAGTGTGTGAGGCCCTGAGTTCGGGCAAAAAAAGGACGGGGGCTTCTAATGGAACTATGAGACACCTAAGACCAAGAGGTCTAAAGGGTATGACAAAAAACTGAAGTTCTTCAAAGAAGGTCTGTTCACTCAGGAGTGCTGTTTTCCTGAATAGTCACTCCTAATCATGACATAATCCATTTCTGATGATGTGTGTCAAGGATTAAACTGTAAAATTAGGAAGGAAAAGAAAAAGATATTTCCAGCAACTCAGATACTAGAGGTTATTTAGACTCTAGGAAGGAAAAAAAAAAGGTGCTAAAAATCTTTGCAAGAAAGGTGATAAAATAGTTAAAACACACATTTTTCACCAGAGGAAATAAAAAAAATAAAGTGATTATGAAATCCTTAATTTCCTGGTAACTGAGTCAAGGAGGAAATCACAAATTAATATTTACAAAAGTATGTAAGGATTGGAACTTCGTAATTCAACCACCGAGACTGATGCAAGATAGACAGAAAATACATCCCTATTTAGGTGAATCTTACTCTATTATACCTCACACCTTCTTAGTTCAGTAAACTACTTTAAAAATAAAAAGTCATTGGTCACAAGACAGTTTATTGTGTACAGGTTTAAATATAAGCCCCTAGCCACGACTGAGCACAATTACATCATCAGCAGATTTCTACCAATAATTACAAAATATATAGTGCTATAATTCTCCCAAGAGAAAGCTTACAGCATTGTAAAACATCCCTACTACAGATAAGAAATACAGACATTTATAAAACAGTAAATTCATACCCAAGGCTTTACATAATTACCCACTTTCTCTCCCTTTTAATGAGTTTAGCACTATGTAAGAAAATAAATAATATAGTAAAAATACAATAAATCTTACCAACAGTCCTAACCACATGTCCAAAGCACATGTCCAAAATATTTGACTTCATGAGGGCAATTACGATAAATTAAGTAAAATGTAATTTTATGCTCACTCTGATCATAGTGCTAACTAGGCCATTCATTTTCCTTGTGTGTATATACAATAATCTTTGAATACTTCAGTTTTCATGATCTTCTTGTGTAATGTAACTAAAGCAAATGTCCCAGCAGTTCAGAGGTTTCTAACTTTACCTTTCCTTAAGAATTCATATGAACCCACTATATAACCCCTGTTTTCACTGTACTTGGTGTTGGTATAATTTGTGGAGGGCAAGGGAAAACCTAAATTGTTTAAATAGGGATACAGGTGGACCCATTGCAACAATGAGATGTATGAGACGTTATGTCGAGAAACGAGAAACGAACTTTACAACTTTTGTGGGGGGCGGTGGTGGTGGAGGGAGGGAAGATGGAAAGCGATGGGAAGGAGAAACAAAGGAGGAGGCAACAATGCTTGATAAGAAATTTATCTTACATGTAATTGTAACCCCTCTGTATGGTATTTTCACAATAAAAAAAAAAAGAATTCCTATGAAGAGCTGTAGTAATACCTATCAAGGTACAAGGATTAATTTAAAAAAGGAAACTGACAAACTATCTTATGATATCTTTTCGTAGAAAGATGAATAAAGATGTCAATGAAGCTTATAAAGTTCATCAAATGTGCATAAACTTAAAATTCGTATTTTCAGATGCAAACATTCAAATATTTTAACCAAAAGCAAAAAATGGTAACCCAATAACTATGGTTATGTGTAACTAAGGCAGTGTTACAATTTCAATAAAATTGGAGACGAGGCAGGAAATCAAATCCAGTTGATTTCTTCAAGCTAGGATTTATCATTTTAGAAAGTAAAATGGCTGACTTCAAGTTCCAGGTCTGAACCTTTAGAATCTACACTTACTAGTTTTTTTGGTCTAACTTTCCCAAGCATCTACATCCTTATCAAAAAATATGGAAACAATGGTATTTCAGAACTGTGGGGAGAGGGGAGAAAAATTGCAGTAAAGCACCTAGTATAGGATGCCTGATACCTTTCAAGCACTCAACACCTATTATCACCTATTGTCACAGTCCCATAGTGGGGAATTTTGCATTTAATTATTAATTTGGAGGTTATCAACATACTTGAGTATTGAATTGAAAAATGTATATTTCAAAAGAGGAAAAACAATATATCGTCAAAGATACCAAATGATAAAAAGGAGAGATAGTTTTATAGCACAAAATGTGGTACACTTGTCACCTTTTCAAAGTACAGAAAAATAACTTTATGCAAACTTTTCTGGACGTACTTTAGAGAAAACATTGATTCTAGTTTCTGAACACTTAATGAAGCTTGCAAATTTTTAAAATTATATCATATGCAAATTTTATTTGCAGTAAAACTGACTTTTTTTGTACTGGTAAAGTGGCTTAAACTCAAGAGCCTTAAGTTCTGGCTTGGCTTGTTTGCTCACTGCTGACACACTACTACTTGCATGTTTCCAGCCCACCATTTTGCTAATTATTTTCACAGAATCTCATGGACTTTTTTGCCTGTGATGGATTCAAACTGAGAGCCTCTGAATGTGAACCTGAGTAGCTAGGGTTAAAGGCTTGAGCCACTGGGCACTCAGCTAGTCATACTGATTTCCAGTAGAAAACATAGATAAAATGAGATATTAGGCCTCTATTATGTTCAATGTTTTCCTCCTACTAGATGCTAGTGGTTCACATATTTCATGCTATCTTATCAGGAGGCAGAGATCTGAGAATTGAGGTTCAAAGTCAGCAGAAGCCCCAGAGAAGTAGCAAAAAAACAAAAAAAATCCCAAAAATCCTAGAATGGAGGTGTTTGTTGCTCAAGTGACTAAGTTGCAGCAGTGAGAAAAAAACAAACAAACAAGAGAGCACAAGGCCAGAGTTCAAGCCCAAGCACAGGCACACACACAAAATTTCCTCTTGCTTGTGCATTTTATATTGTCACTAAGTATCTATTTTTGGGTAGTAAGTACCTGAAGTAACTTCTTACCTGTTTTCAGATACTAGGCTTAAAAAAGTTTTATTAGTCAGGTGTGGTGGCTCATGCCAGTAATCCTAGCTACTCAGGAGGCTGAAATCTGAGGATCGTGGATACAAGCCAGGACAAGCAGGAAAATCCCAGACTGTTATATCTAATTAACTACGGAAAACCAGGAGTTATGGTTCAAGTGATAGCATGCCAGCCTTGAGCAGAAGAAGCTAACTAAGGGTAAGCACCCAGTCCCTGAGTTCAAGCCCCAGTACTGGCACACAAAAAAGTTATATTTAATTATAATCGCAAAAAATTGCCAATTAGCACAATTATACCACACAACAATGCATTAGCTATTAGCCACTAGATTGAGAAAATAAGAATATTTTGTCTCATGTCTTCAACATATAATTTATCTATCTTTAGCAATTTTTATACTAGTACACAAACATATGAATCTTAGAATCACAAAAATTCTACATCTAAAGTGGAGTTAATTCATTAATATCCTTAGTACATCAAAACTTCTGTCCAGAGAAAACTATACTTAGTGAAGATGACTAGAATAAAGATCTTATTTCATCATTATTTATAGGCAATGCTTTGTACAACATGTTTGGGGATATAAATCTTAAATAACATACCTGCAGGGCTCAATAAGTAGTACATGTGAATAACTATTTTTCTAAGTTAAAGAAATACCAAAACTAAAAGTAGTGGCTCCAGTGTTTAAAAACTTAAGAGTTTTTAATCATAAACACAAAAACGAAAAAAAAGAGAAGTGTTACAACCTTACCCCTTTGGTTTCTTGGTCCTGTTATCCTGACTCTTGAGCTGTACCTATTTTTTAGAGAAAGAATCAAACCATTTCTACCACATATTCCAAATAGTTTATACAGCAAATATGGATACCATGCTCAGGAGAGATAGAGAACTGGCCTTTGGAGTTAGGTAGTTTTATAAACATGAGACAAATCAAAGTGTGAACTTAATTATACTAAAACTTTTGACTTGTTTCATTTGCAAAAGTATTTCTATCAATTTGTTCAACCAAGTTCCCTTTTTTCTATATAAATGTAGTACTCATAAATTGTTCACAGAAGTAGCAATGTGGCTCCAGTGGCAGAGCGCTCACCTTGAGCTGAAGAGCTGAGGGACAGCATCCAGGCCCAAAGTTCAAGCCCAAACCGACAAAAAAAAATATATGTATATTGTTCATTTTGTACCAGTTTACGTCTCATCTTTCCTCAGCATTCTAGCAGAGAGACAACTTAATTTACTTCTTTTTTGTTTTTATAACTCATAGCAATGCTATAGGTCATACAAAAGTAGAAAGTCTTCATTAAAATTCTTCTATCAATAAAGATACTTGAGGGCTGGGAAGGTGGCTCAGCGGTAGAGTGCTTGCCTTGCATGCATGAGGCCCTGGGTTCGATTCCTCAGCACCACATAAGCAAATAGAAAAAAGCCGGAAGTGGCACTGTGGCTCAAGTGGTAGAGCGCTAGCCTTGAGCTGAAGAGCTGAGGGACAGCGCCCAGGCCCAGAGTTCAGGCCCCACAACCGGACCCAAAAACAAACAAACAAATAAAGATACTTGAAATTTTCTTTAAAAACCAACCTTAATTAAACATAACAATTCCTCTGCATACTACATACTAAAGGACAATTCATTAATTTTCAGTCACCTTCAAATTTAGCAAGTTGGTTAAAAAAACACAAGCACAAAAAAGGAGGGAGAAAGGAGTAGTAGAAAAAAAGGGTGGGCATTTCTTATATTCCATACAGTTTGCAAGCTAATAAATCCTTCAAGATCAGGATACATAACTTGCCTTCTACCATGAGGTAACTTCATTCAAACAGTGGCCTCCAGTGTAGGGTAATATCACAGGTCAATTAAAATACTGCCTAGATATTGTGGCACAAATTTATAGGGAGTAAAACTATGGGTCTAGGTATAGGACAGTGGTTTTGTGTAAATGCACTAAAATACAGTGCCATTAAAACTTGGCTAAAGAACACTAACAAAGAACTTTTAAGTTGGAAGGATTAAGAAACATGTTAGGTTATTATTTTATACCTACTTTTACAACAAAACGTTTTATATTTTTTCTGAAAGCCTTGAATTATACTTTGTATTAAAACGCTAAATAATAAAATGTTGTATGTTGGTAAACACATTATATGAAAGTTCACTTCATACAATAGGTCAATGAACCCTATTTGGAATGTTCAAGTTATTAAACATTAAATTATAAAAGTTGTGTTGGACAACAGTATCAGCTATTTTGCATGTTTTTTCCACATGTACCTTCTGTTGCTAAAACACTTTAGTGAGGTAGGATATTAGTTACAGAGGTCAGAGATACTCAAGAGGAAAGGGAAAAATCAGATTGTTAGGTCAACAGTAAACTAGTACCAACAAACACACCAGTGCTGCATCCCAATATTTCAATCTTCGTTTGCAAAGACATTAGCTGATGTTCAATGACGTAACTAAAAACACAGTACATGTATAAATGGCTATTTAAAAGCTCTAGCATAGCGTCCACCGTAACACGTTTAAAATCGAAGAGAATCTAGTGAAGTTTTGAGCACATAAATATTTCCAAACACTCCCTAGTAAAATTCCCTAGTAGTCACATACTCCCCGTTAATTTCCTGAAGTTCTCTGGCATATATTCCGGTCTTCGAGAACTTAAAAGACAAAAGAATTACTTGAAGTGGCAGAGTTGCTGACGATTTTTTAGACGCGGAAGCATGTGTATTCCTGAGCCGACCCTCATTTATCAAAGGGGCAAGGGGCCGGCGAGATCGCCGGTGGCTAACTTCTTTGAGGCATCTTCTCAGATATGGTTGGGTCTTCCTGAAACTTTTGCATCTAAAATCTCCCCTGACATTCACAAAGAGAGCCCCACTAAAAAGCCAGTTGCTATTGTGATAGGTGCTCACTACCGCTTCTTACTACTCTTTTTCGACACCCCCCCCTTCCTCACCCAAGATCAGGGAAGCTCTTGGAAGTCCCAATTCTGGAACAGAACACTGGAGTCCGTACAGACCTGAAGCCCTCTGGGCGAACGCGGTCCGGCTGCTGCGCCTTCCGCTCCCGCACAACTCCCCGCAAGGCAGGCCCCAAGCCCGCGGCGGCAGGAGGATTCTTAGGCAAAGGGGGGTGGGGGGGGATGCGCCTTCGCCTTTACTTAGCGCCCATTCCGCCCTTCTCGCCGGGATCTGGTACCTGCCGCCGGTTCTTGCCCATGCCCGCTCTCCCCCGCGGGGCTTGGCGGCGGAAGGGACCCGGTGGTGCCCGTTCCCTTCTCATTCCGCCCATGGCCGGGGCCTCTACATGGGAGCCTGAGCGGAGTTCCAGGGGCTTCCTATAGGCCCCAAGTCCGGTCCTTCCCTCCCAAATCACAGCCTGCCCGGCATGTCCCGGCCAGCGGGCGCGGCGCCGGTGAAAGGGGCCCCGGGCCTGCCTCCCACCGACCCCGAGAAGACAAGGGAAGGGAGCGAGGGGGAACATGGGGCCTGCCCTGCAGCCAAGTACCTTATAGAAAGCGCCATTGGAGCCCCGCACTTCCACCACCAGCTCCTCCATCTTCTCGTCAGCCCTGCTCACGCCGGGAGCCCGCCCCCGAGAGGTGGGCTGTGGGCGCTCGAGGCCCTGCCGCTGTCGCTGCCGCTGCCG
>NW_012267305.1:3503855-3549745 GCF_000151885.1 Dipodomys ordii
GCCCGCTCGAAGGCGGCCCCTCACCGGAAGTGAAGCCGAAACGGAGCCGAGCGCCTGACTGAGGCCGAAGGCTGGGGCCGCTCCTCGTGTAAACAGTGAAACCGGGTCACGTGACCGGCGCCGCCCCTCCTCCCGCGGACTCAGCCCCCTCGGCCCCGCCTTCTTTCCTTATAGGCTAGAGAACTCGCGCAAGCGCCGTGATGAGAACCGGCTTTGGGGTCCGACGTAAGGCCGCGCGGGCTGGACGTGCGCGAGCCCGACGGAGAGCGGGAAGGCGCGAAGGGCGGTGACTGGTCGCGCGGCCTCGTGTGGCGAGCTAGAGACCTTCTGGTGGAGGCGCCAGCGGGATCTTACGAAACAAATGGCCTCCTACAATGAAGAGCTTCATCCATCTGTCCATACGCATCCCGACCCGACTAAGACTGGAGGGGGCTATGGTTGGGTTTATTTTGATCGTAAGTCCTCTAGAGCCTAGCTCAGCTGCATAGAGGTAGAGTGAAGGAGGCAGCAAGGAAGAAAATACATTGCATTGGAGATCTTCACCTAGCCACAGTAATAGCGGCAATCACCGTGACCCACACTTGTGACAGGTACAGAACAGAGTAAAATTCTCCCGCACTTTGCCTGTACTGTGGATTCATTATGTGCCTTTTCAGAGGTAATGTATTGTGTCAAGACATCCAGTACTACTATGCTTTTCTCAATTCACTCGCATACTTTTGACTTAAAAAAAAACTAAACTAAAAGTACGAAAGTGCTTCATTTCTTTACAGATCATCTCTGCTCTTTCTGTGTGCCCACCCTGTACCAGAGAGTGAGCACACAGTGACCTGTACCAGTTGAGTTACCAGAATCTTTGTAGCAGTCCCCATTTTCCCTGTACAGAACAACTGTAACTTTTATTTATTAATTAATTTATTTTATTTCCTGGGGCTTGAACTCAGGACCACACCTGTTTGACTTCTCTGCTCATAGCTGGCATTTGACTATTTGAGCCACTCCTGTTCTAAGTTTGAAAGATTGGCTTCTATCCCAACTATCTTCCCACCATGGTCCTCAGATCTCAGCCTCCTGAATAGTTAGGATTACAAGTGTGAACCATTCGCATCTGCTCTAACTGCAATTTTGTTATCTCTGTCTTCCCTGCCACTGGAGAGCTACTGCCCATTGTCTGGAAATTGAGCATCTGAGATGTTCATTGAATGCCTACTGTGTATCAAACACTGTGCTTGTGCTAGGAAGTCAGCAGGGAGGAATAAAACGACTACCAAACTGGCCATTGCTACCCTCTACCTATAATTCCAACCACTCAGGACAAGGAAGCAGCAGAAGAGATTTACAGTGAACCTGAAGAAAGTTAGCAAGACTCTCTGAAACAAAAATGGAACAAATGAGGGATGTATTGGTGAGCCTAAATTTAATCCCCAGTAAACCACTCCCAAATCAAAACAGATTTGCCAGCATTAATCTTGAAACCTAGAAGAGCAAATAGATATCAAATTATTAGACAAAGCAAAGTAATTCCAACTGTGATAACAGCTAGGTTCAGCTATGATATTGGGATATGACAAAGTGGATGTGTGGGGGAGGGGCACAGAGATGGAAATGATCCCAACTGGTATGTGGCAGGTGACAATTATCTACCCTCACATTGTTGGTGGCAGCAAGGAAATTACCCCAGGCAAATGTTCCAGAATGAAAGCTATGTTGGACCTCCATTTGGCTTCCTACCCTACTTTCAGGCTTACAATGTTGTTCTCCTGGTGGAACTCCAGATTTAAAACAGATGATCAAGGGTCACAACCCTTAAGGCAGAGGTAAATAGCAATGACTCATTGGACTAGGATCTTTGAAAGAGACAAAGTATGTGTAGAACTCAACACAGATGAAAGAATCTCATGTCAGCTGCATGAGAGTAGAGTCTCTTTCAATTCAATGAATATAGGGGAATATATTAGACATTATACCTCCACGTGTAAAACTCGACATATAAGCGCTTTCAAATATGTCAACTCTGCACACCAGTTATTTTCCTAGGATGCAATTCTATGCTGTGTGTTCCTGCAAATGCTTTACATGCCCTGGAAATATCCTTCCTCTCTTAAGTTTATTAGCTAGATCCCTAGTCTGAAGTTATTTTTCTTCAGGTACAAATAACTTTTCTCCTCAATTTTCAACACATTTTGTTACTGTTATTCCACACAGGACCCCTCTTTTTTCATATAATTTTTGCTCTTGTTATTTCCCGTCATATTCCACACCCCCGTTCTCATTCTTCTAGAGTTTTTTTTTATAGGTTTGACAAAGATTATTAATAATTTAAGACAGGTAGTGTTTTCAGTGTCTTTTCAACTTATAAAGACACTATCAAATCTGTTTCCCTCTGTTTACATTCAACACTCAGCTTCTGAGATAATCCCATATTACTTACGCATACCTACTTTGATGCTAAGTATTCAATGTTTCATTAATACATATCCCTAGTGTTGGTGCATCTAGGTTACTACTACCTCATTGCTGTCATACTGTGGTGCACATCTTTGTGAATGGCTTTATGAACCTTTGTGAGAATTTCTTTTGTGCTTTTACAGAGCTGAGTGAACACTTACTGTTTCATCATGCATTGGTTATGTAGCATGCACAAAAATGTTGAGCACCTCTACTCTAATGCATTATTTACCAGAATTATTTACTTACATTTGGTTCCATTTTGAATTGTTAATTCCTTCCAAGCAGAGAGATACCTTATTTTTGTTGACTTAAAAGTAGTTAATTTCGGGGCTGGGATGTTGGCTCAGTGGTAGAGTGTTTGCCTCGCATGCATGATGCCCTAGGTTCGATTCCTCAGCACCACATAAGCAGAAAAAAGCTCAAAATGGTACTGTGGCTCATGTGGTAGGGTGCTAGCCTTGAGCTAAAGAGCTGAGGAACAACACCCAGGCCCAGAGTTCAGCCCATACGAGTGACAAAAAAATAAATAAGTATTTGATTTCAGTATAGGTTCAACAAATAAATAGGTGCTTAATCTTACAACTTGTACATACTGTGACAGTCTGCGTAACTGGTTGCCTTACTCTCAATCTGACTTATGAGCCTTCTCTCCCATATGCTTCCCTCTCTGCCACAGACAACTTCAAGTTAGTTACTCAGCCCATTTTAAACTGAGTCATTTGGTGTTGAGCAAAATAATCCAAGTTCAAAAAGCCAAAAATCACATGTATCTACTCATAGGAAGAATCTAAGAAATGATATGAAGAGGAGTAGGAGGAAGAAGAGGATAGGTCATAAGCATACAAGACTTTCTATGGGGGAATCAGGGTAGGAGTGAGGGGAAGAAGTAGTACTGGAGTAGTAAATATTATCAAAGTTTATTACATTACAGGTATACATAGCACAATGAAATATCACAATAAAATCCATTTGTAAAATTAATGTGTGCTTATAAACAGTAACTAACTCGATTTGATACTCTCTCAGACATCAAATGCAACAGCAAATCCCTTCAGAGTCCAAAGTATACTTCTAACCACTTGTATTAATAAACCCATGATATCCAAGTCCCCTTTGGGTCTTACGTCAATTATGGCAATGGGTTCTTCAAGGGTTTCTCTGTAACTACTCTTGTTCTGGCCACTCTCAATAGAACACATGAAAGGACCCTATCCCAATTGTCACTCAAATTACTCCACTATTCAAAATACTCCAATGGCTCTCAATTGCTCAGGAAAATGCCAAAGCTATTATTCATTCTAGACTCAGTGCCTAACAAACACTGGCCTCTGTTAATCTCCTCTGTCTCACCTTCTGCCTTCCTCTTTATTCCATTCCAGCCACAAGTTTCTTTGCTATTTTGTGAAAATCCCTGGCAGGTTTTGTTTGTTTTTTTGTTGCCTTCAGTGCTCTCTTCATAGCACCTGCAGCATAGATGTTTGCTAAATATGTATTGATTGAATTAATGAGTGAATGAATGAATGAGTGAATATGTACTGTGGATTGAGGACAAATTAAGTTGACTCCCATGTCTATATTTATTTAATATTGGAGTGCTGCTTCAGAACTTCTAGTCCTGCTTGATCCCCTATCTTTAATTAGATTGCTGCCTGTTGCCTTTGCATTGACTTACATTTGTGATTTCCCGCTCCTTTGTAACATGAGCCTTTTGAATCTTTTTCATGCCTCAACTCCTGTTGAAATGCCTTCTGCCCTTTTCAACTCTAGAAATCTTAGGTATCCTTCAGAACTGCTTTCACAATACTTTCTCAGAAAATTTCACTTCACCTTGACTTCTTTGAACTAGATTAAAAAAAATAGGATGACTACCTTTAGATGTATGGGGAAAATGTCCAGACAGTTCAGTCATTCTATATACTTGTTATTACCTGCCCTTGTACAACCTCCCCCTTTTAAATTGACATCTTGGCTGAGCGTTGGTGGCTCAGGCTTGTAACCGTAGCTACTCAGGAGGCTGAGATCGGAGGATCACAGTTCAGAGCCAGCTGGAGCGGGAACGTCTGTGAGACACTTGTCTCCAGTTAACCACCAGAAAACTGGAAGTGGGACAGTGGGTCAAGTGGTAGAGTGCTTGCCTAATGCTGAAGAACTCAGGGACAGCACCCAGGCCCAGAGTTCAAGCCCCACGACTGACACACACACACACACACACACACACACACACACGATATCCTGCATTAGTGTGATGCATTTATCATGATTAATATATCAATATTAGCTGAATTCTACAGTTTACATTTAAGTTAGTTTACTGTTTTATATAGTTCTGTGGGTCTTGACAAGTGCATAATGTACCTACCACTGCAGTGTCAGAAAGAAAACTTACTCTCAAAACTCCTGTGCTCTGGGCTGGGAAGGTGGCTCAGTGGTAGAGTGCTTGCCTTGTGTGCATGTGGTCCTGGGTTCGATTCCTCAACACAACATAAGCAGAAAAAGCCGGAAGTGGCATTGTGGCTCAAGTGGTAGAGTGCTAGCCTTGAGCTGAAGAGCTCAGGGATAGCACCATAGTGCCCAGGCCCAGAGTTCAGGCCCCAAGACAGACAAAAAAACCCTCCTGTGCTCCACCTACTTACTTGCACTATATTCTAACCATTGGTTAAAACTTAAATTTTTTTTGGGGGGGGGGGTCCGGTTGTGGGGCCTGAACTCTGGGCCTGGGCGCTGTCCCTCAGCTGTTTAGCTCAAGGCTAGTGCTCTATCACTTCAGCCACAGTGCCACTTCTGGCTTTTTTTCTTTTTGCTTATGTGGTGCTGAGGAATTGAACCCAGGGCTTCCTGCATACAAGGCAAGCGTTGTACCACTGAGCCACGTTCCCAGCCCACAACTTAAATTTTTAATGTGTAGTTTTACTGATTCTTGAATGTAGTTTGAATTGTATGTTTTTTTTTAAAAATAGCAATGTACATTTAAAATTCATTTATGTCTTTTTATAGATCGGTACCTTATTCTTAGTTATTTCTACTATGAAATAATAATCTGTTGTATTGGGTGTATTAAAACATTTATTCACCATCTGAAATAAAGAGCCAAATTATTTTCTCCTTCAAACAGTTTCATTGCTGTTTCACAGCAATGATATTCACAGTTTTATTATTTTTTTTGCATTCTTTTTCATTATTTTTACCTTGTAATTCAGTTTGGGAAGTTTCTATTGACATATCTTTAAACTAACTAGTTCTTTATGTTCTGATTGTTTTATTACCTATGCTCAGTGTACTAATGAGCCCATGAAGGTATTCTTCACTTCTATTACAACGTATGTTTATTTCTATCATTGTATCCCATTCGATTACAAGGTGTGTTTATTTCTATCATTTCTTTTTTATCCTTTCTTGAATGTGTCCTATCTCTCATAATATTACTCATTTGTTCTTGGATATAGTCTACTTTTTATTAGAACTCAATATATTAAACATAGTTACTTGAATTTCCCTATCTAATATTTCCAAACTAGTGTCCTATTTCAATCTGGTACATATGCTTACTTGGTCCTTTCAGACTGTGTTCTTTCTTGCCTTTTTAAAATGTATTTTTGTCGAGAGTTAGGCATGATGTATTGGGTGACAAGAACTGAGGTTATTTAACTTTCAGTTTCAGTTTGTATGTTAATCTGGCTAGGAGTTGTGCTGTTTTAATGTTTGTTGCAGCTGTAGGTGGCAGATGCTTCTGTTTCATTTAGTGTGTTAGTTTGCCTCCTTTGCTATCATTGAATTTCCCTATGAAATCTCTATGAGAAGGTGCCTATTTTGAGGGAGTAAAGGCCAACTTCAGTGCCATAACCGTTTGATTATGATATTCTAAAGCAACATTCTACTTTTCTTCTCTTTAATAAAAATATGCATTTCCAGAATTGTTGATAGCAAATATTTTCTATAATCTATTTTTACATAGACAGAGCAGGCTCAAACTCTATTTAAAAAACACAAAATAATTCTGACCATTTAAAAATTAATGGGTCAAGGAAAAACAAAGACATGCTAATAGGTGAGTAAACTGAAAGGTTCTGATGATGAAAAGCAATGTGGTATCTTGGATTGGATCATGGAAAAGAAAATGGAAAATATTGGGGAAACTAGTGAAATCTGAATAAGGTCTGTTTTTTAGTTAATAGTAAACTACTGTTTTATTACTTGTGGTTGTGAGGTTAAATGAAAACTGTACATTATCTTTGTAATTTTAGTCAATTTGAATTATTCTAAGATAAAAGGTTTATTAACACTTAAAAGGACTTCAGGCACAAGTGGTTCATGCCTGTAATACTAAGCTACTTAGGAAGCTGAGATATGAGAATTGTGATTCGAAGCCAGCCAGGGCAGGAAAGTTGTTGAAACTCTGACCTCTCATTAAGCACCAAGAAAAGTTGGACATGGAGCTGTGGCTCAAGTGGTAGAGCACTATCCTTGAGCACAAAAAAACCCAGGCCCTGAGCTCAAACCTGAGGACCAGCCCAAAAACAAAAATTAAAAGAATTCAGGAGGAATAACATGTAAGAACACAGTGTTTTCATTTAAATAGTATCTGCTATAATTAGAATGAATGGTATGACCCTAAGGTATTTTCACAGCTGGATTTTAGGCACATCTAGAAAGTTGATGGGAAAAAGGACCATCATAAGTCCATTTACTTCATATGGAATGATAAATCTATTATGAAAAAACTTGTATTTTGGAGTAGAGAGATCAAACAAATGTAGTTCAAGTTTACAGGCCAACATGGAATAGGACTGATTCTGAGTAAAGTCACAGGTTTTGTTCTGGATCTCAAACCCATGCTAAATTCCTTTATATAAGAGAACCAGAAAAGGAGTATGGCATTATTTGCCTAGGTCCCAAGATCTTCTAAATATAATGGAGATGGAACAAGCTAGTTTACCAGTGGTGGGCTTGTGCATCTGGTAATACCCTCAGCAGTAGGTCAGTGCATCTGTACAGGTATTACTGAACACAGCTAGTAGCAATGATCTTGTTGCATAGCACAGGTGTTAGCTGTGATGCTTCTCACTGGAAGTGCTAAAAACTATAGAGATAGGAGACAACAGTATAGGGAGAAGGAAATAGGAAATGCAACAGGAACTTAGAAAATTAGTTCTAGGAGGATACATGAAGAATAAATAACCAGGGACATTGTCAGAATTTTTTTTCTAGAAATTATAGGGTTGGATTTATGGCTCAAATCATAGAGTGCCAGCCAGGAACTGAAAGCAAGTTTCAAATGCCAAGTTCAAGTTCTGGTCTTAGACAAAAAAAGAAATTAAAAAAAACATATAAATGAATGTGGCCATAGTAACACTAACATGTTCTTGTAATTCTCATTTTACACCTAGTTGGTATGTTCAGAGAATCACAGCATATACAAGAATGTATTCTACAAGGCCTTGCTTAGAATTGGTTGCTGTTTGATAGATTCAGTACTGAAATATAACTTATTAATGATAACCAAAGTACAAGAGAAGGAAAAGCACAAATAAAAATCAGTTTGTCTTGCAAGATGCATGTTTGGCAATGTTTTCTTCAAGTAAATAGTGATTTTATTTTATTTTATTTTTTTTCCAGTCCTGGGGCTTGAACTCAGGGCCTGGGCACTGTCACTGTGCTTCTTTTGCTCAAGGATAGTCATCTATTACTTGAGTCACAATTCTACTTCTGGCTTTATGTGGTACTGAGAAATCGAACCCAGGGCTTCATGTATGTTAGGCAAGCACTTTACCACTAAGCTACATTCCCAGCCCAGTGATCTTTTATTGTACAGAACAAAATAGCAATGTCCACTTTGACTAGAGTGTTATTATTCATGGAAACTGACCAATTAATTATCCAGAATAAATTAATTTTTCAAAATTAATACTTAGAGCTAATGTTAATCTGATCACTGACAATTATGTCTTCTGAAAAGAAGTCAATATGAACACCAAAAGTGGCACAAATATTGTAGCTTTAAAAATTAGAGGCTTCTTTTTTTAATATATTTATTGTCAAAATACCATACAGAGGGTTACAATTACGTGGGCAAGGTGATGAGTACATTTCTTTTTTTTATTGTGAAAATACTGTACAGAGAGGTTACAATTACATGAGCAAGATAATGAGTACATTTCTTATCAAGCATTGTAGCCTCCTTTGTTTCCCCTTCCCATCCCTTCCCATCCTTCCCCAGCCTCCCCACCCAATCCTCCCCGCCCCCCCACCAAAGTTGTAAAGTTTGTTTTCGACATAATGACTTGTACATCTCATTGTTGCAATGAGTCCACCTGTATCCCTATTTAAACGATTTGTTTTTCCCCTTTCCCTCCACAAATTATACCAACATCAAATACAGTGAAAGCAGGGGTTATACTGTGGGGGAGGGACACACAAAGCAACAAAGAAATAATCTTATAAATGTGTTAGAAACAATCCCATGAAAGAAAAAAAAAACATTTGACTACATATCTTAGGGTTCATTTCCCTAACATCACCTTATATGACCTTTTCTGCTTGACTCAGACATATACTAGATATTACACATAAGGGAAACCATGGGACCTATGTTTCTTTGGGCCTGGCTTATTTAATATAAATTTTTCCAAGCCTTTCCATTTCCTAACAAATGGGGCAATGTCATTCTTTCTGATGGAGGCATAGAATTCCATTGTGTATATAAACCACATTTTCTTGATCCATTCATCTACTGAGGGGCATCTGGGTTGGTTCCATATCTTAGCTATAGTAAATAATGCTGCAATAAACATAGTCATGCTGGTAGTTTTAGTGTGGACCTGTTTGTAAACATTTAGGTAAATGCCCAAAAGTGGGATTGCTGGGTCATAGGGGAGCTCTATGTGAAGTCTTTTGAGGAACCTCCATACTGCTTTCCAAAGTGGTTGAACAAGTTTACATTCCCACCAACAATGCAGTAAGGTTCCCTTCTGTCCACATCCCCTCATGAGTACATTTCTTATCAAGCATTGTTGCCTCCTCCCTTGTTCTCCTTTGTTTACCCTTCCTATCCCTTCCCACTCCCCCCTCCCCACCAAAGTTGTAAAGTTTGTTTTTCAACAAAATGTCAGGCTTCTTCGATATGACAAATTTCTGAAAATGTTTATAATATACTTGGCGGGACGTGAGGCAAGTTTTAAAATTGGAAGTCAATTTATAGCTTGAAATAGACAATTCTTCAATGTTAGCACCATGCAAAGTTTTGAGGTACTTTAGATACAGAGATCCCCATCCCATCCTTTCTCTCTTGTGACCAACAGATTTCCAACTGTTGGGTATATATGAAATCTTGGGTTTATAGGAGAGAACTGATGGAAAATATGAGAGGAACGTTAGATGGACAGAATTGAACAGGAAAGAAATCGGTTGCATTGACAATTCAATAGTAGTTCTGTCACTGGACACACAGGGAAGCAATAAAGTTAGCAAGGCATCTGAGAACCCATGTCTTCTTCTCCTTATCAGGTTACAGTGGACAGCCAGAGCCAATTCAAATGTCATATGCTACGGATCAGATAAGGTAGTTGTACTACCCCCACTCCAGGATTTGGAGGACAGTCTAAATGCAGGCACACGGAAAACTTGGAATTAGAAAATAAATCTTTTCAGCAAAGGAATTGTGAGGGTCAGGCTTGACTGAACCTCCCCCCCGCCTTCCAAGTCCGATGACACCTGGAAACAGGTGCCCATTGGTCATGGAGGATGAGGATTGCTAATGTTACCAGCCTCAACAATAGCATGCATCTAAAGCAGCCCATATCCTGAAGAACACATTATTGGCCTTAGGCCCACCCAAGTTTGATTAGGAATTTTAACTTCTGGTTGATCTCTTAAGATTATGGCAAAAGTATTTTCCATGTTTACGGGTGCGTTAAGAAGTAACTTCATGACCCAATAATAAACAGCAAAAAGGAGTTATTTTTCTCTTTTTATTGAGCTACATATTACATAAAATATGTTTTGCTGGTTTTGGTATATGGCTCCTTGAATTTTAACAAATGGTCACATTATACAACCACAGGCCACTCTCTCTACCTAGTGCCTGGAAACCACTAATCTTTTTTTTCTCCTAAAGTTTAAACATTTTCTGGAATATTGTATCAATGGAATATACAATATAGAACCATATTTGTCTCAATTTTTCCACATAGTAAAATGCTTTGAAGTTCATCTATACAGTTGGATATATCAGTAGTTTGTCTCTTCACATTGCTTAGTAGTAATGCATAATCTGACTATGTACATACATGTAGCACAAAATATTCATTAAAGGACAGTGGATTGTTTCCTGTTTGGGAAGATTGTGAATAAAACTAATATAAACATTTGTACAGATTATGTGTGGGAAAACAAATTTTGGTTTCTCTTAGGAAAATATCTAGGGCTGGGATTCATAGATCATGTTTTGTTTAATTTTGTAAACTTTTAAGTTTATTATTCATTTGTGTGCATTGTTTTAACTGTTCCCAAATCTTTTCCCATTTAAATTTTTTTTATTCTCTGCATACATGTCCTTTACTAGGTAAGTATTTTACCAATATTTTTCTCTTTGCCCTCAGTTTTCTTAAAAAGTTAAATGTGTGTTTCAAAGAGCAATTGCTTTTTTTTGATACCAAGTTTATTTAGTGTTCATACACTGTGATTTGTGTGTCTTATCTAAACATATCCTTTATTACCACAAGAGGCAAAGCATTTTTTCCTGTTCTACATTTTAAACGTTGTATAGTTTTAGTTGTTATGTTTAGGTCTATGGTACATTTCAATTCACCTTTTGTAGAAGGCTGGTTTGGGTCCAGCTTCACTTTTTTTAAACAGCTAATCCATCCAGTTGTTACAGTAGGAAATGTAGAGGTTATGCTAAAAGATGGAAGGTGAGAGAAAACAAAGGCCTTTTAAAGTCTAAGGAGAAGGAGGTAAGGACAAGTGAACGTATCTTACATATTTCATCTTACTGTTATGTGGAAAATGAGAAAAGAGGTGGAACATTTTGATGGGGGCAACATTTAATATCTTATTGCAAATAGTGAAGATATGTATTCAAGAAAGATTAAAAGCAGCAATACAAAACATGTTGCAAGTATGAAGCAAGATTCAAAACAAACAAGTTACATCAGGCTATATTTGAATGGACTGATGCTTTCATTAGCATATAGTGATAGTAACTTAGATTAAAAATGAATTCAAAGTGATAAATACTGAAATTAAGGAAATGGGGAAATATTATGAAAATGTAAATTTAAAAATCTGGGAGAAGCTGGGTGCTGGTGGCTCAGGTCTATAATCCTAGCTACTCAGGAGGCTAAGATCTGAGGATCCCGGTTCATAGCCAGCCCTGGCAGGAAAGTCCATAAGACTCTTATCTCCAGTAAACCACCAGAAAACTGGAAGTGGTGCCGTGGCTCAGGTGGTAGAGCACTCGCCTTGAGCTAAAGAGCTGAGGGCCAGCGCCCAGGCCCAGTGTTCAAGCCCCATGACCAACCCCCTCAAAAAAAACCGGGAGAAATTTAAAGTTTAAAACAATAAAAAAGACAAATAATAGCTGTCTTTGACTCATGCCTGTAATCCTATCTACTGAGGAGGCAGAGACTGGGACAATCATGATTCAAGACCATCCCAGGCAAAAAGTTCTCAAGAACCTATCTACCAATAGCCTGCTACCCAATTTTGAGGGTAAATGTACATGAGAGAATCATAGTCTAGTCTGGCTCTGGGAAAAGGCAAGACTATTTCAAAAGTAACCAGATCAGAAAAGGTTAGAGGATATGGCACAAGCAGTACAACACTTGATTACCATACATGGACTGAGTTCAAACTCAACACTGCCAAATACAAAGGTAACTCCAAACCTTATATAATTTAAAAAAGCAAGACTATAGTAAACATAAACATAATACTATGTTGAGTAAAAAATATATGCTTGAAGTAGGAGTGGTCAATAATTTGAAAATAGAAGTCATTTGATGGGAATTCTAGAAAACTCCATAGGAAAATACTTTTAATCCCCTCCATTTCTTACTTCTGCCTGGAAAATGACATGTAATGGTTAAAATTGCCACCACTGTCTTATGGCCATGAACAACTTTGAAGAAAGAAAGTATAATAAAAAAATTGCAAAGCAAAAAGATTAAAGGAAACCAAAACAGTGATGAAATGGAGCTGCAGTATCAATCCTGCAATATCTGTTGTCAGATTTGCTTAGAGTGTGTAAGAGAAAAGAAATATCTGTCTTGTTTGACTTTTGTCTTTGTTCTCTTTTTAGCATAGGAACAAAATTCCTGTCTGATACACAGAGTACGTGATTAAAGAGGTTGTCATACAAACAGGTAAATACTCTGTAAATATCACTTACTATTATTACCCTTTATGTTTTTGTTTACATTGCATTCTATTTGTATTTTGAGATACATTAAAAATGAAATACTGAAGTGGTCTGATGGCTTATATTTTAACTCAAAATTTTATTTATAAGCTTTATCCGTGTTGTTGCAGGTAGTAATAATGAATTGATTTTCTCTGCTATATATTTCAGGTCTGAATGTATTACTATTTGTATAAATTTACATCTTGTTAGTTTTTTTACATTGATTTTTTTTACACCATTATGAACCATGTCACTATGAGCATGGTATATGTAGACAGAACAGATATGCATTTATGGGCTATATTCCCAGGAGTGGAATTGCTGGATGAAAGAATATATGAGTATTACATTTTCTACATAGTGCCAAATTATTTTCCTATGTGTGTATACTAGAAAACATTAGATGTTATTTTTTGACAAGGAAGTGGATACAAAATTAGATCTAATTGTAGAATAATTGGTATTTCTCTGATTACTAATGAGGTGAACACTAGTTTTACACATTATATACCATTTATTATTCCTCTTGTATAAAAATGTTTGTTGGTGCTTCATTTTTGTTCATTTATGCCTATACAAGTATTATATTAATTGAGCTTCATAGTAGTTTTTGACATCAGACAATGCAAAGGATACCTTGGATATTCTTGAATCTAGGAAAGTGACACTAAATAGGTTGAGTTTCTTTAAAAATGTGTTTGGGTTTTAGTTGAAATTACATTGATTTTGCAATCACTTTACCATGAAAGGCATCTTTTTCCTGTTTTTATTTTCTTTTTCTTTTTTTGTTTTGGAGATGGAGTCTCACAGAATCTCACTGTTATCCCTGAGATCCCAGCTGCTGAGTAGCTAGGATTGTGGGGTTGAGCCACTGGTATCTGGTTATTCCTTCCCATTTTTAAAATTTTTGTTCGTGTACAAGGATTCCAAGGCAGTGACAACACAAATTCAGGGCTCTATGACTGCCCAGGTCACATCCATAAGAAGCTTAATTTACCCCGTTCAAACCTCCCTCTATGTAGTCAGTATTGCTTATATTTATATTCTGTCCAGGAGATATTATGACAAGCTGATAGAATGGGAAAGAAGGCTTAAGTACAGTATTTAAAGTTACCTAGGTAACTAGAAAGGAACTAAAAATAACAATATCAAAAGTCAGGAAGGTGAACAAAGTTCAGAGAGATCATCTTTCATATCAGGTTTATGAGGGTATTGACAGATACATAGCAAGAAACAGAGATCTAATCATATCATCCATACTCCCAGAGAACTCCAAAAGAAAAACTAGACCCAAAGAAAAATGGGTTGCATGGTTTCCCTCATTTGTTTTAACTAGAATGTGCCTATAAATCTACAAGTAAACACACTGTTTGGTAAAAGACCAAAAATTTATCTCAAAACACAGTGAGATCAAAGGAGGATATTCTTAGGACAGGATCACAGGGGCTCAATAGCAATGTACATATGATCATATAAAATGATATTTATTGACATGAAGTCAAAGAAATGGAAGCAAGAGGTTTTTTATTATTTTGCTTCCCCCCGCCCTTTGTCACTTTTGAAAATGTCTGTACTTTTTGTCTTGTATGTAAGTTTATCTGATTTGGGGAGGGTAAGGAGGAGCACAGAAATGGTGGGACCAAAGGGTGAACAAATGCTGCATTAGTGATAATCACTAGACACTATATTGTAAATGAAATATACAACTTGTGGGGGAGGGTGGATGGGAAGGGAAAAATGGGAGAAAACCAGGGAAAAGATGACACCATTCAATAAGAAATGTACTCATGACTTGAGTTATGTAACTGTAACCCCTCTGTTCATCTCTTTTACAATAACAATTAAAAAGAACAACAATAAAGAAATGTATTAAATAAAATAAAAAGAGAAACAGAAAGTGGATTGCTTTAGAAGGGTATGCTTAGACTTGAGGAAAGTTGAAATGGGAGTTGACCTGGAACCCTTTATTTGTATTTGTTATTCTGATGAACTAAGAATAAAGATGGGAAATGCTGCTTTTTGTATGTGTTGTGATGAGCTAATATACATGAATTACTATAATTCTCCTTTAGCTGAACTAAATGTGGTTGCTTTTTGAAGCTGAAAATAAAATTACAGTCTTAGATACTGGTTTGTAATGAGACCCGACTGTCTATTATTCTCATGGATTGGATATTTATGACAATATTCTTTTCAATTTGAAGTGAGGAGACTGGAGCTTTCAGGTGCTATCTTGGCTACATTGTGGATAGGGAATTAGGTTTAACGGGTGCCATCTTGTTTTCTAGGTGGAGGCAGGGAAGTCCCACCTCCCAGATGATGGGTGTGCCAGAATTCCTAGAGGCAGCAGTGGAGACTTGGACAATAGGTTACTGGGCCTTGCAGTCCTGTGCTATGAACTTGCAAGACACTCAAATTTCCTGTAACCCTGCCCCCTGACCTTGACTCTATATAGGCCAACTCAGGCTCTGGTATTCCATGCCTCTTTTCTCCTTATTCATGTCTCCATGTCTTGTGGCACTCTTCCCAGTCAACATGGTATCCCACTTCAGCTCCCCATTGGAGTTGCTCTTGTTTGTTGAATATTGCATTTCTGTCCTTTCTTTCCACTCTGGTTCTCATGGCTCATTTTTCTAACAGTGTTGTGTATTCACTGGGCAGCAGATCTTTGTGATAGGAATCCATCTGCAGACCACCAGCACTCCAATAAAGGCTCCAAATCTGACCTCTTAAAATGTAGCTTCTCTGTTTCCTTACCTTACAACAATTTTATGTTATTAAACTGGCTTGATCTGAAAAAATGTTTACTGACAAGGAGATTTTAGTAGGTCACTGACATTTACAAATGTTACATTAAATAAGTGTGCCTCTCAGGCTGAATTAATAGTTTTTGAAGAATAATTAGCAATTTTTAGAGAGGGCACTTTCAAACCAGCTTTCTGAATTTTAGCCACTAAATAGAGGTGTTAATATAGTGGAATGATGTGGTTATAAGGTCAAATGCTGGTTCTTGTGAAACCTTTTGCAATCTATTTCATTCTTTTTAAATTCTTGACTACTTTCTACATAGGAGTTGCTATTCAACAAAGTAATTTATGAGTACAATGCATCTTGATCAACGTCACCCCTTTCAATATTATCACCCATCCCTCCCAACCCAACCCATTCCTTACTTTTCTTAATTCTGTAGGGTATACATTGAATTCTTGACTACATTTTCCCCTCCTTCTCTTCATTCATCTACTCCCTCCCCTTTATCCCATCCCACCCCTTTGAAGTACCAATTTCCAGGTGTTTATTTTGCTGAAGAATGATTTTAATTCTTTGCCTCTATTTTCTTCTTTTTGTTTTTAGAAGATTTTATAGGCATGCATTTGTTATACAAGAGGGGTTTCCTTGTGACATGGCCATACAAACATGTAATATATACAGGTAAAACTCCCTTTTTCAATCTCTTTCCATCTAATTTCTAAAATGAGAATGATAATAGAGCTCACAACAGGATTTAGTGACCCTTGAGTATAGTAAATTCATAAATCATTTAAGCAGTTCCTGAGACAAAACCATTGTCTAGTTCCTATATGCTTTAAAATACTTTCCTTGATTTGGCAATTTTGAGGATGGATGGAACTTGGAGCCTTGCACTCACTAAGCAGGTACCTTACTGCTTCAGCCACACCTCATTCCTTATGTGTCTGGATTGTTTTTAAGGTGGTATCCCGCAGTTTTTTTCTGGGCTAGCCTTGACTCCTGACCCATCTATTACTACTCTCAAATGGACCATTCCTTTTATCTAAGCAATGATGGTAGGCAGCAACATTTTCAGGTTGTTTTTTTTTTTTAAAGTTGATTCCAAAGAATCATGGTATGTGGCTGGGTATAGCTCAGTGGCAAAGCACTTACCTAGCTAGGGAAAAGTCTTGGTTTTAATCTACAGTACCCCAAAGAAAAGACAAAAAATAAATAAAAACGAGTTAAAAGAAGAAACACGAAAAGAATGAATCATAATCTGATTATTTGAATATTGTTTGGTTTTCAAATAACCTGAAAATTCTAGTTGATTCTACATATGCAGTGGTGAATAGTATGAATCATGAAGGACAAAAAATCTGGAACAATTATTTTGATGGCTCTAAATTCATTTGAATTGACTTCTAATATGTCAAGTAATACATGTTTTATTAGAGTTACTGCTCTCTTCTCTCCCTCTCTCTTTTTTCTCCCTTTCTTTTTCCTTCCTTCCCTCCATCCTGTGTTCTTTGTATAATGAAAAAAAGCATAAACATGATATTCCTAAAAAATAATCAAAGTAAAAACTCACACTAATCCGTATCTCATATAAATGCAATGTTTAGCAACAGAATTGACAACAAATGCTCTGTTAATTCTGAAAATATGCTTTGAGATGAATACATATTTGTAGGCTATAAATAGTAAAAGATAGTGCATATAAAATAATGTTTAGAAAATGTAAGAGATTTCAAATGATTTGTAAAATTTAGCAGGTTAGAATTATAAACTTTTTAATTCATTCTTTCCACTATACAATGTATGTTAGAACTGAATTTTAAGATATATGTCATTTCTCAATATAACACTCCCTTTAAAATTTAACTTTTGCACATAAATAATGTTGAATTACAGAAAATTATTTGATGGGTTTATAGAAATTTACTCCCTTAAAATTATTAAAGTATGAGTAAAAGCTAATGGAAGATTTTTTTAAGGGAAAAATTTTTTATTGTGAAAATACTGTCCAGAGGGGTTACAATTACATGCGCAAGATAATGAGTACATTTCTTATCAAGCGTTGTAGCCTCCTCCTTTGTTTCCCCTTCCCATCCCTTCTCATCCTCCCCCGGCCCCACTACCCAATCTTCCTCCCCCCCCCACCAAAGTTGTAAAGTTCTTTTTTTACCTTTGGGAAACTGACACAATTTAGTATGTTTTGGTAGATAGTTATTCTCCTCTGAAATATCCAACTAATGAATTAGTCAAGATTCTTGGTTTTACATGACAGAAATATATCTCATATGAGATTAAATAATAATGAGAAGCTGCTAGCTTGTATATGTTTGAAAGACCAAGGGTAGAGTTACTTGTAAACATTAAAACAATACTTTAGGAAGTGGAGTTGTGGCTCAAAGTGGTAGAGTATGAGCCTTGAGCAAGAAAGCTCTGGGACAGCACCCATGCCCTGAATTCAAGCCCCATGACCACCAATAACCAAAAAAAATATTTTATTTGTGTCTCTCTATTCCTTGGCTCTACTTTCCTTAGTGTTGGCTTCATTGTCCAGCAGGCTTTCATATGTGGCTGTGCATATAGGCTCTGGCAACTCCAAGTTTACCTTTTGTCTAGTGCTTATAGTCACAGAAGAGACCTTTATAATCAATATCTATATCAATCCATGAAAAAGAGGTAGGTGTGGCTTTACTTGTGAAATGTGACTCGGTGTGCTCAGGGATATGACATACAATGAATAACCTGATAGAGGTGTGTATATACTCTAGAGTTTGGGGAAGCAGAGTACTATGATGATAGTTTATCTCACCAATGGGACACTAGAAGCTTCTAGAAAGAAAAAGTGTAGGGCAATCAAAAACCTTACAGAAGCCTCTAAGATCTTTGCTTTGACATGAATGTTCTAAAATTTCTCAATGACATGATTTATGTGGTTGTATTTTCATCCATTAGCTTGAGCACTATTTGCCTCTTTCAATCTCAAAATGTACATAGACTTCATTGTGGAAAATTTTCTTTTTTTTTTAATTGTGAACATACTGTACAGAGGGGTTACAATTACATGGGCAAGATAATGAGTACATTTCTTATCAAGCATTGTAGCCTCCTCCTTTATTTCCCCTTCCCATCCCTTCCTATCCTCCCCCTCCCATCCAGTCCTCCCCGCCCCTCCCCCACCAAAGTTGAAAAGTTCGTTTTCGACTTAAGGACTTGTACTTTTCATTGTTGCAATGGGTCCACCTGTATCCCTATTTAAACAATTTGTTTTTCCCCTTCCCCTCCACAAATTATACCAACATCAAATACAGTGAAAGCACTGGTTATACTGTGGGGGAGGGATATACAAAGCAACAAAGAAATAATCTTATAAATGCATTAGAAACAATCGCATGAAAGAAAAAAAAAACATTTGAATACATATCTTAGGGTTCATTCCCTAACATCAACTTATCTGACCTTTTCTGCTTGACTCAGACATATACTAGTTATTGTGGAAAATTTTCTTACGTTTTGATATTTCATCAAACTTCTCTTGCTGTCACACATTGTGTTTTCTAATGACCATCATTAATATTGTTCTTACACTATGATTTTGATACCTCTTCATGGAGGAGTTGACTTTATATTCCTTTCTCTTGAGCAGCTGCCCAAACTGGAAAAATATGGCAGAAGGTATCAAGGCTGGGTCAGAAAAGAAGAGATGATTTCTTCCTAGATATCTCTCTGTGTCTCTATCTCTGTTTTTGAATATTTTTATTATCTTTAGGTAGTTATATAAAGGGGTATCAGGATTACGTTCTAATGATTCTTCTTCCCTTGACTTGGAGATGACGATGTTATTAAATTTTTATGTGTTTTCCCTCTGTATGTGTCTTTATTCAAATTTACTCTTTTCATGAAGACACCAGTTATATTGGATTAGGGCCCATCCTAATGACCTTATTTTATTTTGTTTCTTTAGCTACTCAATCTCCAGATACTCCTGTTCTGAAATACTCAGGACAGGAGTTCAACACATGAATTTGGCATGGGGACACAAAAGATCTGTAACAAAAATCTTAAGGTTGCTCTTCTTGGCCTGATCAGTTTCCTGCCCAAACCTGTTCCCTGGAAAGCATAGATGTGGCTCCTACAGCTCTAGGAGCTCCATAGGGTAGAGCAGCTAATGGAGAAGGGAGCTTCAATATTGACCATGTTTGTCTGCCCTGAAACTGTTCCCTCAGCCCACAGCTTTGTGTAATGACTCCCTGTCTGGATACTCTATTTTGTCTTCTCCAGAAAATAAACTAACTCCTGCTGGGGTTGCAGAAGAGATCTGGAGTTCTACTGTTTTGTAAGTAAACTTTCATGTGACCATTCTTTTCTCCCAGAGGTACTTGCTTCCACTGATCTCTTTATCATCTAGAGTTGGGGTTCTATATTGTAAATTGTATTATTTCTCAGCTTTTTCCACCTACAGTTTAGGATTCAGCATTCTTCATTCTACTAAGTTGCCACTGAAATACTTTCTAGCTTCCAAAGTCACATTGCTGTTTCCCTCTCTGCAATTACATTTTCCTTGTAAATTTGCATCTTTAAAAAGTCTTTTATTGTTGTTTTAGTGGATTTTTTTCAGGAGGAAGTTAAAGCAATTGTGGGTTTTAATCCATCATCCTTACTCAAAAGTTCCACACATTTATATTTTTAAAGAAGCTCATGCTATACAGACTGTTTTATAATCTGCTTTTATCATCAAATTCTAGTGAATATTTATATTTTTATCTCAGTAAATAGAAATCTACACAAGTGGTTCTTAAACTTGGCAGCACATTGGAATGAGTAGGTGGTGGGGGTGGGGGTAGCTTTAAAAAGTACTGATGCCTGAGCCCCCACCTCCACAAGTCCTAATTTAACAGATTTGGGATATGGCTGGCACTGGAAATTGTAAAATCTTCTTAGGTGATTCAAATTTGTGGTAAAGTTTAACAGCTACTGATGGTTCATCATAATGATTCAGTATTCTATAGAAAGGCTGCACTGTAATGCATTTAGACCAACCATTTTCTTGGACACGTTTGCTACTTCAAATGGTTTGACATTAGAAACAAATGCTGTATGAACACTTTTGGACATAAAATATTGTCTACATGTTTTATTTGATTGTATTCCTAGAAGCAAAACCAGTCTGTTAAAACATCTGAATATTTATAAGATTTTGGATACAATTGGCCATATTTCCCTCTAAAATGGTTTGGGTAATTTAGATTCCCCCAAGTAGCAGGGTAGAATTTTACTTTCCCATATGCAGAAACGCTGTGAGCCATCATTAACAAAATTAATAATAAAACTAAAATGCAGTCAATTTTAAATGTGAAAAATTATTGTCAGTGCTTTCAGATTTTGTTTTCTTTCTTTTTTTGGTTGGGATTTTTGTTTGTTTTTTATTGAGACACATTTTTTTAAACTGTGTAACCCAGGCAGGCCCCAAACTCTCTATCTTCCTGCCTTAGCCTTTTTAAGTGCTAGGATTATGGAGTATACTTTTGCTCTGTTCTCTCTTGTTGGCCTGAGGCTGTGAATGAAGAACTTCCTGGAGACAGGGGTATTAGGAAACCTCCTGGGCTAAAGGGAATATTCTGTGCTTTGACAATATGGTGATTACTTAGACCAGTTTATTTTACAAAAATGCATACATTCTGTTGTATGTGGGTTACATTTCACTAAATCTGATTTTTAAAAGTGAAAAAGAAAACTGAGCATTGGTGGCTCTTGTCTATTAATTCTAGCTGGTCAGGCGACTGAACAATCTTGCCTTGAAGCCAACATGGGCAGAAAAATCTAGGAGACTCCACCTCCAATAAACTATTACTATAAATATGTTCTCACCAGACGCTGGTGGCTCATGCCTGTAATCCTAGCTACTCAGAAGGCTGAGATCTGAGGATCACAGCTCAAAGCTAGCCTAGGCCTTGAATTCAAGCCCTATAACCGACAAAACAAAAGAACAAATAAATATAGTCTCCAAGAAGCATTAGAATCACAAGGATAGGAAAATAAAGAATTGTCTCAGCAAAGCACAACTGACTTCTGAAGAAAGGTGCACCAGTATCCAAAAATTTGGCAAGCAAGCACACCTGATTTCCTTTCCTTTTATTGTAATAAAGTATACACAACATAAATTTAACCATCTTCACCATTTTAAGTGTGCAGTTGATTGGCGTTAAGTACATTCTCACTGTTGTACAACCATCAGCCTCTTCCATTTCTCAAACATTTTCATCTTCCCTGGCTGAATTTTATATACATTAAGCAATGACTTCTTACTCCTCTCCCTGTCCTTAGCTTCCATCACTCTTCTATCTCTACTAAGTTAGAATACTTTGAGTTCATGTAAGTGAAATCAAGCAATCATTGTCTTTTTGTGTTTGGCTTTTCCCACCTAGCATAATGTGTTTAAGGTTACTAGCTTACTTTTTGCTTTAAAACTTTTTTTTGGTGGTATTGAAGATTAAACTCATGACCTCAAGCTCCTATAAGTAGGTGCTCTTGTCATGTATATTACATATCCAGCTGGCCATCCAGTTTATAAAATATAAGATATTTCTAAACATAGTCATTTATCTCAGTAAATATGAATATATATTAGTATGTATATATATATATGAGTACATTTACTGAAGGAATTGGTCATATGATTATGTAAGCTGGTAAGTTACCAAGCAAGTTCAGGAAAGCCAGTGGTATACTTGCAACCTCACAATTGAAGGCCTGAGAGAGAGGCAAAGAAGTCAATGTGGAAATCCCACTTTGAGTTTAGATTAGATTAGCTAGAACCAGAAACACTGAGGTCACAGAGTATAAGTAGGTTGATGTCCCAGCTCAAGCAGCAAGAAATACATCCTTTTTCTGTATTTATTTATTTATTTATTTTCAGAACCTTAACTGCATTTGGTAATACTACGTTACGTCTGTGAAAACAATGTTCTTTTTTTTCTTATCCCCTCAGCCTACTAATTATTTCCAGAAGAACCTCACAGACTCATAAATGTTTTGCCAGCTATCTGGGAATCCTGTAGCCAAAGGTTAGATTGATACATGAAACTCACCATTGCAGAAGTAAAACAATATTTGTACTTATTGTCCATTTGTATTTCTTTTTTGTGTAAGGCACAGGCATAAGAAATATAAGAAATGTTTTTGCTGTAAAGTATCTGAAAACCCCATTAACACATGATTGAACAAATGAAAATTTGCCTTTTCTTTACAAGAATGAATATCTTCAAGTATAGGTCAGTGGCACAGTCACATAATGTTTACAACTGCTCTAGCTTCAGCCATCCTATCCTTGTTCAAGAGAAGAAGAATGAGATAATTAAGATGTGTAAATACTCTGGGTGCCAGTGGCTCATGCCTGCAATCCTAGCTACTCTGGAGGCAGAGATCTGAGGATTGCGGGTCAAAGTCAGCCCGGACAGGAAAGTCTGTGAGACTTTTATTTCCAATAAACCACCAGAAAACCAGAAGTGGTACTGTGGCTCAAGTGGTAGAGCACTCACCATGAGCAGGACAGTGCTCAGGCCCAGAGTTCAAGCCCAACACTGACAACAACAACAACAAAAAGATGTGTAAATACCTGTAATTTTTATCCAGAACACAATGTTTAAAATTAAAAACAGTACAAAATGTTTAAGGAGATAGAAATATTAAGCACATTTTTGATCATCACACATTGTATACTAGTATCAAATTATCACACATTTACTTATATCAAAGTATCATAAACTTGTGTATCATAAATCTATACAATCAAAATAAAAAAGAAATAATCCACTCCTTTAGCAGATACTTATTACAGTCCCCTCTTTTTAATTTCTCAGTGATTCTCAAGAAGTTAATACTGTTAACAATACAAATGACTTATGAAAATCAATACTAAATACATTAAATATTCCAATAGTCCAATAGGCAAAATACTGTTGATTGACTGGTTCATTTAGTTATCCTTTTATTAACCTTTTATGTGTGTGTGTGCATTTTCAGTTTAATTTTTGTTTTATCTCAGCACCTTAGAATGGATTCCTCCTACATTTGTATTGACATCAATTAGTTGTACAAAGAGGTTCATTTTCACATGTCCATATATGCATAAGATGTACCTTTATGAGATTCACCACTGTCCACTTCACTCACTGTTGTCACCACCAAATCATCCCTTCCCATACCAGTCTCAACCAGCTTATTGTTCCATGGGCACACAAAATATTTTAACCATATTCCCTATCATTTGCCCTCTCTGTTCTTCCTCCCCATTCTGACTAGTACCTGTACCCCCAGACAGGATCTTTTTAGATTACTAGTATTTATTTATTTATTTTCGGTTGTGGGGCCTGAACTCTGGGCCTGGGTGCTATCCCTCAGCTCTTCAGCTCAAGACTTGTGCTCTACCACTTGAGCCACAGTGCCACTTCTGGCTTCTGAGGACTTGAACCCAGGAATTGCAAGGCAAGCACTCTACCACTGAGCCACCTTCCCAGCACCATCATCATTTGTTTTTAAGTGTATTTTAATTGTTCATAGGGTTTTATGTACTGTGGTTTCTCTCATATGCATGTACTGTGCTTTAATCAGATTGACTCCCTTACTCTCATATACATATATATATATATATCATATATATATCCACACATACACACACACACACACACACACACACACACACACACACACACACATGCTCAAGGCTAATGCTCTACCACTTCAACCACAGCTCCACTACCAGATTTTTTTGTGATTAATTGGAGACCAGTCTCATGGACTTTTCTGCCCAGGCTGGCTTTAAACCACAGACCTCAAATTGCAGCCTCCTCAGTAACTGGGATTACTGGCATGAGACACCGTGCCCACCTCAGATGTATATTTTAATTGTTAGAGTCAGCCATCGTTTTTTTGGCTAGTTCTGTGGCTTGAACTCAGTGCCTGGGCACAATTCCTGGGCTTCTTTTGCTTAAGGCTAGCACTCTAGTACTTGATCCACAGTGCCATTTCCAGCTTTTTTCTGTTATGTGGTACTGTGGAAATGAACTCAGGGTTTCATGAATGCTAGGCAAGTACTCTACCTCTAAGCCACATTCCCAGGCCTCAGCCATCTTTTATTTTATGGTTTCTTCTTCTGTTCTTGTGTTTATGCATAGCTAGAGTATTTTGAAGAAAAAGATGAATATTTTTCAATATTTTCTTATTGATCTTTCACCGTTTCATTTTAATTTAGAATAATGGCAATGATACCCACATTGAGATCTTATTTGAGAATTGAGGAAGCAATGAATCTGGGAGGTGGGTACAAAAGAATATGAGAAATTTAACCTACTACTACTGAATATAGGAAAAGCAAGCCAGTCCTTTTTGTTAAGTACACAAAAATTATCTCATGTTAAAATGTTTATTGGTGGGTAGTGATATCTATCTATTCATTCATTCATTAGTAGTTCTGAGATTCGAACTCAGGAACTCACATTTTCTTAGCAAGGACTCTTCCACTTGGGCCATTCTCCCACTCCTTCAGTTTTTTTTTTCCGATAGGCTTTTTGTTTGTTTGTTTGTTTTAGCTTGGGAATGTCCTCAAACTGATTCTTCTATTAGTGAATCAGCACTGCCCCCATCCCCATTTTATTGGTTAAGGTGGGGTCTTGCTGACATTTTTGCCCAGAATAGCCTCAAACCACAATCCTCCCTATGTCTTCCTACCAAGTAGCTCAGATTATCGGCATGAACTATCATGCCTGATGCATAGAGGCCTTTTTTTTCTTTTCTTTTTGGCCAGTCCTGGGCCTTGAACTCTGGGCCTGGGCACAGTCCCTGAACTCCTTTTGTTCAACAGGTTAGCACACTACCAGTTGAGCCACAGCACTTGCTTTTTTGTGTGATTAATTCAAGATCAAAGTCTCACAGACTTTCCTGCCCCAGCTGGCTTCAAACCACAATCCTCAGATCTCAGCCCCTTGAATAGTTGGGATTACAGGCATGAGCCATGGGTGTCTGGCTCAAGAGGCCTTTTTAAATAAAGAAATAAATATTTGGTGGCAAATAAACTTTGCATACAAATGAGGGAGAATATGAGACAAAGACACTGGTTTATAGAGATTAGTTTTGCAAGTAGTGTCATGGGAAATCCCATAAACCTGATACAGAGTCTCAGGGTTACTGAGAGGGAGAAAGATAGACATGAGAAAAGTATAGTTACAATTGCCCTCAGCATGTTGGTCAAAAACAGTTTTTATGAAGGATAGAGAAAATACAACTTGCTTAGTGACTCTCTTTTCTGTATTCTCTGTTGTTTCTACAGTGGATAATTTAAAGCTAGATAGTCTCCATGTCTCAGAAGAAATTACTTTAAGGTGACAGCCAAAATGACAGCCTAGCCCTGTATAATAATGAGAAAATATACAAATGTACAAGTCATTTTAGACTTAGAAAATATTCTCCCGTATGTTTACATGTAATCCCATCTGTCTTTGATATAGGAAAATGACAAACTGAAACTGAGAATGAGGGTAGGGATGGGAGGGGGGACATGAGAAGACAATGATGGAAGAAGTGATATTTATTCATATGCATTCTACTCTTTTTTGGGGGGGGTCCGGTCGTGGGACCTGAACTCTGGGCCTGGGTGCTGTCCCTCAGCTCTTCAGCTCAAGGCTAGCGCTCTACCACTTGAGCCACAGCACCACTTCTGGCTTTTTTCTTTTTGCTTATGTGATGCTGAGGAATCAAACCCAGGGCCTCAGGCATGCAAGGCAAGTGCTCTACCACTGAGCCACCTTCCCAGCCCATGCATTCTACTCTTAACTAGACTTATAGAATTGTAACTTCTTTGTATAACTACTTAATAATAAAAGAAACTCAGAATGAACTTCTGAGATTGTTTCTCCCTGTTCAAAATAGAAACTCCAGAATGACCTGAAACATGATCTATAGATCTATACTTCCTAGCAGGTAAACCAGTGTCCACATGGTGTTTCTCAATTGTCCTGAAACTGTTAGACTGACTTTGGGAAAAGAATTCTATGATAGTATAATATTTTTCCATCTTTAAATATTCCTTTCTGTATTGGATCCATTGTTGGGTGTTTGGCCTCATGGAAACTTTGATGTAAAGTAAAAGATTAGTCTTTTAAGGGACTTATATGTTCAATCATTTGTCTTCAGAAATCTGGTCATTATTTGTAGTGCCTATTCTTTAAGACTTCAGTTCACTTCAAAGATATTTGTTTACCAAAAGGGAGTAGAAAACTCTCCAGTAACAGCCATTTAACTAATTATTTCTCTACAACTGGACTTTCAAAAACACTACTTCCTCAGGAGTTGGGAGGAGCTTCTTTCCACGTTGCAACCAAATATTTTTCTGTGTACTGAATGAGCTACATTAACTTCACGTCATTTCAGTAGAGTGTAGGATTGTAAGCTCTGTTAATAACTTTCAACCTGGGATTCACAAACACATACATCTTTCACTTTTTGCTTCTTAGCACAATACTCCTTGAAGAACTGGGTTAATTTGACATTGTACTATGTACCCATCTTAATGCATTTAGTTTTCCAACAGGATGTTATTAGTGACTAATAGTACAGGCTTTGCATAATGTTTCTTTCTGTCTTTGTCCTAATAGTTCTTTTGATCACAGCTAGATCCTAACAACAACAAGCTTAAGGTGTCTTTTTTCTTAACATGTTATTTCTATTTGCATGCAAAGGAATATTAGAAACTTTAATAGTGAACATGCAATAGAGAAAATTGGGACTTATGCTTCACCAAAAATTAGCAACAAGTGTTCTTTTGCCTGGAACCTACCACACACATTAGCAGGTCTTCAAATGCTACCTTGGTGGAACAACTCTTCTATTGTTATGAATCTTAGCTTCCTTTTCAATTGTGGAGCTTTGGACTTTGTTGGATCAAATAGTTCTTCCTCCAACAGAACGCATCTGTACAGTAAGTGCACATTCCCCAGATCAATTCTCTAATGAAGTTCCATCTTAACAAGTACTCTTTTACTTTCATTGCATCTACAGGCTCTTTGACCTGATGCCATCTATAGGGATATGGGTTAGATTCTCTGCCAATTAAAGAATTAAAAGGCAGGAAAGAGTTTAAAGCACACAGAGCAAGTTTATTTGTAAGTGAGAGTACAGACCCTGTAGCGAATGGCCCCAGAGCTGAAAGTCCATGGGATCCTCGTGAAAGGTGAGTTATTATAATAAAAGGACTTTTTTCCCTTTACCTTCCCACCTTTGTGCTGATTTCTTGATGGCAGTATATGCAATGTCCTGGCTCTTTTTATTGGTTCAGTGTGAATCCAGGGCATTATGGGAAGAAGGTATATTTGAGTGGAAAGGGCATTATGAGAAAATATCATGATGGGCCACGTCTTATCTGTCACATGTTATATTCACCATTTTCTATCTGTACCTAACCTAGAAGGCCTAATTCATCCTCAGATATATCTTTCTTTTGCTAGCTGGGAACTTGGTATAGCTAAGATACCTGTTTCCTGATACTTTACACATGTTCCCCATTGGTTATGGATGTATTTGTATCATTGGCTTTTGAAATACAATGTTTGGCTTTACAAACTTCCATTTTGTAGGAAAGTGGTTATTCAGTGTGTCCTTCTACTAACATCATTAAAGAAGTTATCTATTGAGAAGAGCTCAATGGCATATTGGATCATCTGTGAGATATTGAGGTATATGTGGCTAATACTTGATTAGGAGAAAGCTGAGTCTCCTTAAAGTTTCTGTTTGTATTCATGACCTTCATTGCAAAGATGAAGTTGAAGTGTTGTAGTATTGATTCATTCTGTGTAACCCTGAGAGAGACAACAGTAAACTTCATGGTGATGGATGGGCACTTCCAGATGACAGACTCTTCAGGCCTTGTTTGATAGTTTTTCTAATGGCTTCATTGTCTGCATTGCCTTTAGCTCTGAGCTCCAGGAAAATCAAGAGGGAAGGGAGCAGGATACTTGAGAGATCACTTGTTCAACTTACACTCAATTTAGTCTTCAAATCAAGGAATGTAGATAATTAATAAGTGTTAAAGTGTATCATTGGATCAGAATTATTTGAAAAATAGTATGCACAAAATTAGGGAAAAATCCTGCCAAATGTTATGGGCAGGAAAGAATTGACTGACTCTTTCCTTCTTGACTTTTCTTTTCCTGCATTTTCCTACATTTTTGGTAGTGATTATGTATTGTTTTATAATAAGAATATTTTGGAAATTAAAAATGTACAGAAAATCTTTGAAATGGAAATATAGACTTACATCTTGTCTTTATATAAGTATGTTGTGAAAAGTAGTTTTAACCTTTTCTGGTTGTTAGGAATAAATTATTCACATTGCTCACTATGGTTGGAAGGCATACACTTAATAAAAACAAAAGCAGGTAAATTCCCTTAACTCTAAAACCAATTGTGTTTCTTAAACACGTTAAAAAATTCAGGAGTGAAAAAACGTCACATTCTTCAGATATATTGTTGAGGCAAAATAATATCTTTTTCATATATCAACTTTATTGTCATGTCATTTATATACCATATGATTCACCTAGTTAAACCATAAAATTCCATAGTTAAAAGTATATTCATAAAGTTGTAAAACATATCAGTTACCTTTAGCAAATGTACTAAAAGAAATCCAGCATAATTTAGCAATCACCCTCTATTTTTCTTAATCCCAATTTATTTACCCTCTGGTAATAACCACTAATTTACTTGTTGGTTTTACAAGATCGCCTATTATGAGTTTCCTTTACAAATGGAATCAAGCAATATGTTGTCTTTCATTGCTGATTTCTTTTTACCTAGCATCATATTTCTGAGGTTCATTGTAATGGGATTAGTACTTCATTCTTTTTTATAGCTACATAATATTCTACTATATAGGCATAGGACATTTTGTTTATCCATTCTAGGGTTGATATGCACATAAATCACTACCACTTTTGAGCTATTTTGAATAATGCTCTTATAATGCTACTTTGAACTTAGTGTTCAAATATTTTTTTGTGTGATAATGCAGACCGAACTCGGGACCTCTTGCTAGGGAAGATCTCTACTACTTGAGTCATACCCTCTAGTCCTTTCTTTTTGCTTTAGATTGTTTTTTAAATAGCAATTGAAGGTAAATTTTCCTGAGCTGGCCTTGATCCTCCATCCTCCAGTCTCTGCCTCCCTAGTGTCTGGAATGAACAGTTTGTGCCACCACATCCAACTAATAAGAGTTTGCACAAATACTTTTTATTTAACTCCAATATTTGCCTAGGAGTGGGATGGTGACTTTACGTTTAGTGTTTTGTGGAACTGTCAGAATCTACCAACTGTATATGTCTAGCAGCCATGTATGAGCAGGCAACACTTGTTGACAGATGGTAACATTTGTTACCACACTAGCCACAGCGCCACTTCCGGCTTTTTTTCTTTTTGCTTATGTGGTGCTGAAGAATCGAACCCAGGGTCTCATGCATGCAAGGCAAGCACTCTATACCACTCAGCCATCTTCCCATCCCCAAACTTGTTATTCTTTATCTTTTAAATTATGGCCAGCCTTTACTTAGGGTTACACAGAATAAACCAATACCACAGCAACCACCCATTTTCATCTTTATAAAAGATCATGAGTTCAAATGGAGATGCCATGGTATAAAGTGGATATCTCAGTGTGTTTTAATTGGTACTCCTGTAATGATGAATAACATTACATAGTTTTGGTGCTCCTTATCTATTTCTGTATCTTTTTAAAAAGAAAGGTCTGTTTTGGATCATATTTTCTTCTTAGTGAGTTGTTGAGTGATGGGAAGGATTTGGAGACTGACAATACTGCTTTTGAAGCTGAGCTCATGTGTTGCTTGACTGAGTGAAGGTGCTCAATAAGTGGGAACCACTTATTATTTATTATTGATATATAAAATATAGAGTATTTTTCATGATGGACTTCACTGTGAAACCATGGGATGTTCTCTGAAAGAATGGGGTATTCCTGGCTATATTTTTCTGAATATTGTCTATCCCTGTTTCTCCAAAAATTGGAAATTTCCTAAAATGCCTTATATACTTTTTGCAGTTTATTCAACAAGAGAACATGAACTTTGATTTAACCCTTTATGCTCCAGAACATTCTAGATTTTATTGTGTTTGTATCCCTGTCAGGCCACTTGGGGGCTTTTTCAAGTGCGCAGGGTGGTTTGCTCAGAATTCTGTGGCTCTGCTAAGGATTTTTTCTAGTCTATCTGGAGACTGTTTTCCAATGAACCTATTTTTAATGGTGTTTTTTTCTCCACCCCTCCTGTTGTACTGATTTGACTGTAATTTTAGGAAGAATGCAAGGTTAGCAAGGGCATCTGTTTAAATATCACACACAATTAAAAAATAATAGCTCTTCATTCAAGGCCAGAGATTAGCTTCCTGTCCCCTTGCTCCTAAAGCACATGACCTTTGCTATAGCTGTTTTGTTACAGGCTCAAGGTCTGCTTTGAGCTTCTGTTGGGTGAAGTTACAGGAAGTTGTACTTTTTTTATTGTCAGTCTTGTTTGAAGACAATATATGAACTTATAGAATTCAAGATCACCTAGGATCAAATTTTTAAAAAGTCCCCCCAAATGCAAAACAAAAACCTCATCCTAAACAGACTTGCAATCTATCCCTGCAGTGGAAAGACTATTGAAGAAAAATCAGATGATTGCACTGAAATTTTAGTTATCCAAAGGGAAAATATTTAGACTTAGCAAAATTAATCTTGCCTTTCACATACCTCATTTTGGCACTTGTCTCAAGCATGACAGTTTTTGTTAAAAAATTGATACTTACTCTATTTGACATTATTAGTTTATTCTTTATGTGCACAGGTCCTGCATCCTAGCAGAAAATATTTTTAAAAGATTATAGTTCTCAGGAAGAACTGGTTCTCTGGTTGACACAAAAGGGTTAACTTCCCTAGGTGGGGCCTACGTATCAGACTGGAAGGCTCAGAGGAGGTATTGGGGATGAGGTTGTACTGTGGTGGGGGATGGGCTGGCTTGCAGGTGCCTGGCAGTGTCAGATACTATACTGTATGTGTTATCTGTTCAAAATACTTTTCAAGGATTATAGGATTATGTTTTTCATCTCGAGAAACCAGCATGAAACATTTCTGACAGTTTTCGTAGATGTGAGACTCACTAAACATGACAATGGAATGTAAGGGACTTCAGCCTGGGAACTTTGTAAAACTGCACAACCAGGTGTCACATCCCTTGGGGGAAACGCTGACCTATAGGGTCAATTGCTGGCACCAGGTTGCCTGGAGTGAATTTAACTGCAGGCAGGAGTTGGCTGAAGTGGCCCCACAGCTGAAATCCAGACTTACTGGAGAGCCACTACAGTGGAACTGGATGAAGACAACAGTATCTGTTGGGAAGGCAATCTCACTGGACAATTGACCAGTCTGCTGTGGGAAGAAGTCCATGATCAGCTAGTTAACGTAAGGGGATGAGTGTGGTTGGGAGAGCACCATGGAAGAGGTGACATTGATTAAGATGCATGTTCTCCTAAGTTGATATACTGACTTGAAATTGCTTTGTACAACTACTTAAAGAGAATTATTTTTTTATGTTTACATAGAAAAAAATAAAAGAAGAATATGTTCCAGCACAGATCCTGGTTCTCACTGTCCTCTATAATCCCCTCTGGGCTTAGTTCTTTTCATGTCCTGCTCCCACCACTGAATATTAAATGGCAAGCCGAGTCTTACTCTGTGTGTGTGTGTGTGTGTGTGTGTGTGTTTGGGGTGTGTGTGTGTCACTTTTTAACTCTTCCAAGTAGTTGCAATCCGTACTTTGGATATCTCACTGGTGGATATCTGAGGCTCTGCAATTCCCTCTGAATTTTCCCAGTGTGTGTGATTTGGCTGCAAAAATCATACGGTTTATGACTGATTTCACTCCTTGTGGTTTTTCTGTGGCTACCTGTCATGTGCTGTTTTCTCTTCTGGCTGCTTTCACCTCCCCAAAAGTGAGCTGCAGGTCTCATGAGCTCCTGAGCAAATTCATCCCTGGGAACCTGAGCAAAGGGTTCCACCTTCCCCGAGACTGCTGATTCTTGCTCAGAGTCCTAGCCTACATGCCCAGGTGCCCCGATGGAGCTATGTAGCCTCTTGGCCTGCCTTGCTCTCCCACCAGACAACCCAGCTTTGCAAAGTGCTGACTTCCACGGAGCTCTGTTTCTCACCACAATTCGCCTCTGTTTGTTGGGCTCTGCTTTTCATCTTCCCTGTTGCTTTAGCCAGGAAGGACTAGCAGCTTCTGGGCAGCATGCCATGAGAAAGACTATTCCCTGAGGAGTACCCCCTTTTTCTGCTTCTCATTTTCAAATGCTCCTGTTTTGAATCTTTGTCTCTTCCACCACTGCATGTAAGTTTCATTTAGATCCCTTTCTCCTTTCTTGCCAACAAAATACAATACAAATTAGCAACACACATACACATATACACCTACCTCAAAGGGTGACATTCCTAAGATATAGTAAGATGAGCATAATTATGAGCCATTTTAAGAGAAAATAAATTAATGCATGAAGCAAAAGATGTTCTCAGAATTGTTAAGAACTTTGACTGAAATATAGTCATGGAAAGTATCATTCCAAAAGTAATGTGCAATGAGGATTACAATGCACTGATTCTAAACTGAGTTGAGTGAGTATTTAATACAATTAACTTCACAGCCCCCTCTCCATTCCTGTGAGGTAAACTCTCTTTAGTATGCTCACTAATGGAAGAGATTTTTACATTTTACTTCTTCAAAGTGAGCTTTTCATGTACCTCACAGTTAAAAATCATTGAACATATGGTGGCAGTTTCAGCTTGTGTTTTCCTGAAAAGCTTTGTGTAGATACACTTTTGGAAAATCCAGTCACATCTTAAGGCCACTGACAGAGCATGCCATTTAAAGGAACGCTGAGTGCAGTGAGCTTTTGCTGTAAAAAAAGAATAATTTCCACTTAATACTTCTTTTTGGGGGTTACATTTGTCTTACGGCATGCACCCCTATACCAAAATGACTCTTATAGCAGAACCTTTAAAGAATGGTGATTCAAGTTTGAACTATTTGTTACATGATCTAGAAGCAAATGTACATTAGAATGCTTTAACAAACCTGTGTACAGCCTGAAGGAACATTTTATTGAATACCAACAACAAAAGTTGACATGCAGCCTTATCTTTAGTGTCTAGACTAGTCCACGTTCTCAGAACCCTCATGTCACTTTTGATGGCTCCCCAAAACCTGTGCCTGTAGTATCTCACCTGAAGTTTTACTGCAGAAAACTTAAAGCTTTTAAAAATTAATATACTTTATCCAAAAGAAATTTACTCATCTGACCTATGTAATTGTAACCCCTCTGTACATCACTGTTAAAATAACAATAAAAACTTAAGTTTTAAAAAACTAGTTTAGATTATTTGTAAAAGGGAGGGGTTTGGTTCTTTGTGACATGTCCATATATAAATACAATATATTCTCATCAAACTCACCCCTCCCTCAATCTCTATTATTCCTACCCATTTCTAAAAGAATTTCAACAGGTATTTTGAATCTATTTTCATATATACAGATAAATTGACTCCATTCTCATTTACCCTCTCTGTTTGCCATTCAATCTCCCCCTAATACTTGCCCTCCCCAAAGAGTCTGTTTTACTAATTTCCTGTCTCTTTCAGTGCATCTTCAGTATGCCAAGGGTTTTTACCACAGAATGCCAAGTATTGCTATATTTTGATAATAATCTTCTCCATTGCTTTATCTTTCCCAGTTCCCCAAATGCCTATTAATCAACAGCATTCATTGAAATTTCTTATACCATCTTTATACATTCTTCCAATGTATTTAAAAATTATCCACCCTATATCTATTTCACTCCCATTAATCTCCCTAAATGATTGCACGGTTAGATTTTTGTTCTATGCACATATATATGCATACAGGTATATATACATGTCTATGGACATGTCCATGAGTATATATGACCTTTAGGTTTAGTTTCCACAATAAATAGGCAAGATTTGGCTTTTTGAGCTTGCCTTATTTTTCTCAATATGATGAACTTCAGTGTCTTCCATTTGCCTACAAATTATTTTATTTTTATTTATGGCTGTGTAATATTCCATGGTATGTGTATATATGTTTGTGTGTTTATACACACGTTTTCTTTATCCATTCATCTATTTTGGGCATCTTCATTTATTCCATGATTTGGCTATTGTGAGCAGACCTACAATAAACATGGGTACACAGAGAACTTTTTTATGTATTAATTCACACTCCTTCAAACACAGGCCTAGTAGTAGTGTGGTAGAATCATAGGGTAAGTCATTCTTTTTAAGTTCTTGAAGGCCTTTCCATGCTGAGTTTTAGAGTGGTTGTACTAATTTAAATTCCTATCAACAGTGTTGATGGGAATAGGGTTATTTTTTTCTTTGCATCCCTACCAGACTTTGTTGTTTGTATTCTTGATAATGACCAGTCTTACTGGGGTGAGATGGAATGTCAGTGTTGTTTTGATTTGCACTTGTTTTGTGGTTAAGGTTGTTAAATATTTCTTCATGTATCTATTAGCCATTTGTGCTTCCTCTGAAAATGGTTCACATCATTCATACACAGCTTTTAATGGTCACAGTATTTTTTCTTGCATAAAGAACATCTAGAGTGCAGCATGGCTTTAAACTCATGCATATATGCATGTACTCACATATACACAATTGGTGAAAATTTTGTAACTTCTGTCTTTCTATAAATGGAGGCTAAGCTAGGTATTTTGTTTTTCCATTCATAAATCCACTTAACAAGTATTTATTGAACATGTAGTGAGGAACAGATACTCTAGTTAACCAACATTTCCTACTTTCCATAAGGTTAATGACAGAATGTAGGTAATTAAACTTGAAGCTAGGAAAAGAAAAAATATGACTAGATTGTGTCACCATGTTTGGTCAGCGACCAGTACTCATAGAGTGGCAAAGTTGAGCCAGGTTCTGGTGGTTCATGCCTGTAATCCTAGCTACTTAGGAAGTTGAGATCTAAGGATTGAGATTTGGAGCCAGCGTGGGCAGGAAAGTCCATGAGACTCTTTTCTCCAAATAACCACCAGAAAACCACAAGTGGAGCTGTGGCTTAACCTGGTAGAGCCCTACCCTTGAGCAAAAGAGCTCAAGATCAATGTCCAGACCCTGAGTTCAAGCACCACTACTGACAACACAAACAAGAAAAGAATGGTAAAGTTCAAAAGAACATTGAAAATTCCCAACTGAAAGGATCTGTTTTACAGAGTGGAGAAATGACTTGGCCACAATCACATTGTGAAAAATAACAGCCAGACCAAAACTTAGTAAGCATATTAGAGTCTGAATACCCTATACTATATCATAAGTCAACCTAATTTTACCTACTTTATATTTTCTGCTGATTTAGAGAGAATTGGTGGCCCTTAGAAACTGGGACAATTAAGTAAAGAATTCATTTTTTTGATGGAGTTGAACTTGTCTTACTGAAGAGATATGAAAAACCTGAAGTATACAAGTCCACAAGTCACAAAACCACATCCATGTATCCTGGGTTGTACAGTTCTTCTTGATTTTACCTTCTGTTGTGTTGTCTCTGTAAGTATATCCAGCCTCATGTAATGTTTTTAAATTAACTCTCTCTGAATGTTCCTAAATGCAATGAATTCTTCATACTTGATTTGACCTCTGGGCAATATTTGACTGTTTTGTTTATTCTCTGAAGCTTACATTGTGGTTTTGGTGACTTTATATTTCCTCCTGACTTTCTGACTGATTTTTTTCCTCTCCTTTCACTCTCCCTTTCTCTCTCCCTTCCTTCCCCTCCCACCGTCCCTCCTTTTCTCTTTCTTTCTGTCCCTTTAACCCTCTCCCTCTTTTCCTTTCTGCCTCATAAAAATTCAAATGTAGACAAGAATAGAATAACAATTCCTCTTTTTGAAGTTCCGCCACCCACTCAGTACATAGTTATGTTCATTTGTTTTGATTTATGATTTTATGGATTACTTTTCAAAAAGTAGCCTTGTAATTATATGAAAACATTACAGCAGCTCCAAACTAAAATATAGAAAAGTATAATTCCTATCTTCATTTCCAGCTTATTACCAAATTCTCCCAGTACAAAACCAGGTTACTATCAATTTTTGATTCATTCTTCTGATTAAAGCACATCATGCTTATTCAGATTTTATCCTCTTTTACATATGTGTTTACATCTATTTTGCTGACCTCTTCTCCATATATGGTCAAATCATACTGTATTATTTGAGTTGTTCTATATTTGTGAACATTTTTTTGCCTAATTCTTTTCTTTCAGTGCCATCTCTGCACTGATGCTTGTATTTACTTCCTTGTCCTTATCCATATTATACTTCAGTTATTTTGTGTTATTTGAAATGCATAAATATGTTGTGTTTCTTGTGGTTTCTGAGCCTTCTTAAGTGTTATTGTTTCACCTAGAATTCAAGGGAGAATAACAGAAAAAACTTGTTTCTCTACAATTTTCCAGAACATTTTAATATATGTGTCAAACATGGATAGGACAGTGCATGATATTTCTTGTGTCAGAATAGATGGAAAAGTGATCTATGTTAATAGGGATATACTGGAAAGTTGAGTATGAAAACAATTTGAATAGCTACTTCTGGGAAGTGTGGGGCTGTGGTGAGAAAGGGACAGAGGGATAGGGAAAGTTAGAAAAAATAAGAAACAAAAAAGAGGAATTAAAATAGGCAAAAGAATTGGAGAAAGTATTGATCATTTATAAAAAAGTTAAAAATTTTCATTTAAATTTACCCGTCAATATATTTAATTTTTATCATGATGCTTGTTATTTTGTTTTCCATAGTTATATTATATTTTGGCCCAGGAAGGTGGCTCAGTGGTAGAGCGCTTGCCTTGCATGCATGAGGCTCTGGGTTCAGTTCCTCAGCACCACATAAGCAGAAAAACCCAGAAGTGGTGCTGTGGCTCATGTGGTAGAGTGCTAGTCTTGAGCTGAAATGCTCAGAGACAGTGCCAAGGCCCAGAGTTCAGGCCCCACGACCGAAAAAAAAAGTAATAAAAGTTTGCAACAAATATCTTTTGAGGCACTTTCATTTTCTCCACTTTACTCCAGGGAACTGGGCAGACATCCCTTTGTATGTGAGCTTTACTATGCAATATCAGAAATACTGCCTTAAGATAGGGATCAAGTGAGTGGTGGTTGTTCATGGTATATAACTCACTATTACACATTATGCAAACACTCAAAGATCTTGAGACTTTATTCAATGATTTTATGTAAATAAATTCAGTTTAGCATTTTTACACAGGAATGTATCATTGCAACCATTGATTATTTTTCTTTTCCAGGTAGGTAAGCCCCTGTCTCTTAAGACTTAGTCCTAATCTCTGTAAATGACAACTAGCATTGATTCAGAAGTCTTAATTTTTAAAAGATAGGAAAACATAATGTAGTTTTGATACAATGAAATACAGAGTTGAGTCTCCTTGATTCTAAGATGAATAGATGGTACATTATGGCATAAGAAAAAAGTTTTCTTTTCAGAAGTGTATTTGCAGTACAAGAGGCCAAATTCTTATATCTACCTCTGGTATCTGAAAGCAGGATTTTTCCCCCGGTCTTGGGGTTTGAACTCGGCTTGGATGCTGTCTCTGAGCTCCTCTTTGCTCAGGGCTCTACCACTTGAGCCATAGCATTACTTATGGCTTTTTCTGTGATTAATTGGAGGTAAGAGTCTCATGGATTTTCCTGCTTGGGCTGGCTTTGAATTGTAATCCTCAGATCTCAGCCTCCTGAGTAGCTAGGATTACACATGTGAGCCACTGGGCACCGGGACTTTTTGTTTTGTTTTGTTCAATTAATTGCATGTCTTAGATCAGTCATGAGTACATAGTAGATACACTATATTCGTTAAAGGAAGGAAGGAATAAACAATAGTTTTACGTTTGAAAGGCTTCCTGCCATTCCTAAGCAAGATTTTAAGTGAATTATTTCCTTAAATCGCAAATTTGTTATTCTCATTCCTCTGCTTGCTGAGTGCTGAGATTACAGGCAAATGCATCTGCCCTAGGTGTTACCGCTTTAAATTCTTGATTGTCATCATTAATGAGAAACTTTGCTGAATATATGAAGTCACTGTTTCAGTTTCCAAAAGTACAATACAAAACTGTGTAAAGATTTCAACACCCCTTTTATTTCACTTACAAATGTAATGCTGACTTTTTGTAACATGACAATTTTGGCATGCAGTTAAACATTTTTAACCAAAGTTATTTTAAGTGGTGCAGAATATACATGCATTCTTACAGCAATCAACAAGCAGCTATATAGGACACTAGTAAAAGGTCATGTCAACCACAAATGGGCAGAAATGTGCACCGCATGGGTAGGCAGACGAGATAATGCTTGGAAATGTGCCAGCTATAAGAGCAGCCTGTGCCAGGAGGCTACTCTCCTCCCACCTTGAGTACAGGAAGAGGCCATCATTGTATATCAGTGCATTCTATGTCCTGTTCCAGCATACCAGCTAGGATGTGGACTATATTATACTAACTATAGTAAAGGTAAAACCTGACTTTCACGATTGTGACAGGTATAGTATTCCATTTGTAGTATATGTGCAGTATAGAGCCTGTGGTGAAAGGCACCGACATTTTAATGCTCTGTAGCAGTAATTAAATTATAACCTGAGAGACACATGAACAATTTCAAATAATCTGTTAGCCACTTAAACAAATGAAAGAAAAAAGTGAAATTAATTTGTGCATTATAGTTTTGAAGCATGATATCTGAAATGTAGTCAATATGAATGTATTAATGAGAATTTGTTATCCTTTCATATATTAAGTCCCTGAAATTGAGGACATGATTTATATTTAGCACAAATCAGTACAGATGCTAAATATCACAATAATAAAATGCACTAATAAACAGAAATTAATTGAATCAATGTAGTGGCATGAAATGCAAATTTCAGTTTCTCAGTTGTACCAGTCACAGGTGGCTCACTGTGACCATATTGGCAAAGGTTAGCAAACTGAGTGTAAAGGTAGTCTAGGAGACATGTCTATTGTGAACTATTTTTTTTGCCAATAACATAATCACTTATGTGAATCCAGAAAATACTGGATTATTAAAATATATTTCTCAGACTAAAGTTGTCAGGCCTTTAAATGCTGACTTTCTGTGTCTTACCATTCACTGTTGGCAAATCTTCAAAATGATAAGATATCTAATAGATCCAAAGTGCAATAGTTGAGTTGTACCACAAGAGGACCTGCAAAGACAAGTGGAGCACAAATATTAGCTTTCCTTATGTTATTAAGCTGGAGTATAATTAGCAAACCATCTCACTGTCAATATTAATATTCCCACATCTGCTTTGATTAAAGTGTAAAAAGGTGATTTATTTTAATCTAATTTCAAGTAAGTACACTGTATTGTGACTATTAGGAGTGAAATGAGGCTACCAGAAGTAGTATTTTGGCAAGAATTAGAAGATGGTATGCAGTGATTAAGAGCATGAGGTGCAAAGTAATACAAACTTGGTTCTGCCCCTTACTAGTTTTATGACTTCAGTATGCTTCTTTATTTTAAAAATAATCAAGGCTGGGAATGTGGCTTAGTGGTAGAGTGCTTGCCTTGCATGAAGCCCTGGGTTCAATTTCTCAGTACCATATAAACAGAAAAAGCCAGAAGTGTTGCTGTGGCTTAAATGTGACTTAAGTGCTAGAATGCTACCCTTGAGCAAAAGAAGCTCAAGGGTAGTGCCTATTCCCTGAGTTCAAGCCCCAGGACTGGCAAAAATAATAACAAAAATAACCAATCATACCACTGCCCTCTAGGATTTCTCAAGTAGTAGTAAGATAACCCATATAAGATAGTTACCATACTGTACATGTAAGTACTTAAAATGCTAATAATCAGCATGATTATTGGTTATTGGTTATTACTAACTCTTCATCCTCTCTGTATTTATAACATTTAGTTGGCAGAAAAGGAGCAACATCTTCAACCTGCCATACTTCCTACTATTTGTAATGTAAGTGACAGGAAGACATGTATTTTAGTGTATCAACTGTGGCAAAAAGAGACTGTGTCATGCATCAGAAAGGTCTAGCCTGGTCTGGCTAGACATAAATTGGAATGATTTTTTACTCCTTCCAAGTTTCTATTTCTGTCTTAGAACCAAATTCTATGGCTGCTACTGATAAATGTTGTGCTTTCAATTCATATACTTTTGAGGATTTATTCTTTGTACCATTTTCCTTGCAGTGACCTTGACCTAACTAGAACCAGGAGAGACAAAAATCATAAAATCAATACTTTCTCTTTTATATAATATCTCATTCTTGTAATTGTAACAAAGATGGTATTTTCTTATATGATTTCAAATAATATTTGTATTTATTCAAAAGAGTTGTATTGACAGCCAAAGCTGGACTCCAAGTTTAGTTGCTTTCTTGTATTCAGTCCCTTAAGCCAGAGTGTGTCCATTATTCTTTTTCTTGTCCTCACCCTTTGACATATCTCCACCACTGCAAGTGAGCCAGAGGATGTCTAAGATCTTCTTAGCCTTAAGTTGTCGGGGTCATGGAAAAGGCCTAATTTTCCAAGGAACGGTGGTGGGAATGAAGCTTTCCTTGGTTTTGATATTTATATGAATGGAATCATTTGAGCTGTATTTATCATACTGATTGTCTGATTTTAGCTTACTTCAACTAATTTTGTATTTTTTCAGCTTTGTCCATGTGGATGTTTGTGTGTGTAGTATATTTTCACAACTGCCAGATATGTCATGGCTTGTATATATAATTTTGAAATCATTTCATTGTTGATGGGTAGTATTAAAAGTGCATTTAGAAATACTTTTGCACAAGTCTTTTGCTACCCAGGTACAAGAGTTTCTGTCATGTGTATTGACACTGATAATTAACAGGTCCATTGGGAAGAGACTGACATCCATCTTGGATATGGTTTGATTATGTCTTGTAGTGGCCGAGGTTCTAGGAGCTAGGTCCAGTGTATCTATTTTAAGTAACGGAATCTTTAAGATGTAAGGGCTAGTAATTAGGTAATTGGGTCTTAAGGATACCACTTTCAGGAAGGATTTATGTAGAATACTTGGGACTGGGCTAGATCTTACAAGAAACTGGCACCTCCCATGAATCCTTCCACAGGTGCCACTGGTCAATATTATAGAAGTTCTAGCCATTCTGATGCCATTTGCAATGAGCCCCTTGTCAAAGCTGAGGAGGTGCTGATGCCATGGTTTTGAACCTCTCTAACGGTTACCTTAATAAGCCTGTTTTTTAAAATGAAGTATTTAGTCTTGTGTATTTTGTTTTATCAATAGCAATCGAACGAAGGCACTGACCATGACTTACTGGCTCTTAAACAGTTTGATATCAGCTACAAATATATCTAGTTATATAACTGATAGATTAAAGAATATGTGCATAAAAACTGGATTATGTTGAATTATTCTTCAAATTATAGCTACTTTTATTCCTACTTGTGCTGTATGAGAATTCATGTAGCTATCACCTAGCTATCATCTCAGAATCAAATTGCTCTTTAACTTTGGCCATTTTGGTAGGGATAAACATGTACATTGTTGTGAATTTAATTTTGATTACCCTAGTTATCAATGTGATAGAGTATTTCTACAGACTATTTTTTGTTCCTTATCAGTAAAATGTCTGTGTAGGCAATATGCCCATTTTCTATACTTTTTAAAAATTTCTCTATCCCCATCCTTTGTCAGTTATATGTACTTGAAATATCTTCTTCTACTTCGAGGATTATTTGATCAAAATCTTTATGGTATCTTTTTGTCATTTTAGCCAGTCTTAACTTTAAAACTGTCAGATAGATCAATATATTCTTTTGCAGTTTGAGCTTTTTCTATCTTATTTAATAATTTTTTCCTTATCCCAGAACAATATATATACATATATTTATATTCTCTATTATTTCTAAGAGTTTTAATGAAAGAGTTTTCACATTTAAGTTCTTGAAGCATCTGGAATTTATTTTTATATGGTGTGAGGTAGAGGTTCAATTTCAGTTTTCTCCATATGGATAACACATTATCCTAGCATCTCATGGGATAGCTTTTCAATTCCCTGCACTAGCATGCAATGCCAGTTCTGTAATACATCACTTTTCCACATATTGGGATATCTCTATGTTCTTTATAGAATTTCATTGGCCTATTTCTCAGTTCTTGTGTTAGGTTCTATGATTTCTCAGTGAGTATTAATATTGAAAAGGGCAAATACCAGTTGTTGCTAATGAACCAGATACTTTGGATAATCTTGGCTGAATCTTGCCAGCAAAATTAGATGCGTGGAAAAGATGGTGTTCAGTTTGGCAAGATTGCCATATGATGGTGTTTAAAAATACATGACAAATAATATTCTCCCTGTTTAGTTGTGTTGGCTCCAGTAAATAATATTGGAAACTGATAATTTATGAACGTGTTGAGGACAGATATAATCCAATAATTTTTAAAGGGAGCAATATTGGGCTTTAAGCTCAGAGTTATGTGCTTATTAGGCAAGCAATCTACCAATATATCAAGCCTCTCATCTTTTTTTAATTTTTTTGTAATTTTTATTGTAAAAATACTGTACAGAGGGATTACAGTTACACGAGAAAGGTAATGAGTACATTTCCTATGGAGCATTGTTGCCTCCTCCTTTGTTTTTCCCCTACCATCTTTTCCCCTCCCACCTCCACAACTACCCCTCCCCCCCACCGAAGTTTTTCAACTTAGTGCCTTGTACATCTCATTGTGACAATGTGTCAACATGTATCCCTAATCATTTTGTTTTTTCCCTTCCCCTCCCCAAATTAAAGTGGTATAAAGGTTCCTCAAAAGACTCCATGTAGAGCTCCCCTATGACCCAGCAATCCCACTTTTGGGCATTTGCCCAAAGTATCATAAACAAGGCCATACTAAAGCTACCAGCACGACTATGTTTATCATAGCATTATTCACCATAGCTAAGATATGGAACCAACCCAGATGCCCCTCAGTAGATGAATGTATTAAGAAATGTGGTATATATATATATATATATATATATATATATATATATATAATTTCTGTGCCTCCATCAGAAAGAATGACATCACCCCCCATTTGGTAGGAAATGGAAAGACTTGGAAAAAATTATATTAAGTGAAACAAGCCTCTCACCTTTTAGATATTTTTTAGGATGTTTATCTGATTGGGTTTCAGTTTTTCTTCTGCACTGGCATACAAGTATAATCCTTCTTACCTGTGGCTTCTCTCATAGCTAGGATGGCAACTGCATGCAACTATGTTTAACTTATTGATTGAGATGGGGTCTTGCCAACTTTTTACTGTAGTTAACCTTAAACATCAATCTTTGCCTTTCTCTTAGCTTGGCTTACTGTCATGTGCCACGAGGCTCAGCCTTACTACTAATTTCTTTTATATATTAACTCTTCTCTTTCTTCTTTCATTCACTAAGTGTTTAAATATTTATATTTAAATATAAATATGAAAACAACATTGATGTTGTCTATATAATATTGCTAACCACACAGTGATATGGGTAACATTGATGTATACACATCTCAATTTGCATGTATGTGCTATTTTATTTTTAGAATTTCACTTCTATAGTAAAGTTGAGAAAATTGCATGAAGTAACTAAAGAAAAGGTACATTTCACAGATTAAAAAAATCCTGAGAAAGTGTTGTGTAGCTAACATTGGTAGTGAGAAGTGAGGTGCTAAAAATTTGTAAGCAGCTTTGCAACTGCAGATTATGAGTGCAGATTAGAAGCATTGTGAAGTAAATGTTAGGGAAAGCATAGATGGCCATGAATTTACTAGGAAGGGAAATTTTTGTGAGAGCTCAGAAGGAAAAGAGATTTGTAGGAAAGAATACTTAAGTAATCCTGAATAAAATGTTACTAGAAATGTGAAATAGAATGCTAATGATTTCTCAGATGAACAGGAAGAACATTATATTGGGAACTGGAGAGTCCATCCTTGTTATAACATGACAAAGGACTTGGCTGACTTGTGTTTTTATCCTAGTATTTTGTGTAAGGTAGTGTGGAAATTGGATAATTACCAGAAAATATTTCTAAGAAAAGTATAGAAGGAGAAGTTTGGTTCTTCTTAACTAACCTATAGTAAAATTGAGAAGGAGGAAATGATTTGAATATCAAATTCCTAAGCAAAATAAGAACTATTACCTAAAAGTTTGGAAAATTAGCCTATCCGTATAAATAATTCAAGGGCAATTTTGAAACAGAGCACTAATGATGTGCACATTAGCTTCATTTCTTTTCGTACAGAGCACCAGGCAGTTCCCCTGTAGGTTATCTGTACATACTATTTTCTCTGTTTGGACTGATTTATTTGCCTAGCTTCATGAATTTCTCTGTCACTGCCCTTACAGCCTTTATTCTAGGTCTTTCTTCAACAGCTTGTTTACTACTGCTATATAGTCCTCTATCTCATTATCCAAGCAGACATTCTTTCCTGCATTTCTTCTTAAATTTCCCCCCACTTATCACCATATGATAAGCTGGGCATTTTAATTATAGGTTTTTGTCTGTCTCTCTCAGTAGAAGGCAATTTTGTGGCAGCTGGGATTTGTCTTTTTCTTTCACTGTTATATCTCTGGTACCTAGAATAGTGACTGCACAGTGTAAGAGGCCCATAAATATTTGTTAGCAGAATAGCAATGCTGATAAACAGGGGAGTATATCACCAGTGGACCAGAAATTATGAGGAATTCCTTGAATACAGAAAACAGAAAGGATGAGATAACAAGAATAAAGGAAAACACAAACCATAGATGTATGAGAAAACTTGAAACCCCAATTTAAATTTGGATTCAACAAATTCTGGAAGATAGACAGGGACCTGGGGCAAAGCAGAAGTAAATTAACTAATGAACTGTGTTACAGTTTCATGGACAATTGCTGTTCTTCCCTAGTCTGATCACATAGCGCCTTTCCACTTTCTGAGCTGAAGGCTGTCACCCATTTAACTATGGAGGGAGAGGTAGAAACAATAATGAAATGGCAATTTAAAAAGCAATCTAGGGTCTGGGAAGGTGGCTCAGTGGTAGAGTGCTTGCCTTGAAATGCATGAGACCCTGGGTTCAATTCCTCAGCACCACATAAGCAAAAAGAAAAAAGCCAGAAGTGGCGCTGTGGCTCAAGTGGTAGAGCGCT
>NW_012267305.1:3549795-3568825 GCF_000151885.1 Dipodomys ordii
AAAAAGAAAAAAGCCAGAAGTGGCGCTGTGGCTCAAGTGGTAGAGCGCTAGCCTTGAGCTGAAAAGCTGAGGGACAGCGCCCAGGCCCAGAGTTCAAGCCCCATGATCAGCAAAACAAAAACAAAAGTCGGGCGCTGGTGGCTCACGCCTCTAATCCTAGCTACTCAGGAGGCTGAGATCTGAGGATCGCAGTTCAAAGCCAGCCCGGGCAGGAACATCTGTGAGACTCTTATGTCCAATAAAAACCACTAGAAAACTGGAAGTGGTGCTGTGGCTCAAGTAGTAGAGTGCTCGCCTTGAGCTGAAGAGTTGAGGGACAGCGTCCAGGCCCAGAGTTCAGGCCCCACAACCAACAAAAGAAAAAACAAAAACAAGAACAAAAAACTCAAACACACATACACACAGAAAGCTTGGCTTTCTGCAGCTTTATACAGCCCTAAAAAAAAAAAGGCAACTTATCCTCCAAATGAACTAGCCACTTGCCTATGTTTTGGTGTTCCTATTATATCTCTGCTGCTGTAAAGTAAATATAATCTATCATAACCTATGTTATGTATATAAAAACTAACTACAGCAGTGTAAAAGTTCCCAACTCAGAAATCATTACTGCTTGAGGAGATGAAAATTTCATTTGATTATAACATACATCTATGAACTTGAACTCTACAAATCTCATACACATTTTATTTCAAAACCAAAATGAGTTATCCAAAGTGAGTTATCCACCTAGAAACTATGCTTAGTAGAGTTTTAGAGAGAAGTGTAGATGCTCCCTAAACTATGATGGGGTTAGGTAGTGATAAGCCTACCCAAAATTTAAGATTTCCTGAGTTTAAAATGTATTTAATATATTTCTCAGGCATATCTTAGCAACATAGTATAGTGCAGACTAGTATTTGTTCCCCCTTACTGGGACCTATGGCTTGTTGTCCAACATTATAAGAAATATTGTATGTCTGGGTATAATATGTCCCCCAAAGATGCAAACTGAAAATTCAAAGCATACTTTCTTTTTTTTTATTGTGAAACTATTGTACAGAGGAGTTTCAATTACATGGGGCAAGATAATGAGTACATTTCTTATCAAGCATTGTAGCTTCCTCCTTTGTTTCCCCTTCCTATCCCTTCCCATGCTCCCCCCACCCCCCACCCAATCCTCCTCCCCCCCTACCAAAGTTGTAAAGTTTGCTTTCGACATATGAACTTGTACATCTCATTGTTGCAATGAGTCCACCTCTATCCCTATTCAAACGATTTGTTTTTTCTCTTCCCCTCCACAAATTATACCAACATCAAATACAGTGAAAGCAGGGGTTATACTGTGGGGGAAGGACATACAAAGCAACAAAGAAATCATCTTATAAATGTGTTAGAAACAATCACATGAAAGAAAAAAAACATTTGAATACATATCTTAGGGTTCATTTCTCTAACATCAACTTTCAACTGAGTGCTTTATCACTTTTATACCATTTCAAAGTTGACAATTCAGAAGTGAAATCATTGAGTTAGATAGTTGATATAGTTCTACAAAGGAGAAAATGAATCCTGCATTTTATTAATAGTTACAGTGTGGATGGTCTCTTTGGTTGTCATACATTTAAGCAAATATGTCCACAGACAAACTTTATTCACTTGCATAGAGCTGCATCCACAGAAGTCTCCAGAAGCTTGGGAAGAACATGTTTTTCTATATAATTGCAGGAAAAAAAACATGCCTTGTCAGCTACCTATGTTCCAAACTCAGTTTTTCATTCATAGACATAGAGGAGCAGCCAAGTACTGATGGAGAATTGCACAAATGATAAAGACCACTGCAAACAATTCAGAGAATTGATCCTAGAAGAAATAGAAATAATGCATACATCAGATAAGGAGTAGGGAGTAACAACAGTAAAATTTTCCCTGAAAAATTTGACAAGCTAGAATAGGAACCTACTAAGGCAAATAAAGACATTCTTAGATATGAAGACAGTTATTCTCTATAGAACTCAGTGGGAAACAATTACTAAAAGAAGTACTAAATAAATACTAGAAATAAATTTAAGGAATGAAATTATGACATAATAAGCAGAAGTACATAAGTAGGTAGATAATACTTATGCTGAAATTTAAATAAAAGTTGCATAATTACAAATAAAATCTAGTCCAAAATTGCAGATTACTAAGAGTCAATGAAAAAGGCAAATAGAATTTTAAGGGTCTTTTACAAAGAAAGAATTTCAATGTCTATAAATTTTATATGAAATAAAACATATTTTTGGTGCTCATTCACACTTTAAGGTAATCACTAAAAGGATAGAAAGGACAAGGGAACCTTTCCTAATTCAACAAAGTGCTGGGAAGAAGTGAAAGACCATAAAATGAAAAAATGAAAATATATTACAGAACATCAGTAAACTTACACACACACACACACACACACACACACACACACACACACACACACATACTTATGCATGGCTTCTCCTGTTCAAAGAAAAGAAGCATTTAAATTGCATTACAAACAAGTCTTCTAAAAATCGAGTTATATACTACAAAGAGATATATCTAGTAAAATTCCCGATGAACAAAATTTTAAGATACAAGGACTTGGAAACAAATAGTAGAAAAATGTGTGCACATTTGAAAGCATGCATGGCTGCATGGAAAGAGGATATTAAGGTCAAATATTAAACCTGGTATAGGAATATAGAATTCAGATATAGAAATGCAACTTTATAAATGAGTTATAGGTATACAATTATAGGCTGGAACTCAAGGCCTTTCACTCTGTTAAGTAGGCACTCTCCTACTCGAGCTACATTTCCATTCCTTTTTGTGTGTCTTTGAGCATTCTTCATTGTCTTTCATGCAGAAAATTGATTGGAACAAAATTAAGGAGAAAATGGAGGAAAAGCGTCAGGGAAACAACAGACACTGTCATGCATTGCTACCCAGTTGCAGAAAACTACAATCTTTTTCTGTCCTGATGTCCTTGGCCACTATATAAAAATGTCTTGCAAGCTAGGCTGGAAAGTAACATGAATTTACTAGAAAACCATGATAAAATTGCTGTGTTAGAAAATTTATTTCAGTAGCAATATACAGGATGAACATGATACATGAGAAAAGACTAGCAAATTATTTGTGGTTTATATTGTTGCATTCTTTCTTGCCCATAATATCCCTCTTCTACCTTCTTATTTATCTAAACTCACAGGCCTTTTGAAGTATATCACATAGTCACAAGTTTCCACAACACTACCCTTTGCTATGGGCCTCTGGAATTTCCTCTCTCTCTGAAAGTCCTTTAATTCTCTATCTTTGCTTGGTTTGTTAGTATGTGACTAATTCTTTGCACTAGTAAGCATCTTCTAGTGTACATGTCCTATCCTTAAGATGGGACTGTGAATCTATTGCATCCTTTTTGGGATTTTTAACTGAATACTATCTAAATCAAGAGAACAATCTCGGGAATAATTTTAAGACAAATGGGAGGTTGTAATTTTAAAGTTGCTCATGAAGATGGTGGAATATTGTGGGAGACATTACACTGTGTTTTTCTTTTCTCTGGGTACATACCACTTGCTCGTTTCTTCTTTCAAGCACAAAGCTGTCTGTATGCTGAAGAAAATAGAAAAGCAAGGAAGTCTTGTCTCTAGTTTATAACTTAAAAACCTAAGCCTTTAGGGTCACTCGGAAGAATTATAGGAGGTGAAAGATAAGGCAAAAGGAATAAATAGATGTTAGACCAGAGATATATCTTTAGGTCTATCTAAGGAGAAACAACGGAAGGAATTTGGTTAGAACACATGTGTTGTTGAAACTGGAAAAAGCCCTGCAACTTGTATCTTTTCCCAGGCAGAACAAATTGGTAAGATGAGTCCTTCTAGAGCTTCATTGATTTCCTTGCCTTCCTAGTACAAAAGCAGCATAAAGGTAACAAAAAGCATTTGAAGGGATGTATGAATTGTCCAGGGGGCAGATTCCATATCCCTCTTTTACCTAAGCATCTTAGAAGTCCCTGAAATCATAAAGTTGAGCTCACACTGACTGAAGTTGCATTCTTACCATCACAGTGAAATGCAGCACAATGGAGGAATATGTTTACATCATAGAATATAAAAGGAAGTAATGTTTCTTGCACATTTGACATTGTGGACTGATTCATAGCTGTTAGAGAATTGTGAGTAAGGTTACTTATCAATATTAATAGCACACTTGTGCAGGTGAGAGGGAATTGAATCATTCTTAGAAGGAAAACAAACGTGAGACAGATGTATATATTATACAAATTGTTTAGGGAACAGTAGAATGCGACTTTTCTTTAGACACTTAAATGATCGTATGCAAATTCAATTGCTTTTGAGCTAAAGTTCAGCATCACTCACTTGATTTAATTGGAAACAAACCTGTTTGAATTAATGAAGCATCAGACTTTTAGACAACTTTCCAATACCTTCTGTAACTTGAGCTTGATTTTAGAGCCCATCAATTGCAAATGGTGTGACCAGGAATATATTAAAGTCTTTGACCTTAGTTCCTCAGCACGATGCTGATATAATGACCCTTATAGAATATGGTCGTTGTGAGGATTAAAGGAGACAATGGGTATAGAAGTAGCTAGCATGAAGTAATCATCCAATAAACTTCAGTTCTCTTGTCACCTTTACCCAAATGGGAAATTAATGGAAATGCATTGGTTTCTCTCAAGGTTCAAAGTAAACCGCAGAGCACAATAATGATATAAATGCTGGGATAAGTGAGCCACATTATAAAAGAGAAATTAGAAACCTTGTCCTTGTTTTTTGATCTCTTTCTCCATTATTATCCTATGAATAGTTTTGCTGGTATTTCTGATACGTTTTATTTACATGTAGACATTTTAAATCAATTTAGAAGAAATTGATGCATATATTAACTAAAAATGCATCATTCAGTTCTTAACAAGTGATATAAAGAAAAAGCAACCAAGTTGCCTTACTTATTTTTATAAAGCTTTTACCCATGAAGTGACATATTAGCATTAGAGTTTCTTTGTGGACCCAGTCACATTTGCTCTTAATGTATCTGAATGAATGCAGCATTTAACAACTTAATTTTTGGTGTGCCAGACCTGGGGCTTGAACTCAGGGCCTAGGTGCTATCCTTGAGCATTTTAGCTCAAGGCTAGTGCTCTGCCACTTGAGTCGCATCTCCACTTTCACCTTTATTTGGGTAGTTAATTGGAGATAATATAGTCTCATGAACTTTTCTGCCCACACTGGCTTTGAACTGTGATATTCAGATGTGAGCTCCTGAATATGTAGGATTATAGGCATAGCTAGTAGTGCCCAGCACCAATTCAGGGTTTTTCTATTTAATTGCTGTAAGAACAGTCATAGATAGGACTATTTGACGGTCTGTATCCACAGTTTCAAACAACTTATGAATGAAATGAGTTCTACAGAGAAAATGATTTTGTGGTTCAGTCTATGAATTTTATATTTTTGTTCAGAGAATAAAGTTCAAAAATGTGGTAATATTAAAAATTTAGAATGTCAGATTTCTCAGTTTATAGACTGACGACAATGCGATAACTGCAGGTATATTTACTGAATGTGTATTGTATGCCTGGTGCTAAAGTAACTCATTTGCTTTTTCCTATTGTTGGAACCAACTTTTCCAAGGGAATTTTAAATTATGAAAGTATTCTTCTTGCTCAAGCATGTATGTAGATATGTATATGTACTATATACATGAATGTATAATGTGCATTTGAATATAACATTGTACATGTGAAGGTGTAACTAATGGTTTGAGTACTGAGCACTGAAATAGGTAGAGATAGTCCTGTATAGAGATCGTACTGTTCTGCATTCTGCTAATAATGAATAACAATGTCTTTCGTTATTTTTCATTTATTTTTAACTTGAACTCTTCTCAATCAGGATTCTTGTGAAATAATAGCACTTAAGAAGGCTTGGAAACATAGGAAACAGAGTATATTGAAGCAATTCATTCAATCTGGTTGAAGTTTGATATAATCCTAAACATGGGTATTGAGATGAGACAAAAGGCAATGCATGAGGCAGGAAAGATATGTACACATATACATACATATAAAACAACCTCAAATCATCTGATATAACTTGAATATGATATGCAATATTTGGGGAGTGGGGGGTGATTAGTGTGTATTCTATTTTCTATAACTATTTGTATACACAGAACAAATCATTCTTCATTTTTCATAAGCAGGGAGATGGTGGAAAGAGTCCAGGCTTACAGGACAAAAAAGCCAGTTGAACCGTTATACTGTATTTAATAAGTAAAATTGTCTTTGATGATGATTTAACACCATCTACTGGTGTTTGATCTGAATACATTGATGTTTAAAGTATATTGTGACTTATTTACAGTGAAACTATAGCATGGATTCTTGTGGTGACCATCAAATTGTTGTGAGACAGTAAAAGATAGTCATCTTTCATCACATTGGGAACTTAGAATGTGGTAAGAAGGGTGTATCAAACACATTAAAAACTAAAACAAAATGGAGGAAAATATATGTGCCTTCATAGTAGCAATGCCAATATGCTTTCTCAAGAAGCCGGGTTTCATCTGGAAGGGGTGTTAGGAAAAGATGACGAAGGAATGTAGATGTGCTACAGCCAGATTTGTAGCGTAGGTAGATTTCTCTGCATTACAGATGGAAATGTGGAAGATGAACTAGAATCAGACAAAGGTTGAATTTCCATACCAATGGAAAAAATATAAGGCAAAATCTCTGACATGTGAAATCTGGCCTGCTACTTTTAGCTCAATAGTGCTATTATCATAATGGATATAAACAATCTTACAGGACACCACTATCACTCACAGTTATTCTGAAACCATGATGGGATTAAGTAAAAAAAGGCAGCTCATCATTTCAACCTTGACATTTCCCTGTGTACAATCCAAAGTAAAGCTTGTTGCTGCACAACCAAACCCTCAATCCTATAACAGGTTTTGGAATACTCTCTTACTTAGATGTATTTTCTCCCTCACTGTAATTAGTAATAAATTCAGTTTCTCAAGTTTCTTCCTGATTATATTTACCTACAGGACACTGCCATTGACCTTAATAATAGAGTAGTGGCAGTACAGGTAAAGACTGGTGAGGTTATGAAATAAGTAATAGTACCAAGAATCAAGGAGGTGCTGTAGGTTTTTCTGAAATAGGTTAAAGGGGAAATCAGTAGTTCTTTACTCTTTCTCACAGATGAGATAATGGCAAAGTCTAAGGTAAAGTCTAAGTTCATATGTGGCATGAGTATCTGGGTGGACACTGGTGATTTAAGAAATACAGGATCTGTCTATATATCACAGGTTGACTGTGTGTGACTCTTACCTTAACCTCATGGTTGCTGGGATCACATGTGCACACCACCTCAATCTAGCTTATTGGGACTATTGACCCTAGTGGGGACACAGAAAGAGGAAATTCTATGTTTTGGATACATTGTGTCTCTCAATATTTTAAGTGCTGGAAGCTTAGTCCCCAATGTAATAGCAAAAGGTGGTGGAACCTTATGATGTGGAGCCTGGTGAAAAGTGATTAGGATATGAGAATGACACATTCAAAAGGAACTAAATGTGTGTCTGGAAAAATGGGTTGAATGTCATAGGAATAGAGAAAAAGAGGTTGTTGCAAAAAAGAAAACCTTGTCCTCATATAGTTTCTTCCTTTCTTTCTGAAAATAGTATTCCTCCCCCCTCTCTCCCTTCCTCTCTCTCTCTCTCTCTCTTCTCCTTTCCCTCTTCTTCCCCTTTCTTCATCTCCACCTTCCTCATGTTCCCACCATATGATCTGTATCATGTTTCCATTTGAGGATGAGCAGATGCTGGCACGATGCTGTTAGACTCCCCAAACTGTGAGATAAATAATGTACAAACTCAGGTGTTTTGTTGTAGCATCACAAAGTGAATTAGAACAGGTGCTTAAAGGGACAAAATTTTGAATATTTATCATTGAACTGCCTATGACATATGTAGAAGGAGAAGTTCTGAAGGCAGTAGGACATATGGGTTTGAAGTTAAGAAGGCTCTGATCTAACCCCAAAGAGAATGCGATCACCCAGAAAGCATGTGTAAAGGAAGAACAGTATTTGGCTAAGAATGGATCTCTAACATTTATCAGCATTTAGGAAATGTACTCATTAATTTGCTCATGTAACTGTAACCTCTCCGTATAGCATTTTTACAATAAAAATGTACAAAAAGTACACATAGGAAATAAAGATTAAAGAAGAGAGCCAGAGGAGATGAGTATCATGGAAATAATGTTTCTGGTGGGGCACTAAGATAGCAGCAAGAGCACTTGAAGTACCAAATCTATTAAGCTTAAATTATGAAATTATTGGTGACTAGTGACATGGATGAGAGCTTAAGTGGAATAGTGAATGTGTATTCAGACAGTAGTCTGAAATGCAAAGGGAACAAGTGACAATGTTAAAGGTGAATAGCTCTTGAAATTTGGATGACAAGAACGTACAGTCACAGTGTTAACAGATACAGATGTGCAGTTGGTAAGCAAAGAAGGATGAGATAAAAATATTACTAGAAACTCTTTATTGCTTACTGATAGATCACCAGTGAGAGTCCGTCAGTGCTCAGTCCATATGTCTGCATATGTTGAAAGGAAGAATGAAAATAAATAAATAAATAACAGAAATTAACGGATGATAATTGGTTAAGAACTTTCCAGTAGTAATAGGAGTTCGAGTGAATGATTAATTAGTCTGCTAAGAAGTTACATGTCTTTTTCTGTACTGAGTTCTGAGACTCCATCCTTTTGAGCCCTAAGGTGTTTTTTTTTTACTAGCACTGGTTATTTTTTCCATTATGCTATTGTGTGTAACTCATAACTTGAATAATATTATCACAGCAATTTTCATTTGCTAATAGTTAAAAATTACAGAAATTTTATAATGGGGACATAAATTCATTTCAAATTTTAATACCTATCTTTGACATTATACATGTGCAACACTTGCCACTTATGAAACACAATTTACACATTAAGCTTACTGGAATATTTTATGAGAGTCTGGATTGGCCACAAGTATGGTTGCCCCATTTTTCCACCCCTGGAAGGCTGTTCATACAGAGGTACACTAACCCCTGTTTGGGACAAACCATTTGGAATCCAGACATCACATGAGCGAAAGATCCTTAGAGCCTTTGAGACTGTACAGCTTTATGGTCAAATAATACTGTTTCCTATTTGAACAGTAATTGTGTTACTGATATTGTCAGCTCGTAGTTTATACTGAGTGAAAGCATTTGATATTGGAGAAGGTGGGCAGACTCTGTGGCTCACCCCCGTAATCTTAGTTACTCACAACCCTGACATCTGGAGATCACAGTTCAAAGCCAACCTGGGAAGGAAATACTGTGAGACTCTTTTCTCCAAGAAACCCCCAAAAAGGCCACAAGTGGAGGTGTGTCTGCAGTGACTATTAGCCTTGAGCACAAAAGCTAAGAGACAATGGTCACGCTCTGAGTTCAAGCATCAGTACCAGCTAAGCTAAACAAAACAAAACACTTTAGTATTAATATGATAGCCAAAGGGATTTATTTCATGACAAGTAATGAGTTCTCCTAAGGATTTGTATAGACAAGGCAAGGCTAGAAGAGGTGGAGGGAAGGAGGGAGAGAGAGAGAGAGAAAGAGAGATAAGATGAGGGAGAAGAAAACACAGAAAGAAGAGACAAGAAAGAGTGAGAGAATGAATAAAATACTACAACTGAATGAGCTTCATTTGGCTTCTACTGATAAGTTGGGATTCTATCTCCACATCAATAGCCACAAGCTTCAGACTGACTAGGAATTGTCTTTTACAAAGAAAGAGTTACTGTCAGGAAGCTATATATTTTTTCCAGTGAAGCATAAAACTGGCTGTTCAGTTGAAGTACTCAAGAGATTTATTGTTTCGGGAACCTGCTTTGCTGATTCCACTGGATAGTTTTAACAATGCAAACTGGATTTCTAGAAAACCTTGTTGTCTGAAGCTGCCTGGTGTCTAGTGATAATAAAAATATGAGGCTGATATGAAAGAATACCAAAGTGTGCACATGGCCTAGGGGAGACAGTAAGCAGGGCTATATGGTAGAGAATCCACCTTTGCTCAAACTGGCTGTCTCCATTGTGATCTAGTTCTGAACACAATCTTTTACAAAAGCTACCACCTTGGTAGATGGAAAGCTGTGCTCTTTCTACCATAGTCTAGATTCTATAACAGCTTAAATTCTAGCATCTTTTCCTCTTTAGTGTTCTGAGGCTGTATGACTTGTGTGTAGCAAAGAACCAAACAGGATAAATACTGTTTCTTATATGGACCTATATTGAGCCCACTCTAAAGCTATCCCATTTGTGACTATGCAAAGGTAGCATCACAGTTGTCATATTAGATGAACACACTGATGTTCAGGTAATGAGTAGCTCAAGAATACACAGATATTCAGTATAAAATTTAAGATTTTAATTCTGGGTTGTTTGGCTCCTAAGACAGTTTTTTTACTACACTATTTGTGAATTAATTAATGATGTTTTTCTCCACTTAAATCACCATGTTGGACTTTATTGCTTATGTTGACCAGATATTATCTAACATAGCATAAACCTACTTGAATATGCCACACACATACACACATATACTGGTACCACATTATTTACGTGTATGTAGATTTCATATTAAGATATATAAAGATAGTTTTAAAGTAGAAATATCTTTTTTGCCTTTAGTTGATTTTTGAAACCTATGATAAGATAGCATGTACTTTAACATTGGGGCCATAGTCTCAGTTGTCAGACATCAGGGGAGAAGTAACTGAACTCAAATAGAATGTTTGTCCTCTTCCTATCACTCCTTCTCTACAGGGTCACTTTATACAATTGCAGTTTAGACAACAAAAGCCCTAGACATCACAGTCTGTATGAGTGGGCTCTGCCATCTTCACTATTCAACTTCTATGTATGCTTATGAGTCCATATATGCAGCAAACTCATCAGGGAGGGAAAGCAATGGAAGGACAAGCGGTCATTGTTACAATACTGATTAGCAATTGGATTTTTAGTAAGACAAGAAGGAAAGTACCTGAAAGCTTGAACTCTGATACCAAATCAACGTAAAAAGTACATACCAATGGCAAAAGTAATTATGTATTGTCTGGACATTCTGTTCCTAAAGACCTAGACGCAGATATATCCAGTAATGTCAGCAGCTTGTTTTGGTGTTGAGTGACATGTTTTGAAATTCTAACTGTGCCAAAGAGAGGGAAGAATAGAAAAGGCTGACTAAAGAGTTCCTCTTGACCTAAATGACCAAAAGATTCGAATAATAAATGGTTTCTTGATCTGACAATTGAACAGAATCTAGAAGGTGATCAACCATACACTTACCTAGTTATCACCAGGGGAATTCTTAACAGAGAAGTAATTGAATGACAGAAAGGAATAATACTGTTTGCCCGAATCAAGAGGGCAATGGAATGGTTAATACCACATGGACAGAGATGAACATAGAGTAATGGTGTCAGTGGAAACCTGAAATTCTGTGATTGAAGGAAATTATGTTCTTTTTGATGATACAGTGTTTCTTTGCATCAGATATGGAGAATTAGTATACTGAAGCCTTCTGTTATGATTTCTGTCCTGCAAGAACTATATTAGTCTGTTAAGGTTTCCATAAAACATTTCACAAATACTCAGTACATAATAGACATTTTAGAGATGGAGGTAAAATGGAAAGAGATTAGAAAAAAGAAATATTGCATTTGAAATTAAAATTACATTTAGCAGAATAAAACACTAGGAGCAAGTACTTGAAATGGATGGGGTGAGGTCCAGGGGAAAGAGGTAAACAAATGAAGAGGGGAGAATATTGTGAAGAGTTCAATGTATGTCCTACACAATTAAAAAGAGTGAGTGGAGTTGTAGGTTGGGAGGGATGAGTGAGAATGTTGAAAAAGGTGACACTGATCTCGATATACTGTATTCATAAACTTGGCAACTCCTTTGTACAACTACTTAAATACAAAAAAGAAAAAAATAGAAAACAAAAATATTATATCATTTGTCTTGATCAAGTTTGTTCCATTCCTGTAATCAAAAATAGCTCAACATAAGAAAACTCAATGAGTTTCTTTTTCCTTTTGGCTTTTGAACATCCATTTCTTTGGTCTGGCAGTATTAATATTAATTATGTTTCTTATGAACTAGGGTTTTGTTTGATATTTTCTTCCTCATATGCTACAGGAGGAGACTTCTCTTCCTGCCACAAGAAGGGGCGATACCTCCTCAGAAGGATCTTATACAATGGCAAGTGCACACCACTGGCCATGTATTCAAATCTTTTCCAAATGGCCATGTCTTGGTAACTCTCATACACAGAATCAAATGCCATGGTTTGGTCAGATCTAGGAAAAATCTGAAGAAGATTGTCTGAGCAGACTTGGAAGCAGGTTGAGGCCAGTTTGGAAGGGAATTTTCAGAGTCCTAGGTATTTATCTTGGTGTCTAAGAGTCTGGCATCTCGCGGTCCTCAGAAAAGCATATACTGTTAACTCTGTGCTCCCTTTAGTCCTTGGGGGTAGGGAGTAGCCAGAAGATGGCTGGAAAAGAATTCGTTGCATAAATCAGGATGGTGTAATGAGTCAGGCATTGTGAAAACCAGGCCAGCATTCTGGTCCTAATCAACTGTACATCTCCAGGTCTTTCCACATCCAGACCATTTAAGATGATTTAAGGGCAGTCTAGTTAAGTGACTTGCAATGCCTAAACTAGGTAGGTCACATTTGCCTCACACTCTACTGAGGAAACCAGATGCAATCAATTGAAGAAAAATATGTTGTGAACATGTCTGCCAGCAGTAAGCCCTACTGACAGGGTTCTGGGTATCATTCCTGACCTAAAAGACCCCAGTTGTATTCAAAGTCTCCTACGAGAATCAAGTTTATCCAGAAAAACCCAGCAGAGCTCACTCATTCCAGGTAATGTTGTGGCATCTTCACAGAGATGTGGATTCTGAATGGAGTTGGGAAAAAGCACCATAGAGAAAGAATTTGTCATGGTGACTCCAGCCAGCCCTGGCTAAGGGAGACAGACACTGAGACTATAGACAACTGCTGCTCCTCAGGTGTACCTGAGAATAGGATGAGATCATGCATTTTCTGACCCTTTTTCTAACCTGGAGAAAATAATCTTGTAACTAGGCCATTCCTTTGCTGTCATTCTGAGCGTAGAGACACCGCATACAGCCCGGAGAAATAGATCCTCCGCGGAACACTAACCTATTGGCTTCTACTTTACCAATAAACTTTGCTGGTCCCAATCATGTCCTCAAGAGGCTGATGGACTGAAAAATTAGACTTTCTGAGCGAGCAAACCTGAGCTCCAGCCCAGGATTTTCCCCTCCATCTCCTTTTGCTTTTGCAGTCTCCTACTCTTTTACGTTAGCTCTTATCCTTCTCTCATCATCTCCCTCTCTTTTCTCTCTTCCTTCCATCTCCCAGTCTCAGTCTTGTCCCTTTCCTCCACTCCACTTTCCTTTCCTTTCCCTTCAAGCGCATCTGCAACTTGCTTCCCCCTTATCCTCTTTCCTTCCTTTTCCCTTCTCGTTCTCTATTAAAATCATAACAAAAGGGAACCGATTTTCTACATTTTAAAGTGTTTTTGAATCTGAAGTTTTATTAGTATCACCACCAGAATCCAACATTATTTCCCAAATCAGAGAATTTCACATTGAAACAAAAGAGAGAACAGATAGTTCTAAGATTAGCACAAAACCTGTTGACACACCTCCCATCCCACCCTCATATCTATCCTGAGAGCCAAGGGATCAACATATGCTGATATCTTAGACCAAAATTTCTGCTTACATCGTTAGGAAGCCGTTTTTCTCCTCTCAGTTCTAAATGAGGCCTCATGGGGGAGCTGCTATCTCACTGTAGATAAGCTGTGCGGTTTCTACCCAGGACTGACCTTTACAGATTGGAATGAAGCATGACTTTTACTACAGAAACCGATTCTCAAATATTATTCCCCTGCAAGCATCTTTTTATTTTTTCCCTAAGAACTAATAAACATGTTCTAATCAAGTTCAGTCCACCATTTCACCTTAGCAAACTAAAAATCTCAAAGTAAACAGTAAGATGTTCATTATGTAAAGATTTTACTTGAACTTTGGAATCAAGGATAATTTCAAGTATTTTCCCACTTGCAGCTAGATTTTACATGTAATCTCTTCAAAAAATTACTTAATACATTTTAGTTCTGTTCTTATAGCAGCATTTGATACATAATCTTAAAATATCCAGGATAGGAAAATAGAATGAATCGTGTAGGATAACTTGTATATTCATTTATAAACACAAATATCATTAAATTATTTTTATAAGGAGCCAGAGGAAAGTAGATAAAGTTAGTTTGTGTTAGTTTTCTTATTGCCAAAAGCTTTTTTATCTTGCACTCAGTCATTTTAAATTTTTGTGGATTCACATTTTGGTGCAGCTTTAAGAATGCACCAATGTGCTGGCACAACTGGCTATACACATGTAGAAAATGGAAGTTAGATCCTTATATATCACCCTGCACCAGAATCAACTCCAAATGAATCAAAGACCTCAAGGTAAGAGCAGATACCTGAAAATATTAGAAGAAGAGATATGGAATACGCTAGTGCTTCTTAGCACAGGTCAAAACTTCCTAAAAAAACATCCAGAACCATGACAAATCAAAGAAAGGCTGGATATATGGGATCCCATTAAGCTGCAGAGATTATGCATGGCAAAGGACAAAGCTGACAAGGTAAATAGAAAGCCCACAGATTAGGAGATCTTCCCTAGCCATATAACAGACAAGGTCCTTATAGAAAAAATGTACCTAGAGCTCAAAAATTAAACCCCCGAACCAAAAAAAAATCCTCAAAGAAATAACCACCCCATTAATAAGTGGGCTGAAAAATTAAAGAGAGACTTCTCTGAAGAGGAAATAAGAATGGGCAATAGACACATGAAGAAATGTTCAACATCTCTGGCCATAAAAGAAATGAAAATCAAAATCACATTGAGATTCTACTTCACCCCAGTTAGAATGGCTATTTTCAAGAAAACACATAATAGTAGATGCAGGCAGGGATGTTGGTGGGAATGTAAGCTGGTTCAGCCACTCTGGAAGATAGCATGGAGGTTCCTCAAAAGACTAAACAGAGAACTCCCCTATATCCAGCAATCCCATTCCTGGGCATTTACCTGAATGATCACAAGCAAGGCCATACTAAATCTACCAGCACAACTATGTTAATTGCAGCATTATTCACCATAGCTAAGATATAGAATCAACTCAGATCCCCTTAATAGATGAATGGGTCAAAAAATGTGAGACATATACACACACCCACACATATACACAATGGAATTCTATGCTTCCATAAGAAAGAATGACATTGCCCCATTTGTTAGGAAATGGAAAGGTTGGAAAAAATTAAGTGACGTTAGCCAGACCCAAAGAAACATAGGCTCCATGGTTACCCTCATTTGTAATAAGTAGTATATGTCTAGGATAGTCCTAGCAGAGGATCAAAATATCTCAATAACTGTGTACATATGACTGTATATAATGATTTCAATCAAAATGAATTCCAAGATATGGAAACAAGAGGACTTTTTGTTGTTACTGACCTTGTCGTCACTGTACTGTATCAGGTTCTTTCTTTTTTTTATTATTTTTCTTTTTCCCTTTGGTTTATCCCTGGTGGTCACTGTTTTTGATTCTGGTACCCAGCATCTTGCATATATGTTTATCTGATATGGGGAAAGGAAAGGGAATAACAAAATGGTAAAACAAGGACAAAGGTTTAATAAATGCAACAGTGATACAAGACACTATGTTGGAAATGAACTTTACAACTTCGTGGCAGGTGTGGGGGGGGAGGGAGGATAAAGAGGGGAAAGGTTAGTGAGAGGAAAATGAAGGAGTGGGTAACAATGTTTGACAAGGAATGAAAAAATGTACTCATTACCTTTCTTATGTGACTTTAGCCCCTCTATACAGCACATTTACAGCAAAATGAAATTAACGTAATAAAAGAATATACCAATTAAATTCCTATTGAAGATGTGGATACACTAAATTTCCCTAGTTATCCCTAGTAGTTGTAAAGAGAATTTTATCTTCATCTGTTCTTAAGATTGATTAACCAGATTATTTTGTAAGACTGAAGATTACCTGGATATGTTCCTCATTTTGCAATGGAAGAGGTTGAAGTCCAATTGCTTATTGCTAATATATTTTATGTTGTGCTAATTGGTCCTGGACATACTTTCAGGGTTACTATCAAGGCATAAGTATTGTTTGTCCTGGGACAGTTTTCCTGTTTCAATTAGTGTATCTCTGCTTTTAGCTGTGTGATACTGTATTTGGAAAATGTTAAACTAATGTATTTCTGCACTTATCTCAAATTTCGTGTTATTTTAAGGTTTCTGTATTAAAAACCATGCCTGAACAACACAGATAGTAGTATTTTTCCATACTATGACGTCCTTCCTTTGTTCGTTTGTTCGTTTGTCCATTCATTCCTTCGTTCCTTCCTTCGTTCCTTCCTTCCTTCCTTTCTTCCTTCTTTCTTTCTTTCCTTCTTTCTTTTTGTTGGTTGTGGGACTTATGCTTTGTCCCTGAGCTTTTTTTGCTCCAGGGTAGCACACTATCTCTCTGACTCACAGTGCCACTTCTGGTGTTCTGGTGGTTAATTGGAGATAAGAGTCTTGAGGTTGTGAGCCGTGATTTTCAGATCTCAGCCTCTTGTGTAGCTAGTATTACAGGTGTGGGCCACCAGCTCCTGGATGATTGCTTTCTTGATTATGCTTAATCATTAGCCTTAGAGTTCCAGAGGAAAGGTAGCTGTGACCTAAGCGAACTCCTTTCTGTGAAAGAAAAGGAATAAAGAGAAAATATACCTTTCCTATCTCAATGGATTCTAGAATGAGAAAGGAAGCTTATCTAGAAGAAGACATCTCTGCCCTTTTTATGATTAAAGGCTTGGTAATGAGACTGGTAAAATCAAGAGACTGGTGAAATCAAACAGCCTTTTACCTCACTCCCTATTTTGTGTCTTGGGGACCATGAGCAGTGCTATTAAAATAGATAAACTTGGCTCTGCATTGTCTACACAAGTATGCAGCAGATCCAGAATTTTTCAGATGTCCCACTTGTGAGAAGGTCAACAGAAGCAGTGATTGCAGGTAGGGTCTTTAAGCATATGATACCTTACACCCAAAAGTATATGGGACCAGTTCCATCTTAGTGGTACTAGTTCCAAAAACAAATACAGAAGACCAAAGAAAAATTTGAAGACCTCAGGGAGACTTAGGCCTTACTTCTCTCCTTTTTTCTGTGAGATAAAGTCAGCTACCCTTACCTTCTTAGAATGAAGAAGGGATGAAAAAGCAATATCAAATTCTGACCATTTACTTATAAGGAAATCTTACCCCCCAAAAGATGCTTAAATTCTCCTTGTTTTGGGGACTGGGAAAATCTCCAGAGCCTGGAGGTTCCCACTGGAACTTTTACACTTCTTCCTCTTCTCGTCTTTGAATGTGCTACCCAGGGTTAGGTCACTTGCAGATGTCTGCACAGGAAATGATTTGGTGAGGTGGAAACTGCATTGGATGGCCAGGGGCTCTGGAATCCTCTGTTAAAGCCTTGTGACCCTGAGGAAATCCCATCACTCTTCTGGGCTGAAGATTATACATTTGTGAAGTCAGGCTTCTGAGTTCCTTGGGAATCCCTTCTAGCATTTGCTTTCAGTTTTGTAGAAATTCCAACCTTCCCTTTGGTAGTGTCTCAGATCCCCTTTTAAATTCCAACTCTTGTGGTTAAAAACAAAATTCCAGTGAGAGTCTCATAGCTGAGATCCTTGGTGTGATCTCCTTAGCTCCAGGTCAATGAGCAGAGCGAATCAAACTCTAGGGGCTGACTCAGCCAGCTAAATTCACAAGAGGGTCAAGGAAGTTTTGTCATTTCAGTCATTCTCACCCCTAGGATATAGAGGTAGCTTAAAAGAAAACAAATACCTACATTCCTAGCTCTCTCAGTGGCATACTCACAGTACTTCCCGCACCATGGAAGTTGGTATGCTAATGATTCCTACTTAATTCTACAATGACACTCAGCTATAGTCATTCAAAAACAATTTTCCCAGGGTGCTTTTATCCACCTGTAATACTCAGGCTACAAAGGTCTATATAATGGGGTATATTTCACTTAGTATAATTCTAGTCCCATTTATTTTGCAGAAAGCTCCAGGAATCCAGTTTTCCTTGTGTTTGAATACTGTTGCATCATAGGTATGTAGCATATTTTCTTCATTTGTTCATCTGTTGTTTGTTACTTAGGTTGATTTTGTATTTTAGCTACTGTGAACAGTGTCACAATAAACATGGCAGTATAGGCATCTTTTTGGTATGTTGATTTCATTTTCTTATGACAACAACAGCTTATAACAAAATATTGTATATTTATGAAGATCTAGAAGAGAGGAGCTCAAAGGCATTAAAGAAAAACAAGGGAGCTGGGAAGGTGGCTCAATGGTACAGCACTTGCGTTGCATGCATGAGGCCCTGGGCTCGATTCCCCAGCACCACATAAGCAAAAGAAAAAAGCAGGAAGTGGTGCTGTGACTCAAGTGGTAGAGTGCTAGCCTTGAGCTGAAGAGCTGAGGGACAGCACTCAGGCCCAGAGATCAAGCCCCAAGACTGACAAAAAAAGCCAAATTTAAATTTAAAAAGAAGAAATAATGAGTCCTGATAACCTACCCAGAATCAGTTAATGAAACTCTCAGAATTTTAGGCCTCTTGAGTATCAAGTAGATGGAAAGGGAACTCTTTCAGAATAAATGACCACAAATAATCAACAACTAGCATTTTATTTTATTTTTAATTTAATTTAATTTTATTTGTGAACATACTGTACAGAGGGGTTACAATTACATGGGCAGGATAATGCATACATTTCTTACCAAGCATTGA
>NW_012267305.1:3576170-3611471 GCF_000151885.1 Dipodomys ordii
TCTTGGATCCTGGGTCGTCTCTGGTCTGCAAACTGCAGGATGCAGATGTCCGCTCCTTGTCCGTTCTTGCTGGTGTTGAGTAGAATCCGCTCGCCCGTTGCGTCTGGCTCCTTTGTCCCCGTCTCTCTGTGTGAGTGCTCAGGTATGGCCCCGGCTGCGGTCTCCGCCGCGACCCTGGCTAGCGCTCAGATGTATCTTTTTGCCTTGGCTTTCCCTCTCTTGTCTAACTCTCTGTCCTGTGATGGCACACTTGTTGTGATTCTCTGGCTTAGGACTGTTCACTGGAACTGTAAAACTGCTTTCTATTTGAGAGCTTGTTCAGATTCCAGCTTCTCCTCAGCCATCTTCCTGGAACCCTCCACAACTAGCATTTTATTAGGCAAAGGAACGTAAGATTCCAGAAGAACAAAAGTGGAATAAGTAAGAGCTATGCTAATTTAATTAGAAATTAATTGTGATATCCCAAATACAATGAATTCTTGCTGATGGGACCTTAATAGTGTGCACCATTATGCAAAAGATACAATTTAACATGTGAAATCTAAACCAATCCTGGAGCACTGAGAAACTTCACACAAGGAAGCAAAGATTCTGGCAAGAAATAATGTGATGAGCATGAACTCAAGAGCAGAGGACACTTGGTAGCTGTTCTGGATAGTGTCATCAACTGTCACAGCTTGATGCTAGAACTGAGACAAGCATGATTATTTTTAAGTGACTAGGGCCTCAAAGCTCAAGGAAGGCTGCAGAATCAGAACTCAGTCCAATTCTGTGAAGGTTGGCTTGACTCCAAGATGGCCTCACCCATCTGTTGCCACATGGTTTCTTCAGACAGTGCAGTCACTGTTCAAATTAGTAAATCATATCTGCCCATGAATCTAACACTTTGGATGAGTGCTTTCAAAATCACCAAGGCTATAAGCAAAGTATTTCTCCTCGTTGTGTCTTACTCCCTCTGTTGGAAGCTGATTTGCACTAACTTCAGCCTCAAAGGATTGGGTTTATCCTCCTGTGATCCCCTGAGCATATGATTGCAGCTACTACTAGCTTTTTGCCTGCTAGCAAGACCTAGCCCCGAGGTCTCCTTTATTTACTGTGCTCTGGAAGAGGTTGTTTTATGGAGGCTGTGGCATGTGTTTGAAACATAAAGATAAAATAATAAAAATAAAACAATAGTCTTGGGAATGCACTTTGCTCTTTTGGAAATGCAATAAATATAAGATTGATTTTAAAGGGCATCTTCTAGATAAGTCATTTTATGTATTGTAGACTGAAATTTTGTTTCTCCAACCCAAGTTCATATGTTGAAAGTTGAATCCCTAGTATGACAGAAGGTGACTTATAGCATCCCAGAGTACTCATGAGGGATTGGTTCCAGCAGTCTCATGGATATTAAAATCTATAAGTGGTCAAGTCCTTTAAATGAAATAGAATAGTACTGATAGATAACCCATATACATTTACCTATATATGTTAAATAATCTCTCAATGACTTATAGTATCCAATATATTAGTGTTATGGAAATAGTTGTTTTATTGTATTAGTTAGCAAACAATAACAAAAAACTGTCTGCAGATGTTCAGTACAGATGCAGTTTTGTTTGGAAAGTATTTGAGTATGAACTCATGTCCTTGTTCTTCTTTGACTTTCTTGTTTGTCTGTTAGTCTCTCAGTTGCATCATACAGCTTTTAACTGATTATTTTAGACACAGAGTCTGATGAATTTTTCTTTGTGGGATGTCTTTGAACAGCAGTCTTACAGATCTCAGCCTCCTGAGTAGCTAGGATGAGTCATTGATGCCAGATTAAAGGCAATTTTTAAAAATATTTTCAATCCTTTGTTGATAAAATCACTTGTGGTACAGACAGATATGGAGAACCAACAGTAATTTGGAATCATGATCCTTAAATGGGCCATTGAATTAATATGAAGCTGTTAGTATGGCTGGTACTTTTCTTTTTATGAAGCTCCTGTAGTTTGACCTTGGGGTTCTTGCCAGGCAGGTGCTTATCATGGCCATACTTCCAGCCCCTTTTGATGCTAGTTATGTTTCATGTATGGTCTTGCTTCAGGCCTGAGTATATTCCTAGATTAGTCTACATGCTTAAGCTTCCTGTCATAGGATGATCAGTTTGCAACACCCTGCCCAACTATTGGGAGGGGAATCTCATGAACTTTTCTGCCCAAGCTGACTTTGAATCACAATCCTTCTTCTAATCTCAGCCTCTCATGTAGATAGGATTGCAGGCATGAGCCAGCAAAATTCTGCTAAATACTGCCTATTGTTCTGATTTTATAAAACAGGAGAACAAGGTTCAGAGAGGCTAAGTAGCCACTTAAGATTACTTTCCCATTGATGAATAATTTTCTTCTTGTGAGAATTATCTTCTTTGTGATATCAGTAGAACTTCTAGTGGGTTGCACATATGGTGGAAAATGAGGAAGGTGATGTGTGGCCAACCAGATTGGATGACATTCCCTTGTCATCCAATGGAGTGTCAGAAAATGCAGACAGTTCTATCTGTTCTTGTAAAGTGGCAGACAAGAGACCAGAGCCAAGTTCTGATTGGATGACTCTGAAGCCAAGCTCTTTGAACCATCCACACTCATAGCTACATTTGTTCTTTGTTCACTCTGTCCCTCCCCTTCTGTGTCTTCCCCCTTGCCCTTCCAAAGACAGATAAATGAATAAGCAAGGCAAAAAGAAAAAAAATACAAAGACAAGAGCAATGGAAAAACCTGTTTCCATTTCTTGGTACATTTGTTCTTTGGTCTAGTTATTTGCTGTGTTTCCATAGAGGTGTGGATTTCTTCTTTTGAGAGACAGTGACAACAAGTAGCCAATGAGTTGATCTTGTCTGTAGAGGAATCAATTAGCATAGGCTGGAAGTATTTGTACTTATGTCAGTGAAGACGTCATTGTTTGGATACTGTGATAAAGTAGTCATATACTTGATACTTTTGTATCTCATTAGCATTCCACTGGAGCTCCATCAATAGGTAGAAGAAAATAATCTTCCCATCACTGGAAAATATCGTATTGGCCTAAAGAGGTCAATATCCCTACCTGATTTCTAAAGGACTGAGTAGACAAATAAGTTAAGTGAGGCTAAGAGTAGTAGGTGAGGTGAAGGGGAAGGTGAAATGGATAGATGAGGCACAATTATTTTTTACAAGGTTTGGGATTGAAAATGAGTACTGCGGTATATAAATATTACCAAGAAAATGGTAGGTAAAAATCAGGGAATCCAGGCTCTTAGGAGCTACCTTCAGTAAGTGGGGCTCCCCAATTGCCTATATAACATAAACTAGAATTGTCCTTCAAGTTGAGTCTAGCTTGGTCCTATCTGGTCATAGAGGGAGAATGTTTTTGGTATGTTTTCTCACCAAACGATACTGATAGTTTTGTCTTCTAACTTATATACCCCGCCTTCCAGATACCATGATGTACTTTTGGAAAATGTGTCGGTGAACAGAATCTTGGCTAGAGAATTCTGTAATGAACGTGGATTCCCCAAATCACAAATTTTCTTTTTCTGGTAATTCCTATACATCCTTCAGATCTAGTTTAGTCACGCAATTTCTACCCAAAATATTCCCACTGGTCGTTGCATACTCTCATGGTACATTTCTCCTTTCTGTCATGTCAATAATCAATAATTACATATGTTCATAATTGATTGCTTCCCTGCTTCCTATAACCTAGACTGTAAGCTCCATTAAGATCAAGGGCCAAAAGGGGTGCTAGTGGCTCATGCCTTTAATCCTAGCTACTAAGGAGCTGAGATCTGAGGAACACAGTTCAAAGCCAGCCCAGGCAAGAAGGTCTGTGAGACTCTTATCTCCACTGAATTATGAGAAAACCAGAAGTGGCACATAGGTTTACAGTGGTAGAGTGCTCACCATGAGCAAAAGAGTTCAGGGACATTGCCCAGGCCTGAGTTCCAGAAACAACAGCAAAATGATCAAGAGCCATAGTGTATGTCGGTCTTCAAGTTATCCCCAGTGTCTAGGGCAAGAATTCACATATAGTAGATACAGAGAAGTATGTAATAATTATTATCTTCTTTTCCTGCAGTACTGAGGATTGAGCCTAGGGCTTTGTGCCTGCTAGGAGGTACTGTATTGCTTGAACCCAATTTAGCTGGTGTATCTCCCGCCCTCCTCCCCCCACCTCTATCTGAATTTCACTGACTTTGATAGACTGGCCTCAAACTTCCTTTAGCCTTTACCTTATAAGTAGCTGGGATTAGAGTACCACTGTGCCTACCTCTTATCTTCAGCTGTAAAGTCTCAAACTAGTGATGATTTCTTTTGTTGGATCTACCACATTGCATCTAGAAGGTCTTGAACAAATTTCTTCATTTTCAAAATTCAGATTTTTTAACCTGAGAATTGGAATGAATTCATTGAGTTATTAGAGGAAAATCCCATGAAATTACACATGTTAACTCCTGGCCTAAAATAGGTATTCAATAAACACTGAGCAGTTTTTTCCATTTCCATTTGTTTACAGTACATGCTTAAATTCAAATGGATGCAGAGTTATATTTTTCCTTGTGAATGAATTAAACAAACAGTAGTTTAAGACAATCCAAACTTAGTATCTTACATTTCTAGAGGTCAACAGACCAGATTCATTATCACTGAGATGAATTCAAGCTATCAGTCTACTTGGTTCTTTATGAAGGCTATAGAGGAGAATTTGTTTCCATCTTTTTATAACTTCTAGAAGATGCTTGCATTTTTTGCCTCGGATCCCCTTCCTCACATCAATCAGCTTCACTTCTCTGACTGGCACTGCTACTTCCCTTTTCTACATACAAAAATCCTTGTGAATTTATTGGGCTCACCCAGATAATCTAGGATGAACTCCCAGTTTTATAATCCCAAGATTAATCACATTTGTATTCTCATTGCCATATATCATAATTACAGGTTTTGAGGATTAGGCCATGGATATTTTTGGCAGGAAGATGTTCTCCTGCCAATGTGAGACCTTGGGAAAAGGTGATGTATTTGATGTGATCTGTATTTCAAGCACACATAAAGGCTGGGGAGTCACAGTTTGTCATCTGAAGCCAAATATCCATTTTTCCCATAGTCCTTTGAAAGAATAGATAAGAAGCAAGGAAGCTGGACAAGCAACAGTAAGTCAGGGGCACACTTGGGGGAAAGGGTAATGACTGAGATGGTATATTTCCATTCATATTTTGTTAATATAATTATAGTTTCACGAACACAGAAAAATTTCAAGAACATTTGATAATTAGGTGGAAATATCTATGTATTTGATTTTAAAAGAAAAAAATTAGACGCAATCTGGTCAAATAAGTGTGTAGAAAAACATCTTTCAGAGGACAGAGCAAAAGAAATTCATAGTTACGACCAAGAATATTTCATAGAAAAGTAATATTAGACTTTTCTGAGCTGTATAACAAAAGTTCAATCCTTCCTGAGCTGTTTGGTCTGAGATATTTGCCAAAGACAGGGGGTTTGTCTTAACAGACATTTTTTGCTCTCAAAGAATTTAGGGACTATTTATTTATTTATTTACTGGCGAGCTTAGCTACAGCTACACTAATGGCATTTTTTTTTTTTTTTGCCAGTCATGGGGCTTGAACTCTGGGTCTGAGTGCTATCCCTGAACTCTTTAGCTCAACATGAGCATTCTAACACTTGAGCCATGGTGCCACTTCCAGTTTTCTCATGGTTAATTGGAGATAGAGTCTCATGGACTTTCCTGCCCAAGCTGGCTTTGAACGGCAATCCTCAGATCTCAGCCTCCTGAGTAGCTTGGATTACAGGTGTGAGCCACAGGCACCAGCTTTAATTTTTTTGATAGTTTATTGGAGATGAGTTTCACAGACTTTCCTGAATGGGATATTTTTGAACTGTGATCCTGAGATTTTAGCCTCTTGAGTAGCTAGGATTACAGGTGTTACCCACCAGCACCTGTCTTATCATTTTATTTATTTATTTTAAAATGTTTATTTTTTATTATCTTTAAATAGTTGAAAAAAGGGGTTTCAAAGCAACAGGTTAATGTATGTGTACAACACACCTTGTTCAGTGTAACCACTTCAGTCATCTTCCTCCTCCCATCTATCCCAACCCTACTATTCCCTCAAGCTTCCTAGTTCCATCTTCAGGCCCAAATGGGCCTCCTCTTCTTTACTCCATGCTTCCATCCCTCTCCCTTTAGTCCCTATTCCCCTAAGACAAGACATAGTTAACTTCTTGTTATTAATTTTGTTAAGCTGTCTAATATTTGTTCAACAGGGTTACATCATAGAAATCCATCCCCGTGTATGCCATATTTTGGTCAGTTTGATTGTGTGTAGATGCATAGGGACTGTGTCTATTTTTATATGATTGTTTTAGTTCTAACTTCCACTTAAGTGAGGATATGTGTTTTTTGTCTCTCTGAGTCAGAATTACCTCACCAAATATAATTTTGTTCCAGGTTTGAGGGATATTTTAGATATCTGTCTCAAACCTGCTCCAGGGATTCTTGCAAAGAATTTTTTCACCAACATTATGGCATGCAATAGAGATTTCTTCCCTCCCAACCTGTATTCTATCTACTTTTTTGGTTGGTATGAGAAAAATATGAACTTTCACTTTGTTCTTGGCTTTTATATAGTTTTCTTTTTATTGAACAAAACTGAATATAGAAGTAAAGTTCGTGCCTTTATCTCCCAATGAACTCACATCTACAAATATGGTAGTTTCTAATGAGGGCTTTATGAAGCTTTCATAGCAAACATGAAGAGATGATTCATATCATATATTCCATAATGAACTATGATAAAAATTCCCACTAAATGTTCATTTTATTATTTTATATTTTATTATTATCCCGCCACTCTGCCATGTGATCTTAGGCCATCAACTCTGTTTCTCATACCTCACATAACTCTTATAACTTCTCTAGTGCTGGAGGAGACAAGACCAGAATAACAGATGCTTTGTTTAAGAGTCTGGTATGTCACAACCTTCGAAGGAAATCTTCAGCAAGCTTACTTATTTTCAGCCCTCTAATTCTACCAGGTAGATGGTATGTCATTCTTTTTTTCTGAACTTTCACTTGTGTTCTGAGCATGGTAGAAAACTTTAACTTCTCTTGACACTTCTGTCTCTTCACATGATTGTTGAGGAACTGTTCTTATAAGTGAAATGGGCAATGTCAATGGATTAATGAAGTTATATGGAATGAAAGTCTCTAGAATGCTACTAGCAGCTTTGTGAGCCAGAGGAAAGGGGTTTCCAGTATTCAGTAGTAGAGAGAAACTTCCTCACCAGTCATATGGAAACAATAACCTGACCATAGACTAATTGCAACCTGCCTTGACTGCCTGAGACTAAGTGGGAAATAAATCTTCCTCCTTCATGCCAAAAAGATGAAAATGTAGGAGAATGATAAAACATATTAGATACAAATTCAGGCATCATTAGAAAAGGAGCAGTTCCAAATTCAGTCCCACAGAAGCACAGAGTGCATTATAAAGGTATGAGAGTCATAGGTCACAATTCTGACAGCAGACAACTAAGGTGTGCCTCTGGTGTTTGGTCTACTTTCACACTCTTCACATAGCCAACTAGCAGATTTAAGTGGTAGGTTCAAAGTAGGGGAGCCCCATCAGCAAGATGAAAAGACTCAGACTAAAAGCTCATCTTACTCAGACAAGATGATTAAGAAGCATCTATGTGAAAGGCCAGCATATAAACTTTCTAAATTATCTCTATATGCTCATATGTTCTTTTAAAAATATTTTTTTTATTTGTGCAGAGTGACTTATTTCTTTTTTTATTGTGAAAATACTGTATAGAGGGGTTACAATTACATGGGCAAGATAATGAGTACATTTCTTATCAAGCATTGTTGCCTCCTCCTTGGTTTCCCCTTCCCATCCCTGCGCCCCCCCACCCAATCCTCCCCGCCCCCCCCACCAGAGTTGTAAAGTTCATTTTCAACATAACGACTTGTACATCTCATTGTTGCAATGGGTCCATCTGTATCCCTATTTAAACAATTTGTTAAGCACCTTTCATGTAAGTAATAGAGAAATTTTAATTATTGTGGGGGAGAAGGGGAAGTGAGGAGGGGGGAGGGGAGATGGGAAGGGATGGGAAGGGGAAACAATGGAGGAGGCAACAATGCTTGATAAGAACTGCACTCATAGTGGCGCTGTAGCTCAAGTGGTAGAGCACTAGCCTTGAGCTAAAGAGCTGAGGGACAACGCCCAGGCCCAGAGTTCAAAGCCCCATGACCGACCAAAAAAAAAAAAAAAAAAGAAATGCACTCATTACCTTGCCCATGTAATTGTAACCCCTTTACAGTATCTTCACAATAAAGAAAGTGATATCAACATGTCAATGGATAGTATAGAAGAAAGACAATTTGACCATTTTCTTTTCTTTCTTTTCTTTTCTATTCCTCTTAGTGGTCTATCAAGAAAACAGACTAAACTCTCTTGTGGGACATGTTATGTATCTGACAATTTTGAAGAGAAAAATGTTTTTGTTAAAGTGATAGCTGCATTTACTTCTTTAAAATGGAAAGCACCATGGAAACAGAAAACATGATTTGTAATACTCTTGTATCTATGACTATTTGAATAAAAGTACCCAGGACTAAAAATAGACTAAAAGTATGGAGAATACTATAAATGGATTTGAACCTTGATATGTATCTTCTTTAGTGTTTGTGAGATTATCTCTTTGCTTTGAAATGCATTCATTCTATTTTTTAAAAATATAAACTCAAAGGGCAAATTTAGCAAATTGGTCAAGGGCCACAGATTGAGCTGGTGAATAATCCTGAACAATTTTCTCTGTAATCTCAAAATAACACATTGCTTTTGGACACACAAGTTGCAATGTAAAATTTCTGCAGAAGAATCTGTGAGGAAAATCCTGGGAATGTGGGCAATAGAGAGTTTAGTAACAGTAATAGCTATTTTGAAAGTCAGTAAAAAGTTATTTAAAAATAATCTAAGTGGCACCATGGCTCAAATGGTAGAGCACTTTTGCCTTAAGCTGAAGAGCTCAGGGACAGTGTTCAGGCCCAGAGTTCAAGCCCCACGACTGACAAGAACAAATCCTATTCTGTGCTTTCCTCCCCACTCCAAACCTGTGCAAGGGTTACTGTGTGGGTATTGAGTATTGAGAGTATTGTTTCAGTGAAATAAGCACATTCTCTTCCTGGGCACTGAGCCCTTTTATTAGAGCTCAGGTGGGTGAACTGACTCTAGGCCACAAAGGATACAATTTAGGTCCAAAGTTGCCAGACTATAAATGTGGGCTAGGAAGAGAATTACCTCTTTGTGTGGATGGGAATTCTCAGGAACTCATGCTTTATATCTTTATATCTTGTTGTTTTTTCCCCCTGAAATCCCATTTGCGACTCCTTCTTGATGAGGCAAAATAGGCAATCTAGAAGGAAAACACATGCTACTCTTTCTGATACCAGCCCTAAGAATCTACCTCCTTACCATATTCCCTCTGTTCTGTGTAAAGCCATGGAATCAACGGAACCTCAAGAACATACCCCTTACAAGCAAAGTCAGAAGTGGAAGAAAGGAGTATTTACCTCTCCCTTTGAGCTTTAAGTGCCTCTTTAATTTTCCTGGTGCATGTTTCATCTAATCCCAGACTGCTTGATGTTATATGGCTCACCAAAAGGAAATCTGCACATAGTTCAGGCAGAAATGAGTTTACTGGGAAGAGAGCAAACTGCTGGCCTGCCCGGCAGTGGAAGGTCCTTGGAAAAGAGGTGACCCTTGGCAGAGGTGGAGTTAAGTAGAAAGTGGGCAGAGAGGAGGTGTGATTGGGAGTGGTGCAGGATGTGACCTCAGAGAAAGGGGAGATAACTACCCCCAAGATGTGCCTCAGTCACCTGGGTAATGCAAGTGCTACTGGGAGACTTCCTGCCTATGTGCAGACTGGCATGGAGAGAAGCAGCCTTCGCCAGCCCAACCTATCATTCCAGGCTTTTGATAATTATAAAGTAAAAAAAAGAGCTCTGATTCTCTTTGGCTACTTCCTGCAGGCAAGAGGCACGGACATTCTGGGGAAGAGGCAGAGATGTCTGGTTTGGTCCAGGAGACGGGAGCAAGCAGCAACTGTTCCTTGGTGGAGAACATGTATATGTGTCCTTGGATAAAATCTGAAAAAAATCTTACAAAGCAGGGGCTGAGCAATAAGAAAAAGCCTTAGAGAGCACACAAACAGCAAAAGGAAGGGATCAGGGCACAAAATTCAAGACTGGATGTCTTGGCTAGTTCCTAGCACCTGTGGTCCAGGTGGTCCTGGAGTTGGTGGAAAATGTTCCCTAACTACTTCTGTCATCTGACAACTAGGTAGGGGAGAGCATGTTAGATGGGTTGATAATAAATAGTCAGAATCTGGGGCTGGATTGGAGTGGTTAAGAACATGAGAGGAAGCCTTCATAGATGTCTGGATTATAGAATATGTACAGGAGTCCCAGGAAGCTGCCAAGGCTAACTGTCCTGATTCCAAGACTCACTTTAAGTTCCTGCTCAGTTAGAAGGCAAGTATGAACATTAGGCATGCGCAGTAACTATGTCTCTTAAGTAAGCTCTTTTCTGCCTGAACCATGTGGCACTTTCCTTTCAGCAAACCTTATGGATGTCCTCTTCTGTAATGCAGGAAGGGACAACCCTTATTTCCTTCCTCTCAAGCTTCATTATGCCCTAAATGTAAGTAGGTTTTTTTCTTTTTTTAGCTACCACCATACTCTCTCTCAAAAGAATCTGGAATGGAATTTCCTTCAAATTGTTCTTGATAATATCTGCCTTATAATTATCAGAGTTTCTAAATTTACAAATGGAAAGCCTTTCCAGTCAGAGGATTTTAAGGTAAGAGTTGATTCCCAACCTATCTCTGGGAAGCAGAGATGCCTTTCCTCATAGACTTCTCAATGGAATTGAAATAATTGTTTGAAAAAAATTAGCTTTGCTATAATGGTCTTCCATTGAAAAACAAAGAATGCTACTTAAAGCATTAAAGGCAAGCATTCCAGAAAATGGAAATATCTAGTGGAAGGTTTGACTTAATTCAGAAAGAAAAATCTACATTAGCACAATTAACTGCCTGAAAGGAATTAAAGCCAAACTAATACTATTGGTTCCATAAATCAGTTCTACTTGGAGACGGCCAAGACTTGCCTATGGCATATAATAAAGTTTGCCAATGAGAGCATACAACTGTACCACAAATCTTCTAGCCACTATAGCATAGTATAAAGTTAAGAGCTGGAAGGAAAATTAAGCTGGTGGCACATCACAGCTTCATGGCCAAGAATGGTTTGGTGGATGAGACCTTTGAGACACAGCAGTGGGCTTTGTAGATGCTTTTTGCCAAATACTCTATGAATCTCAGCTACTTTTAATGTGACAAAGTCTGATAAAGGTCTCATGGATATCCTGCCCAAATTTCTAGGCCGAGCCATTCTGTTCTTCCTCTCTCAATGTTCTGATGAGAATATTAATTGGAAAAATTGGATCAGAATAACCTCCAGGTAGCAGTATCACTTTGCTGCCTGACTGTTTAGCAATCTCTACCAGTTTGTTCATAGTAGTTTTCATTCTGGGCCTTGTGACAAAATTATTTACACCATCTTGTGTCTTTTTTTAATTGTGAGGAAAAGAGTCTTATTGATATGTTCTCATAGTTCATATAATTTGTACCAACTTAATAGATAACCATCTTTAAGATTAATTAAATTTAAGAAAATGGGGGCTACTCTTTTTGTCCTTGTCTTTTCCCTCTTCTCTTCTCTCTTCACCCTTTTCTTCTCCCTTCTTCCCTTCTCCTCTCTTTAAAATTGGGGATTTCTGCTTGCTAGGCAAATGCTCTATCACTCAAAATGTACCACTTCCTTTCATATTCCTTTTCCTTTCCTTTTTACTACCCTCCTTTCTTTTTCCTTCCCTTTTCATTCTTTACTTCAGATACTGGGGATGGGACTCAAGGCCTTTTGTATGCTAAACAGTTACACTACCCAACAACTCTTCCACTCTGGTATTCTTTATGCAGACTAAAAGCAGTTACTGAATTGCCTTAAATAAAAACTTACTTTGTGTTCTGTAAAGTTTTCTTAAGGGTATATACCTTTCTTTGGCAGCATAAGTGATTATAGGAATCAAATGGATAATTGGTATTAATATTTAGCTTTGCACTCAAAATTAAATATTAGGAACTATGGAAATTTTTCTGAATTTGACACCAGCATATCCAGGAAATATCCTGGGAGGTGAATTTTGCCACTGGAAGACTTCGAATGTGTGTTCGAGGAAGATTCACTGGTTATTTGCTCTCCAAACAAATGCTTTTTGCTGAGCTGGAAGTCTTTTGGAATAAGCATATTTTGAATGGATTTTCTTTTCAATGAATACTATGAGACAGAAAAATTTCATACTGGATTGTTTTGCCTCTAGCAGTCCTATGAAAGTAAGTTTTTTATCCTTTTGCAGGAAAAAAACATTCCTCAAGAGAAATCATATATAGGTGTTGCAAGCTGCCTTGTGCCTCTTAACCACCACAACCAGGAACAAGGGCAATAACAGAGACTGGATGTTGGAATTGAGGTTTGAGGTACCAGGGGACCTGTGGCCTCCTGCTAGCTTCCGATCCCAAGGTTCCATTCACATAGGAAAGTATGCATAGGTAGTAATGTATAAGCATCAACATGTAACAATATTTTGTATACAAGTGCTACATGACTTTCTCAACTTGGGAACTAGTGCTAAACAGCAAACAGCTTGCAGTTTGCATAAACCTTAGTCTACCCCCAAGCTCCTACTCAGAATTAGCCCACACCCAGGATAGATCCCAATTCCTGCTAAGCCAGGAGTGATTGACCTTTCCAGGAAACTATCTGTGTTCTGAGAGCATGTTGGGAGAAGATCTTCCAAACTCCCAATCCTTCTGTGGTCTCACAGCTCAGCTTTTCAGGCTCTCACATATGAGCAAATATTTGCAGTGTACTTTAATGTCAAACTGCTGAAAAATGAATTTATTCCATCCAGATTAGGGTAAGCAAAGTATGACCCTTGGGCTAAATAAACTCAGATGGCTGTTTGTGTAAATAAAATTATATAACACCACCAAGCTCTTAAGTTTATATATTGTCTATGGCAGCTTTCATGCTATAACAGCAGAATTGAATAGTTGACAAAGTCAATTTAGCCCATAAAGTCCAAAATATTTACTACCTGACTGTAGAAAATGTTCTCTGACACTGGGCTGAGCAATTAAGAGAGTAGGAAGTATAAGTTACATGCATGCAAAATTAATAGCACATTTAATTGTATAAGATAATGGGTTTTATTTTTACATTTCCACACAGTCATATGGCATACTATAGTATAGCCACACCTCATTGCCCTTTCTTATTGTATGCTACCTCGTCATGTTCTACTTTCATACTTTTGTTCTTCTAGACTCCACAAATGAATAAAATCACAAGATGATTATCTTTCTGAATCTATTTTGCTTAATGTGATGTCCAGGTCCATAGCTTGCCTACGTGAATTGTTTTGCAATAATTATACATGCACTGACTTTGACTCCTTTGAGTAGATGCCCAGAAGTGATATCATTGTATAAAATGCTTTTCTGTATTTGGTTCATTTTTAGGAACCTCAATACACCTTTTTTTTTTCAGTCTCCCGAGCATTCACTGTTTTTAACTTTCCTTTTCTAGTACTTTTTACTTTTTTTTGCTATAACTTCATTTAAGGTTTATGCAATTTTCTTTTTTTTTCTTTTTTGCTGGTCATGGGGCCTGAACTCTGGGCTGGGTGCTGTCCCTCAACTCTTCAGCTCAAGGCTAGCGCTCTGCCACTTGAGCCACAGCGTCACTTCCAGATTTTTTCTGCTTATGTGGTGCTGAGGAATCGAACCCAGGGCCTCATGCATTCAAGGCAAGCACTCTACTACTGAGCCACCCTCCCAGCCCCTGCAATTTATTTTTCACTGGCTTTTATCTGTTTCACAGGAGGTATTTCGTTGTTACATGGCCACACATGTTTACTCTATGCTACAATCAATTCTGCCCTATCTCATACTTCTGACTGGGGTTTGATAAGATCTCAGTGTTGTTTTGATGTGAATTCCAGTCATGAATAAGGATGGTGAATACTTCTTCATGTAGTTAGTAGATATTTATTGCTTCTTTTGAGAATTGTTTAGTCCAGGTGTCCATTTATTGATCTGATTCCTTGTTCCTTTGGTGTTAAATAATTTGAGCTGTTCATATATTCTGGACATTAATTACCCATTGTACTCCAGTATAATAATGACTATAATAGTTACCAACCTATATTCAACAGTGTAGATATGAGTATGGAAAATATCATATCCTCTAAAATAAGAAATGAGACAAGGCAAGTTTAACTAGTCTTTTCTTGCTTATTCATTATATATCTTGAAATTTAAGCCATGACAATCTGTCAAGAGAAAGAAATATTCCGATTCAAATAGGAAAGTAAGTCAACTTTTCTCAACTTACTTTGGATTGATCCTACATTTAGAAGACTCTAGATATTTTATTTGAATACTTCATATTTCAGCAATGTAACAAAGATACAAAATCAACATGCTAAAATTAGTGATTTTCCTATATACTAATAATGAACATGCTGAGAAAGAAATCAAGAAAACAATTCAACTCACAAGTCTCAAAAGTCCCTAGCAATAAGCTCAAACAAAGAGTTGAAATATCTCTAAAATGAAAACTATGAAACAATAAAGAAAAAAAAGAGGACTACATTAGAAGATGGAAAGTCCTACCATGTTCATAAATCAGCAAAATTAATTTTGATAAAATAGCTATATTAACAAATGTTATCCACACCACAGGTCCAATGAAATCTCTAATTAAAGTATGATGACATTTTTTCACAGAAACAGAAGAAACAATCCTAACATTCATATGGAAGCACAAAAGATCCTAAATATCCAGAGTAATCCTGAGCCAAAAGCAAGGCTGGAGTTATCATAATAACCAAAGTCAATTACATTATACTGCTATAGTGACACAAACAGCATAGTACTGACATGAATACATGCAAGAGATTCTTGAAGTCAATGAGAAAGAGAGTTTGCTGAGGATAGAATATGAGGGAATAGCCACATTTGAAGTCAAGAGAAATAGGAAACAGTAAAAGTAAAACAACTTGGCCTGTCACTTGCAAGGAAATGCAATAGAATGAAATGTTTCCAAAGATAAACGTAGTGAAATAAGAAAGAACATATTTCTGGATGGGAATGATGCCTAGGTTAAATATGGAGTTCACAGTGAAACTCAGGGTAAAGTACTTACCTAATATAAAAAAAGGCTCTTGGTTTCACTAAGCACCAAGAATGAAAATACATAGAATCATCATAAATTTTATAAGGGTTTAGAAAAATGAGGGATTTAAAAAAAACAACCTTTGGACCTTGTACTCAGGAGATCAATAATATACTTTCAGAGAATGGATTTGGTAAAAAGAAATGATCCAGTTTTCTAAAGGTTAAGGAATAAGTGGAATAAGAGAATGACTGCTTTTTCTTTGGGAAAATGTTCCTGAAAAAGTAGAGTAAGGACTGAAAACCAATTTGAGTGGGCCACATCTCACCTATGGCATCTTCTTCATCTTGTTATTCTCCCATGTCCTTGTCTTCTGGTGGGGTTAGTGCGGGCAGGACTGTAAGAGGACCAAACAGCTGCCTGTTGGAGATATTTTATATAAAAGTTTCTTTGGATGGAAGTTTCAATTGGAGGAAGACTACCCCGTTACCTTCTACTCAGATATTCTAGATAGTATAAAGATAGCTTCATTGCCTGCCATGCCAATAAAGCACACTTAGAGCAGGAAGGCAGCTCTAAAGGCCCATATATGTATTCATGGTGTGGCAGAAACGTCCACTTGAAAGTGTACCTCATGGAAAGCAAGCACAGAGAGAACTTTAAAATGAGCTTGTAAAACACAGGGTTAGTCCCTACAAGCATCCCTCCAGTTCAAGGATTTAGAGCTTTATTCGTTTTGTAAGTTGAAAAAAAATGTTTAGAAGCTCCACATGTGTATTGAACCTACCAGAAAGAACTGATTTTAGTCTGACTTGTTCAAAGGCCAACTGGATCAGATTGCATTGTGCTGGTCACTTGAGACTAAGAAAGCATCAGTTGGGCCATAGAAAAGCAGACAGCATTAACTGTCATTATGCAGCATAAATTAAAGTTGCAGAAGTTATGAGGAAATGATCACTTGGGAGGCATTAGACAGCTGAATTTATATCCCAAACTCAGATATTTTCCTGGCTTTAAAATTGGAATGTCTGAAGACTGTCTGAATATTTCTCCAGAGAGACAAAAGGAAGACTTGATGGGGCTCGGAAGTGGGGGGAGGTAGAAAGATGCAGAATTTCAGTTTACCATATGGAAGTGCTTTTTAGGCTACTAGGGCACATTATTCCAAGGATTGTTTAAGTGTATACATTATAAATCCAGTGGTGACTTACATTTGGCATGCATATGGAGGAAGAATAGGGAAAGAAAGATATGAGGCTGGGAGGAGGGGGGGGTCGTCACATTGTAGCCATGTGGAGTGATCCACAGTTCTCTAAGCCTGCTTCCCTGTTTGCAAATTGAAGCAGTTAGATTAAATGACCCTGGAGGGCCTTCTAGCTCTTACAATCCAGGATTCAATTTTCTTGGCAAGACACAGCTGTATAATGCCTTGGTAGGGGGAGCAGGGGTGAGAATCTGATATTTCAATCATTTTTCTTTTTTAAGAGTAGCCTTCACAAGGCAGATCTTATTGCAACCCTCTTTTTCTATTAAAGTTTAAAAAACACTTTAGGAATTTGACAAAATAGTGTTTAATGGAAACTTCTTTTTCTGTCTCTGTGAAAACCAGGGCTCAACGAAAACCGTATAAAGTGGTTGAGAGCACACACTCTGGAGAAGTTCTGGGTTAGAATCCTGACTCTGACTCCTCATAGATGTACCCTTGGGAACCTGCCTTCTCCTCATGAATCTCAGTTTACTTACATGAAAATTTAGGCAGATAGTAGTGTCTGCATTTCAGAATGTTGGATGATTCAAGCATTTTAGGAGGACTGTGGGGTATGGGAGAAAACCACTTTTTTTTTTCCAAAATGAGGTAAGGGGACATTCTTGATTTTCTTTCCCAAGGCAATAAATTCTTAGAAGAAGCACATTGGAGAAGAATAGCAAGAATAGTTTAGAGTGTCATTGTGTCTTTCAAGGTAGAGTGTGGTCAGATTTGCAAAGCTTTATTTGGGGCTGCTCTGTAGTCCTGCGGACCTTGCTTATTAGTTCTAGGAATTTTATTTTGTCTTATAGATTGCTTAGAGATTTCTGCTGTAAAAATAGAGTTTTATGTCATTTGCAAATAAAGACAGTGTTCTGTTTTCATTTCTCTAAGATTTATCTGCCTATTATTTCTTTTTCTTTCCTTATTATGCTATCTAGAATTTCCAGCATTATATCAAACCACACTTTTTATTGTTATTGTAAAGGTGATGTACAGAGGGGTTGCAGTTGCATAAGTTAGGTAATGAGTAAATTTCTTTTTGAACAATGTCACCTCTTCCCCTGCTTTCTCCCAGGTTTTCCCTTCCCACCCCGACCCTACAAGTTGTATGGTTCATTTTCAACATAGTGTCTACTGAATACCACTGCTGCATTTGTTCACCCTTTATCCCACTATTTCTATGCTCCCCCCTTAACCTCCTCTAAAGAGAGAAGCTTACATAAAATACAAAAGATACAGAAATGAAAAAGAGTGACAAAGGAGAAAAAGTACAACAAAAAAACCAAAACTAAAGGTAAAATAAAAAAACCCTTATTCCCATTTTTTGGAGTTCATTTTGATAAATATCATTTTATATTATCATATACACATACCTATTGAACCTTTGTGATCCTCTCCTAAGAATATCTTCTTTTGGTCTCACTGTGTGAATGTCCAGAGTCCTGTACAATTTATAATGTACAGGTGTATTATTTTGTCTTTTACTATCCAGTGTGTTTACTTATAGATTTATAGGCACTTTCTACTTACAACAAATGAAGGGAACCATGCAACCTATGTTTCTTTGGGTCTTCTTACTTTGCTTAATGAAACTTTTTCAGAGTCTTTTCATTTCTTTGCCAATAGTACAGTATCATTCTTTCTGATGGAAGAGTAGAATTCCATTTTGCAGACTCCACATTTTTGATCCATTTAGCCAATCAGGGGCATCTGGGTTGATTCCATACCTTGACTATGGTAAACAATGCTGCAATGAACATGGTTGTGCTGGTAGCTTTATACTGGCTTTGTTTGTGGTCTGTTGGATAAATGCCCAGCAGTGGGATTGCTAGGTCATAGGGAAGATCTATATTTACTGTTTTGAGGAACCTCCATACTGCTTTTCAGGGTCAGCCACAGTTTTTTTTAGTTTTTTAATATTTTTATTGTAAAGATACTGTACAGCGGGGTTACAGTTACATGAGTAAAGTAATGAGTACATTTTCTTTTTTATGTTAAGTATTTCACAAGTTTTATTTCCTTTATTTTTTTATTGTGAAAATACTGTACAGAGGGGTTACAATTACATGGGCAAGATAATGATTACATTTCTTATCAAGCATTGTAGCCTCCTCCTTTGTTTCCCCTTCCCATCCCTTACCATCCTCCCCCTGCCCCCCCACCCAATCCTCCCCGCTCCCCCTCACCCCCCACCAAAGTTGTAAAGTTCATGTTCGACATAACGACTTGTACATCTCATTGTTTCAATGGGTCCACCTGTATCCTTATTTAAATGATTTGTTTTTTCCCTTCCCCTCCACAAATTATACCAATATCAGATACAGTGAAAGCAGGGGTTATACTGTGGGGGAGGGACATACAAAGCAACAAAGAAATAATCTTATACATGTGTTAGAAACAATCACATGAAAGAAAAAAGCATTTGAATAAATATCTTATGGTTCATTTCCCTAACCTAAACTTATCTGACCTTTTCTGCTTGACTCAGACATATACTAGTTATTACAAATAAGGGAAACCATGGGACCTATGTTTCTTTAGGCCTGGCTTACTTCACTTAATTTTGTTATTATTCTCCTCAAACAGTTTTAAAAGTCTATGAACTAAATTTGCTCAACTAAAGAAAAATTTAAAGATTATATGCAGCTTTTCCTTGTCCATAGGGTAAAACTGTGTAACACATTTTGAAACCTGGCTGGAAACAAAATAGAGCGTCACATATTCTTGAGCAGTTTCTCTGCCTGTAATTCTCTCATGTTAAAGAAGTTCATTTTCTTGTACAGAAAAATGCTTGTAATTTACAAAGCAGAGTGGTCAAAAACAATAAGGACTAAATAAATATTAGTTACTAGTTTCCATCTTATACTAATGTTATAGACCAGGCGTCCTCATGCTACAATGTGCGTATAAATCACCAAAGTTCCTTGATAAATGTAGATTATAACCATATTTCTGTGGCATTTTGTACTTCTTAACAAGTTCCATGACAATGCTGATGATCTTGAAACTGCTGGTGTGAGGATCAGGATTCACACTTGTTTGGGTGGGATATTGAGTATTCAATCTGTTTTGTACCCTTCTCCTGGGAGGGGGGATCTGACTTCTACTTGGTGATTATCATTCAGATCTTGGACAGTGTTCACACTTCTACTCCTGGACAACATCTCCAAGGTATTTCATCAGGATACACAGTGTTACCTATCTCTTATTGGTCTATCCATAACTAATGCATGTTCATCGGAGTCATCACATAATTTTTTATTGATTCACTCACATTCTTTTGCACAGGAAGACCGACCAAGCTTACTCATACAAAAAAGCCAGGTGTTGGCTCAGAGCTCACTGAGTAGGGCACTATAAACAAAGGCAATAAATGAATTACTCTAACTTTCTTCTTTTCCAACCTTATCATTATATCCATACTCCCTTGCAGTGTGCACGACAACAGAATCCCCTAGGGAGGTACTACAATGGCTCAACTTGCCTATTTAACTAGTGCTATGAACAGATCACAGGGAGGACAGGGAGAAAAGTTGAACTTTTCTCAACCCACTGGATTTCATTCTGATTTTCAGCTTCCTTGTTATTGATCTTATAATTGCTTTCTCATTTCTGCCCATGGTCTTGTAGGTTGAAATGGCGTATATCACAGGCACTTGAAGGGAGTAGGTACAAGGGAAATGTGTGTTGAAAGAATGTCACAAATCATTGTGGGGAAACAATTTTAAGCTTGGCTCATAATCTTAACTGATACTTACAAAGAGGCTTCTAAGAAATAAGTGGTAGCAAGTAACTGGAGGCTCATGCCTGTAATCCTAGCTACTCAGGAGGCTGAGATCTGAGAATTATGTTTTGAAATCAGCTGGGGTAGGAAAGTCTGCAAGACTCCTTTTCCAATTAACCACCAGAAAACTGGAAGTGGCACTGTGGCTCAAAGTAGATTGCTAGCCTTGAACAAAAGAGCTCAGGGACAGCGCCTCGGTCCTGAATTCACCCCTCTGACCAACCAAAAAATAAAACTCCACAGAAAAATGTGGAAAGAGGGTTGGGAGGAAAGCAGGAGAGAAGTCATCTTCCTTCAAATGACTTTAAAAATAATAGCTGATTCTCTTCAATATTTTTTGTCTGTATGGTAGACATTAAGCTCTTAATAGTGGGAGGTGAGAAGAATGGAGTATGAATTTGCAGTTCTGAGCTCTAGTCCTCACTGTTGTAACTAGCTAAAGGACTTTGAGTGTGACATTTCCCCTTCTGTGTGTCTCATTGTCTTGTGCAAAATGAGGAGTGGAATTGGGTGCCTGTGACTCATATCTGTAATCCTAGCTAGCCAGCAGGCTGGGATATGAAGATCAAGGCTTGAAGTCAGCCTGGACATGAAAGTTCTTGAGATTCTTTTTGCAGATAGCCAGCAAAATGCCAGAAGTGGAGCCGTTGCTTAAGTGTTAAGAGTAACAGCCTTGAGAAAAAAAGCTAAGGAATAGTGCTGAGGCCCTGAGTTCAAGCCCTAGTACTGGCACAATAAATAAATAAATAAATGCATACATGCACATATACATACCTACATATATCCATAATAAATTAATAAAATGAAGTGTGAGTTTTTCTCGGAATCTGTCTTTACAAACTTTCAGCTATGGAAGTGTAGGGTTTTATGTACTAACCAGCCACAAACAAATGCAGTTGGTTCCTTAAACTGCTAATCTATTTTTTAATCACATTTCCTTAGGTGGTTTACTTGAATAATGGTGCTTAGCTTTACCCCAGGTCTATTGGCTTTGCTAATCTGCCAGAATACCTACCAGGCAATGGATTGATTTTGTTTCTTCCTGGATTTTTGTGAAGAATATTTTAAAGGCAAGCATTCGGTCACTCTATGTATCATCTTTTATCAAATTCTTCATTTTGAAACATGTTAAATTCCCAAACTATTTCTGTAGCCATTTAATTTCTTCCATTAATTAAAATATTGATTTAACTTTTCCTAGAGACATGGAATAGATGACACTTTTTTTCTGAGAGATTTAGAACACTTTACACTTTCTCAATTAGAGCCCTTGCTATTAATTAAAAATTCCTTAGGCTAACTTAGATGGGGTGAATTATGAGCCTAAACTTCTTTTCTCCTTTTCTTCCTCTTTCCTTTTGTTTTAGACTTCTTGGTTTTAGAGGGATATAGGGAACAGACATATTGAGCACTGAGCACCTACTGTGGATCAAACTTTGTACAAGATTTTTTCTCATGCGTTTAATCATTATAAAACATTTTTAAGTAGGGCATATTATCAATATTTCATAGACAGTAAAACTGGGAACTACTGAGATTATGTGGCTCATTCAGGTAATACTGCTTCTCCTGTTTTCTATGCATGCTTTCTCTATTATAACAATCCCTCAGCAACTCCTCAAAACTATTTCATGCACTTCTCAATTTATGTTATACAATACAATTAGTATTTGCAGTATAATTTACAAGAAGATGCTATGTGTTCCTGTGTTATGTCTTCAGCTTTCTGTGGATACCTGAGAATTATAGAGGTACATTGTACAACATATAAAAATGTTTATAAGCATGTTGTGAAGAAATCACTGCTGCTAACATTATAGTGAATTTTGTTCCAGTATAGAGTACATCCTTATATATTGTTTGTGCCTCCCAGCAACCATATTCAGTGAACTCCAAGAAATGGAAACAAGACATTTTTTATAATGTCCTGTTTGCAGTTATTTTTTCTTTCTTTTTTTCCCTTTTGTTTATGTCCTGTTGTCACCGTTTATTTTATTTCTGTACCCATTGTCTTTTTTACCTGATTTGGGGAAGGGAAGGAGAATCACAGAAACAAAGGGTGAACCAATGCAACAGTGATACTCACTAGACACTATGCTGGAAATGAACTTGGTGGGGAGGGCATTCAGAGGGGAGGAAGGTTGGAGAAAATGAGGAATGGGGTAACACTATTCAAAAAGAAATCTACTCATTATCTTACTTATGTAACTATGACCCCTCTATATATCACATTTACAATAAAAAAAAGACACAGTTTGAAGCCCAGCACCAGTGGCTCATTCTTGTTATCCTACCTTTGTAGGAGTTTGAGATCTGGGGATTGTGGTTTGAAGCTAACCTGGGGAAACAAAGTCCAGAGACCCTTATGCCCAATTAACCAATAAAAAAGGCAGAAGTAGAGCTTTGGCCAAGAGGTAAAACACCAGCCTTGAGTGAAAAAGCTAAGGAAAATCATGAGGCCCTGAGTTCATGACCCAGTACTGGAATGAAAAACAAAACAAAATGAAACAAAACACCAAAAAGAAACATATGATTTGGGGTTAGTTACCACTATTAAGCATGCCTTAAGCCTTGTAGCTACAGAGATAAGTGACTGATGCAGCTAACCTACATACTCATGCATGTACTTTATCCACCTAGGAACTTTAGAGAAAGTATCCATGGATAAGTACTCTGTGAATTAAGCCCAAATAATGTTTGTGATTTAGATCTTGGCTATTTTGAAAGAACTTTATTTGTTAAAATGATATGAAGTGTGCATCTACTTGGAAAAAGTCAAAACAATATAGGAAAATAGAAAGTCATAAGAAAATCCATTTTTATTTTGCTGCCTTCTCAGTCCAGTTCTCCAGCAATAAACTCTAATTGTCAGCTTGATGTGTATACTTGAAACAGAGAATATGCCAATACACTTAGATAATAGACATGTATACACAGTGCTTTTTACAGAAGTATACCATACATAAAGAAAAGTAATAATTATTACATATTTTGCTTCTTTACATTTGTGTACATTTACATAACTACTACTTGGAGCAAGAACAAAATCATTTGTGTAGTTTTTCTTTCTTTCTTCCCTTCCTCCCTCCTGCCCACTGGTACTACTGGCTTGAAGTTAGGACTTTAAGCTCTTGCTTAACTTTTTCTCCTCAAGGGTAACACTCTATCAGTTGATCCATGACTCCAGTTCTACATTTTCAGGCGTAGGCTAATTAATTGGAGACAAGAGTTTCTCAGATTTGTCTGCCTGGGTTTGGCTTTGAACCGTGATCCTCAGATGTCAGCTTCTTGAATAGCTAGGATTACAGGCATGAGCCACCAGCACCCAGCTTGTGTAGTTTTACAAGTACTAAAATAGGATAATAATTGAATACTTACAGTTTTGCCATGGTATCTTATTACTCATTTGAACATGTGGTACAAAAACTGCTAACTCATCATACCCAACTTTCTGTAATGTGAGTGTATTATACTATACTTAATAATATTATTGAGATACAATTTGTATATCACAACATTTACAAAGTTTGCCATTCACTGGGCTTGAGGACATTTTCAGAACAGTGCAACTATAAACATGTTGTAAGTTCAGAATCTTTTATCATTGTAAAGAATAATTGTCTTCTTTAGCTATCATCTAGTTTCCCCAAATCCCCAGCTTTTTTCTGTCTTTATAAATTTGCCTGTCCTAAGTATTTAGTGGCAATCACTACTCTACTTGCCTTTTCTACAAATTTGCCTACTCAGGAAAACCCTGTTTTGGGTTTTCATACAAATGGAATCCTACAATATGTGGTGTTTTGCATAAAGCTTATTTTTACTTGGATGAATGAGTCAAGATTTATCCACTATGTAGTATGTATCATTATTTCATTCTTTTTGTTTCAGAGTGATATTTATAACTATATAATACTTTATATAGTGGTTGAGATAGATTTATATTTTTCTGCTTTTTAATGATGATGAATAATGTTGTATACATTCATATACAGATTTTTATTTGAATGCCTGTTTAAAAATTTTTGACACATATACCTTGGAGTATGTATATACTCAGGTATTTGTATGCATAGCATCTATATCCATGGATCTAAACATAGATGAAAATTCCTAGAAAAAATAATATCCAAAATGAACACATATATATATATATACTTTTACTTGTCATTATTCCCTAAGTAATATAACAAATATTTCTATATCATTTACATTTTTATATACCTTTTAACTAATCTAGAAATGATTTAATGTATAGATGAAGCTATAGATTATATGCAAATATTGTACCATTTCACATAAAGGATTGGAGCATTTGTATATTTTGATATCCCCTTGGGGCCCTGGAATTCAATTATTCTTCAGTATTGGGGGATGACCACTTACCATTCTGCCATATATGCCATCATTCATAAGTTCTTTTAAGTGAACTTTAGTAAATTGTACTGGGAATGCTAATGTTACGGAATTCTATGTTCAGTTACTCAAGAATCTGTTAATTCAAGAATCTGTCAAGTCAAGAATCTGTTATATTCCAAAATGGCTGTACGATTTTACACTCCTAGGAGAAGTGCTTGAGGTGTCCTATTCTTCAACATTTTAACACTTGTTATGTTCTACTTTTGAATATAATAACCATCTTGTTGTCCACAAAGTGATATGTCTAATTGTGGTTTTGAATTGTATTTCTCTAATGACCAATGCTGTCTGACATTTTTTCAAATGTTTTGAACAAGCTTCTGACTATGATCTATTCAATTAATACTTACCAATTTTAATTAGAGCTCATGTTCTTTGACAGCAAAGGCATGACTTGCATTGCTTTATCCAATTTCTTGGTTGGTGTTGACTGCATCACAATATCTCACATAAACCTTGAATAACTAAATGTGGGAATTGTAACTGGGAAAGAGAATTTAGTAGTGAAAATGAGCACATACTTTAGGTGTGCCTAATGATTGTAGTCATCTTTTGATGGTAATGAGATCCAATTACAAGAATGAACTCTTGCGACCCTATTCATTCCGGTGTTCCGTATTACAACTTCTAACTGACGTGTCTGTGATAATATTGGAATCCGAAGAAATGTAGTTACTACATTAAAGGACATTGCCAGAAGAAAACCGTTTGCTTTGGGCCCAGGAGGTCGAGGTGCCCCCTTCTGGGAAATAATGTGAGCTCTGGGTTATTTCTGACTGCTTATGGCAATATGTGTCTTGGTATTGAAATCCTCTGCTACTTTCTAATATTCATGAGTCTTAGAGAGTGGTCTGTGATTTTTAAACAGGCTTTCATTTCTACCAGAAATAATCCTAGTCAGTGTTAAATGAATTAGCAAACTGATTCTGGCCATTTTTATTTCTATTTATTATCAAAGATACATGCAAATACAATATACTTGTTTTCTTCAGAATGTGGAGTAAAACAATAGCAATGAGTTATTTGAAACTTTGACTAGTTTGAGTGTTTTCTTCTAGGGGTATATATCATGTTGAATATTGGAAACAGACTTTATATTCTAAATACATTTATGCTTCACTTAAGATATTTTCCTCCTGTTTTCCCATTTATTAAGTGTTCTAATACACTAAACATATTAGAAAGGCAATGGGAAGTCATGAAAAGGACATGGCATTACATCTTACCATGGTTTGTGTCTACCATTCTTTCTTGATAAATATGAGATTTGGGGTAATGTAATAGGCAGGACAATGGACACCTCCAAAGTGCCTATATCCTAATGTGATGGAAATTGTAAATATGTTACTTTCTGTGGCAAAATAAATATCAGAGATACAATTAAGGCTATGGAAATTATGATGGAGAGAATTACTTAGTTTATACATATCAGTGCAATCAAATGAACACTTAGAAGCAGGAAACTTTCTCCAGTTGGGGTTAGAGCAATTCAGGGGAAAAGGAGTCAGAGACACATGGCAGACAGTGAAGACGAAGAAATTCAGAATATGAATGCAACTAGATTTGGTGTTGTTGGCTTGGGAAGACTGAGAGGCTGAGAGAGGTTTTTGGCTGAGAGCCAGCAAGGAAATGCAATTGCAGATCCACAACCACAATATGCTGAATCCTGCCAACAATGTAAATGAGCACAGAAATGAATTCTCTTCCAGAACCTCCAGTAAGAATCACACCCGTGCCAATACTTCAGAGGACCCATTTGGACTTAGCCATAAATGTTCTGGCATATAAGAGGTAATTAATAAATGATAGCTTAATATGTAGAAGCCCCAGAATGAGAAATGGAAAGTATAGATATTAGCAGAAAGAAAAAGTGACTTTGTTAACATGCAAAGCTACTTTTGTGTGAAGTCAAACTTACCTGACGTCTACTGTACCAGTTGACTACTGGTGGTTGTTAACACCTTAAGAACATCTGTTCACTTACTTCCATTGCTGAATAGTCATTCAATAAATATAACATGTTCTAGTGATAAGCGATTACAAAGAAGATTGAGGAGACAGAAAATATTCAAATCAGCTTTAATAAACCGCTGGAGTGGGAAATTGTATCCTTTTTCCACTACTGCTAAAACAGGTATGATCTGTTTTTTTTCCAATGTGAATGAATTAGTTGTAGAACAAAAAGTAAAACCATTTGTATTGAGCTTATCACACATTTGCACAGGTAGGGACGCAATGAACATGAGTTGATCACAAGGAATGAATATCTCTCAGAATCAGGAGAAAGCCCCAATTCATGCTAAGAGGACCAATAAGAGACTTTTATCTGTCTTACAAATATACTGAATTTTCCCGTGTGGATCCTGAGAAATGAAAAAAACAAAATTACCAAGAAACCAGTTCCAACATATTTCTTTCCCAGCTGTCCTTCCAATTTCTCTCTGGATACAGATTCACTATCCCTTCTGTATTAATCAGCTTTGTTGTGATAACATACAATCCCAAATTCTTGGGTGTCTTGTAGAAGTGATTTCCTTTATATTGTATACTGGCAGAGCTGGATAGATATTTGACTGTGAATCTGCATCCATGAAATCTTTCATTTGGGGCTAGGGCTGAAGGAATGGACCCTACTTGGGTGTATGCTATATTTGTCACAGAGGAGAAGGTAAAAAATTTAGCACAAAACTTCCACTAATATATGATCTATGCATGTATATTCATAGTTCTTTCACTAAATACAATGTAAGTGGAATCAGGAGGTGCACCATTTCATGTGAAGCAGTGTGTTGTGTGACCTCAATGGTGGAGATGTAAAATCCTTTTAACAAGAAGATTAATTCTTGGGAAACACTTATCCAATCTCTCAAAACTTGTCTTTATTTCTTATTATGAGTGCTCCCTGCCTATTGGCTTCTGTTCTACTATATGTACCTTAACCACTCTAATTTTGGTGTTTAGAATTTCACTCCTTTATTGGGATATACTCTCTTCCCTCTGTCTTGCAGAAAGAAATGTAAATTGTTTCAATGTATAGAGGACTTACTGAGGAGCAAGGGTGAAACCAAAGTGTATCTTAATTTGGCGGGGGGGGGGTGGAGTGAAACAGTCACACAAATTCATTGTTTTAATTTTTTTCTACAAACACATCATTTTTCTATGTAAGTGACAATATTTAGTCTGGCAAAGATATTATAATATTTTCAGTCTGGGAGTGATGTTCTGGATCACTTGCTTCCTAACATTTCCAGGAAATAATGGGCAAAGGACAACTGATGAGAACTGAGAGAGAGGGAAAAATTGGTAAGAAGACAAACTAGTTTGTAACCCAAATATCCTACCTCTACCCTGCCTATGGCAGAAGGCTCTTACCCAACTTTTATCAACCTCTAATCTAGAAATAGAAGGGAGTAATCTAGACAATAGCAGATAAACCAGCAATCCCTATGAGGGGGATTGACCAGTGTTCCCCCTCTGTTAGTTTTCTAGGGCTGTCATAGAATATCAACACTTGTGTGGCTTAAACAATAAAGCTTTATCATAATTCTAGAAGCTAGCCATTCAAGATCAATGTTACTGCAAGTTAACCTCTTCTGAGTTCCTTTATTTTTTCTTACAGATAGCCATATGCTTACAGGGTCCTCACTTGGTTTTCCATGAGATAGAATATCCCTGCTATCTCTTCCTTTTCTTAAAGGGACTCCTTTGAGGTTGGATTAGGTTGGCTCCAATGGCCTCATTCTATCTAATCACATCCTTAAAGGCCCTATCTCCAAATTTATTCTCATTTGGAGGGAAATTAGATTAGTGTTTAAATAGACGATGAAAACATAGTTCAACCCACAATTCAGTGGGCTGGTGGGAGGTACTATCCTGCACAGGACCAGGATAGACTGAAGCAAGATGACTCTTGCTACAATAAATTGCTGGGTCATAAGCTCCTTCTGTCTACGATAGCCAAGAAAAAGTTCAAAGAAGCCTTGCCTTCCTGTCCCTGTAGACTCCCTTCTTTTATTAATCAGTATGTTCATCTACGTTTTCTGTATTTTTTGTGATGTTTTTATATTTAGGACCTTGTTGGACACATGTACCGACATAGTGGTGTTTGAATATACACAAATATACACATACACACATGAACATGAGTAAAACCGGGGAGAACTATACAAGATGGGTGACACTATTTCAATGTCTGTATATTGCTGTGATATGGTAATATACAGTTCAAAGACGTTGCCATTGGGGAAAATGGGTAAAAGATGTATATATATAGAGAGACAGATACATATATTATTTCATACAACTGCATATAAATCTATAAATATAAAAATTTCAAGGAAGAAAAAAGATTATATTTTCCTTCCTTGAAACCATATCATTTAAAATGGAAATAAGATCATTTGAGGACAAGCATCAAAGGTAGTGGAGGAATATGAATCATGTTACTCTACATTGTTTCTTACATCCTTTGTGCTCTTGCAATTTGAACACATTGTCTCAAACAATTGTACACATCTGTGTGGGAAGAATACTCTGGGTGTACCGTGGCCAGAAAAAGAGAATTTCTTTTAGATCCATCACTAGAACATTCAGGCTATCAAGGTCACAGGAATGTACAACTGGTTGTAACTCTGTTAATCTCTAAACAACTTCAGAAAAAAATGACTGCAAAGGGTTGAGTCTGTGTTTTGCTTATACAAAAATCCAGGGAAGTTAGGAAAGTTGGAAACTGCTTGTCTCATGAAGTTATTTGTGTGTGTTGTTTTGTTCGGTCATGGGGCCTGAACTCTGGGCCTGGGTGCTGTCCCTTGGGTCATTGGCTTAAAGCTAGCGCTCTACCACTTGAGCCGCAGCACAATTTCCAGTTTTCTGGTAGTTTATTGGAGATAAGAGTCTCACAGACTTTCCTGCCCAGGTTGGTTTTGAACCGTGATCTCAGCTCCTGAATAGCTAGGATTACAGGCATGAGTTACCGGCGCCCAGCTCTCATGAAGTTCTTTGGAAGAAATAAATAGATAAGAGAATCTATTTCTGGTATGGAAGAGGTGAAAGAAAAGTACCCATGGAGGCTGGGCTAGCAGCAAGGCCTAGACACTGCTCATGGAGAATAGGTTGGGCTGAACAGGAGGTCTGGCTTTTACTAATGTGTGGAATGAACGTGCATGTTCCCTTGTTGCCATAACATAGCTGTGATCTGTCAAACTTTTCAGGTACCACATCCCAGTGAGACTTTCCAAAATCAAATCACTTTCCTAATCTTTGACTTAGAACCAGCTTTGCCTGAGACAGTGTTCTTAGACATGCATGTACTGTCTTAGAGCGACACTGGAAACCATGGCAGAACTTACTCTGTTGACTACTGTAAGTGAATGTGTGACTACATTGACTTAAGTCTCAGCTCTTTTTGTGTTGTATATTTGTTTTGTGGAATTATTTATTTGCTTTTTTATTTTTTTGGCCTGAACTCTGGGCTGGGTGCTGTCCCTCAGCTCTTCAGCTCAAGGCTAGCACTCTACCACTTGAGTAGCTTTTTCTACTTACATGGCGCTGAGGAATGGAACCCAGGGCCTCATGCATGCAAGGCAAGCACTCTACCACTGAGCCACCTTCCCAGCCCCTGTTTTGTGGAATTATTTAGGACAAATTATTTTTCTTTTTTGAATTTTTTTTATTTTTTATTTTTTAAATTTTTTATTGTGAAAATACTGTACAGAGGGGTTACAATTACATGGGCAAGATAATGAGTACATTTCTTATCAAGCATTGTAGCCTCCTCCTTTGTTTCCCCTTCCCATCCCTTCCCAGTCTCCCCCCACCCTCCACCTAATCCCCCTCCACCAAAAATAGGTATAATATTTTGGCTACTAGGTGGGTATATTCAATTTTGTTGTTAACTAAATACTTTGTCAGACAACTTTATGCTTTTCTTTGATTTCATTTACCAAGTGCATAGCAAGTATTCGCTTATTTTTCAGTGATTGAAAGATAGGCTGAATGAACCTCCTTCTGCATTTGATTCTCCTATATTACTTATTTTAAGCCCTTAACTACAAGCATGTTATTGAGCATGTAAACATTCACAGTATATTTGATATGTGGATGAATGAATGAATGAAGTCACTCATTTACTGGAAAGGTTCAGATAATTCAGTCAAATCCAGTTTAGACAGTTAAACCTACCTACACTGCTAAAGAAGTCATGCTATAGCCTTCACTCATATTGGTCTGCAAATTTTCATATTCAGTAAAGAAAGAGAAACAAACATTTCTGGATTTAACGTGGTTACACTCTCAACATTATCACTTTAAAAATATTTAAAAACATCCTCACACTCCTGGTTTTCCATTCATTTATTGTCAACAGTACATACACTATTACCTCGTTGGGAAGTTGGCCAGCATATTAAAATTAAGAACACAGTACATCCATAGAAGAGCCTTTCTCCATTAACATAAAATATGTACACATTGGCAGAACAATTAGATAAATTCACCTCTTAGAGCTATCTGTTAGAGCTGACTCATCTAAAATAGTGTTGAACTGTCCAGTTAAACAATGAAACTAGGAAAGAAGGCATTAGATTCATTTTTGTATTTATCTTTCAATTAAGACATTTTAAAAGGAAAGAATTGTAAGATCATTCGTTAAAGCATTTATTTTAATTTAAATTTATCATTCGCATAGCAGAATTGCTAAGCTTAAAACATGGTGAGCATTTCTCTTCTGATTTCAGGATAACATATGCAATATGCAATGAAAGACATCTTTGTAACCAGTAGGATCATGTGTGGCTGATCATTCAAAAGTGTATTCCATGTTCATGTCGTTGCATACTTTCTGTAGTTTTTTGTTTTGTTCCGATATTACCTGATAAATATGGCATAATTTATTTCTATGATTAAGACTTGGCATGTTTATTGCAACATTATTCACAATAGCTAAGATATGGAACCAACCCAGATGCCCCTCAGTAGATGAATGGATCAAGAAAATGTATATAGACACAATGGAATTCTATGCCTCCATCAGAAAGAATGACATGGCTCCATTTGTGAAGAAATGGAAAGACTTGGAAAAAATTATATTAAGTGAAGCAAGCCAGGCGGAAAGAAACATAGGTCCCAGGGTTTCCCTTATCTGCAATAAGTAGTATCTGTCTAGGAGAAGCAGAAAAGATCAAGAGCTATGTACATAGGACCATATAAGATGATGCTAAGTGAAATGAACCCCAAGATAGGGACACAAGAGGTTTTATCTTTCTGTTTTTTTCTAATATATTTATGATGTACTATTGTGATAATTTTGTTTGTTTTGTATGCTCTTCTCCCATGTTATAACCCCTGATTTTACTGTATATGATACCCGTACCCTGCATCTTGTATATACATTTTTTTTAATTTGGGGAGGGGAAGGGAAATAAAATGTTGAAATAAGGATACAGGTTGACCCATTACAGCAATGTGATATACAAACCATCATATTGCTAATGAACTTTACATATTCTGGGGGTGGGGGTAGGGAGGAGTTGTGGAGGTGGTGAGGGAATTGATGGTAGGGGAAAAATAAAGGAGGATGTAACAATGTTTGATAGGTAATGGACTCATTACCTTGCTCATGTAACTGTAACCCCTCTGTACAGAATCTTTACAACAAAAATATATACAAAAAAGAAAAGCCAAAAATATTTTAATAAAAAGACTTGGCTTATGTCCTAAAATATAATTACCTATTTTGAAGAAAGTTCTATGAATTGCTGGGCAGAGCATGTACTCTCCTGTTAATGGAAAGAATAGTCCATATGTGTTTAATTCATTTAATCTACCTAGAGTGCCATTTTAGACTGAGATCTGTTTTTTTTATGGCATTGAAGATTGAATTCAGTATCTCAAACTTGCTAGTCAAGTGCTCTACCACTTAATCCATGCACTTGGACCTTTTGGTTTCTGTAGTTTTGTTTTTAGATAGAACCTCATGTTTTGCCTGGGTTTTATTTCCTCTTGTTTCCTCCTTCCAAGTAGTTTAGATTATAGTTATACACCACCATACATTGCTTAAAGTTTGTTGTTGTTGTTGTTTTTATTTGGATTAACTGAGATTGGAGTATTAAAATCATTTACTTAAGCTGGGCGCTGGTAGTTCACTCCGGTAACCCTAGTTACTAAGGAGGCTGAGGTCTGAGGATCATGGTTCAAAGCCAGCCCAGGCAGGAAAGTCCGTGAGACTTTTATCTCCAATAAACTACCAGAAAACAGAAGTGGAGCTGTGGCTTAACCTGAGCTCAGGATTAATATACAGGCCCTGAGTTCAAGTACCACTACTGACAAAAGTAAATAAATAAACAAACAAACAAACAAATCATCTTATTTTATTGGAGTTTATTTGTGTTTTTAAAACCTAGTGTTTGTTTTGTGATATGGGCTGCATGCATATCTGGTGGCATGTACATTTATAATCATATCTTAACTAATATTTACTGACCTTCTTTATATCTTTTAACTAATATTTGTTTCAAGTCTGTTTTGTCAAATGTTATTATAGTTCCTCCTGCTTGCTTTCAATCCCATTCATTGTAATATCACATTCACTTTCAGTCTGTGTATATCTGACAAAGAAGTGAGTTTCTAACATTAGGGCAGTGAAAATCTGAGTATGTGTTTTTTTTTGATAGTCAAGTCATGGCTTTTAATAAAAAAATAAAGACTACTTACATTTAGGATTATTATTGAAATATTTATACTAGCTCCTGTCATTTTGTTGTTTTTCCAATTGTTTGAGCCTGTATTTACCTCTCACTAAGATGTATTCTTTTCCATGTATTCATTGTGTTTATTTGCCTTTTTGTATACAGAGTTCATTTAATAATCTTTTGTAATTTTGTTTCAATGTTTATTAATTTATTTGTAATTTTCATGGAAGGTCTTCATTTATCTTTGATTTCTAAAGCTTTGTGGCACACAGTAATTTTGGGTTGACAAGCTTCATCTTTCAGAGCTTAAAATACATTATCTAATGCACTCCTGGCTTTTAAGGTTTCTGCTGTGAAATCTTCTGTGCTCATGGGTTTATTTTAAAAGTGACTTGGTACTTCTCTCTGATAACTTCTGATATTTTTCTGTGGTTTTAGTATTTTAAGTACAGTATGGTATACAGATTTCTTGTGATAATTTTATTTTCTTTGTAATTTTTCCCCTTCAAAACAAAAGTCACATGAATTACATAGATATACCTGTGTTCTAAATAGCCATTAGGAAGTAGATTTTGGATAACATAAAAATCATTTTAAAGTAAAACAGGCAATACTGGAAAACTTACATGTGATTTTTGCCAGGACTGGAGAAGAAATGGCTGAAGGAAATGATGAGAGAAACCATCAGGAAAGTAGGAATGACAACTAAGTAAGTCTTCTAATTTTTGTGTAACCTCATCTTTTGATAACAAAAGAGGTGGTTGATAGCCTTGTGGAGTATATATTTAGGTACTACTTGCTTCATGGGTCCAGACAGAGATGAAGGCGTTTATAAATTTTGATATATGATTAGGCATTCCCCTTTTCTCCCAGATTGCCCTTGGGTTAGATATGCTATAGTAGTCTCTAGAATGAAAGCTAGTATCAATAACTCTGACTCAAGACACAAGTCAAAATTGATAGGGCAAACTAACAAAATTATTTTCTTCTTTAATCGTTGACTACTTGGTGCTGGTTACTAGGCCATGGTACTCCCTATTTTGAATTGTCACAGTTTCTCATCTCTAAAATGAAGAAGTTAAACTAGAATATATTTAAAATTATTTCCAGCTCTAAATTTCCATTCCTACTCTAAGCCTTTTACTATGGATATTTGTTTGGCTATATTTGTACTCTAGAAGCAGCATACTATTAACCGATAAGAAATATCTAGGCCAGTGAATCATCTAAGCATGCATAGACCAGAGAGAAGAAAGTTGATATATGCTAATTTTTGCCTTGCCTTCCCATAGCCCGTTATACAGAAATGTTGATACGATTGACATTCTTAGGGAGCATCTGCTGGTATTGACCTTGGAGTATGCCTTGGACTCTAGTATATACTACACTTGGAGGAAGATGATTATTTATAATTCTGAAGTAGAAGGCCCTTTCCAGAATGTCCTTACTGGCCCATTAAAAGAGCAATAGCAACTTCTGCTGTTCTTTGATGGGAGAAAGATTTAGATCAGCAAAACACAGAGTTTACAAATAAGAAGGAGTATTGTCCCCAAGCAGTGCAGAGAGACTTGCTGTTGTTGTCACATTTCTTCTGAGGACTAATTCTGTGTACTTTATACTGTCTGGGAATAGAAGCTATAGGAGAAAGTATCCTCATTGAGGACACAGAGTAGTAAATATAATAGGAGTATTTCTATTAATTTGCACAAATTATACCACTCTTTTTGTTAACTTAGCCACTGCAGTTTTTTTTTGAGGTCCAGTCCTGGGGCCTGAACTCTGGGCCTGGGCACTGTCCCTCAGCTCTTCAGCTCAAGGCTAGCGCTCTACCACTTGAGCCA
>NW_012267305.1:3611521-3672009 GCF_000151885.1 Dipodomys ordii
TCTTCAGCTCAAGGCTAGCGCTCTACCACTTGAGCCATAGCACCACTTCCGGCTTTTTTCTTTTTGCTTATGTGGTGCTGAGGAATCGAACCCAGGCCTCATGCATGCAAGGCAAGCGCTCTACCACTGACCCACCTTCCCAGCCCCTGTTAATTTAATATTATAGTATGCTGTATTTATACTATATATTATAGTATGTATATTGTAGTATACATAATAAATACATTATTATTTTAAGTATAGCCTATATTATATTATTAACATAGTATATATTATAGCATATATTATAAAATGTAGCATTATAGTATGCAACATAATACTATATTTGTTATTTCATATTATAGTATGCTAAAGAGAGCTTTAGTCTAATAGGGCCTAGTAACAACACAGTGGGATGAAGAACCAGAAGTCTCTTCCCTTCTGCTTTTATCTGAGGGGCATTAGATAGAGAATTTACAATTAGATGCTGCCACTTAATTCTGTGAGTTATTGAGTTGTTGACAGTAGTAGAAGGTATAAAGATAATAAATAGTAAATGGAATAATTTACTTCAATACTTTTGGGGCCTCTATTTCTTCATCTATAAAATAGGATTAGATTTTCTAAATTGCGAAGCCTTAAGACATATATATATATATATATATATATTAGTAAATAATAATTAATGGATAGGACCTTAATATATTTCTAAAATGTGTATTTAGTGGAAAAAGGGTTAAGGCAGTTTCTTAAATAATTAGTCCCTTCTTGTGGCTCAATTTGGCATGAAAATTTTCACTGATTATGTGATTAATGTCAACTATATTGTACATATCTACTTTTGCAGGATATTTGGGTATAAGGAGGCATATATAGAGGTTTATATATATACACATTTATTGTTATTATTTATATTTGAAATTGAAAAGCAATAAAAATAGCTGCGTGCATTAGTTCATAAGTTATGTATAGCTCTCTTCTCCAATTTTTGTCATTAAATGAAATTTTTATTAGAAATAAATGTTTATGTAAATTGCATCATGTAAAAGCTTTAAATAAATAAACATTTAATCTTTTTTTGGTATTTTTTGTCACACAGTAAAGCTGCACAATTTGAGGCCAAATGTATAGAGGACAAAATGAAGTTTCTTGTATGTGATTTGTATGTGATTGGTGCTGAATGACTAGTTGCAAATACATTTGAATGGAGGCAACAAAATAGTTGCCACTGTTTTTCTTTGTCTAATTTAAAATCTACAAGGGAGGGATAACTGCCTTCCACTGACACAACTTAAGGGGATCCTAGAAAGGAAAATGTGGTAAGCATTCTGATACAAGATAATCTCAATCTTTTCATAAAACGCATCAGAACAATTGGACAGTACATTAAATATTGGCATGTTACTATTTACATCTAGACATTTAACAAGGCCACATCACAGAGAACATTCTGTCCTAGATAAATAAATATAATACCATGCAATAATGACAATAACTGAGTTTGTGTTGCTATGCTAATGAATAGCCATGAACAAATGGGTTCCACAGATGTGCCTAATGCTAGTCACGAAGGTTTCTTTGTACCATATACTCAGGACATTTTAGAACAATAACAAGCAACATTGAATCTTCTCATTTTATTGAGAGTGCACTGGGAAGTTGATTTACCCATAGATGTACAACCAATCAGTTTCCTAGTCTGATCACTATCATTTATCATAAGACATGTTTTATCTTAGTTCTTAAGCATATCATGTAGGACCCTTGAATTGTATATAAGAAGGAAAATTATTGCAATCACCATGACTATAATAATACTATATTCGTGCATGCCACCTTTACATTTTCCTTTTTTTAAAGATACCTTATTGTTATAATAAACATAATGTTGAGAGGGGTTAGAGTTGTATGAGTCAAGTAATTAGTACATTTCTTTTTGGACAATGTCACCCCTTCCCTCACTCTCTCCTGATTTTCCCTCTCCTCCCACGCACAAATTGTATAGTTCATTTCCAGCACAGTATAATAATACTTTTATTAGGCTCGTATTTTATTCATGACTGGAGGAATACTAGCTTTATTAAGAAGTGCTGACCTAGACCATTATTTGCCAACATTCATCTCCTAAATTCATTCTTTCTCATTTATATCACATCACTTGTGAAATAATGTGTTGAAAAAGAGAAATGCCATGATCTCTTTCTAATCATTTCTAATTGAGGTCATGTCAAAGGCTACATAGCATCATTGGAATCTTCAGTACACTCCCAACAAGAAATAGCAGTAAACACTTATGGAGGATACTTAGTTTCTTGAATTAAGTCCTCCTAAAGAAGTTATGAGTGGTAGTCTGGTAGGCTAAAAGGCTGAAGGCAAGGATATACAATGATTTCTCTAAGACACAGAAACTGCTACTAGGTACACAAAGTAGGTTTTTTCCCATTTGCAATGGTCTCTCTCTTGGAACCACCATGACTACTACTGTCTCCTTCCTTCCCCATCCCAAAATATTTACAAAAAAGTGTCTGTCATATTGTACACGTTCACAGCAATATGACAACCTTGACCTAGCTCCCAGACAATTGCTTTGATTTAGGAAATATTTATTGGAACACAGAATCTGTATATTCCTGCATGAAATGGATGAATTTCAGGGGCATTCTGTTCATTTTCTTAGTTTACAGCCTATAGGCACAGATGATTTTCAAAGCATGTATTTCCTGTTTGGAGATCTAGTTATGTGTTGAAAATAATGGAGCCTTCTGCACTCTTCATAGCACCTAATAAGTCAAACTCTAAAGGAAAAGAACTATACACATAGGTGAATTATTTAAGTGGCTAGGTACTATCCTTTAAATACCAAAGCTTGGTTTATTTTACCTGTGTTGTGGCTAGATCGCTTGAATAAATTGTATAGTCGTTCACTTTCTGCATTGAACAAAATGAGCCATGCTGGCACTTTCTTCCAAACCTCAGGTGACAAATGAACATTAGTAATTCTGTTTTGCCCTGACACAGAGCTCTCCCTAGAAACTATTAAGGAGTGTGGGACAACTCATCTTTATAGCCAATTGCCCTCAGCCTGTCACTCTGCAAATTCTTGTGTCTGGCTTGGAAAGCTCTTTCTCTGGCTTTATTTCATTACTTAGAGCAACCAGTATTAGTGCTTATTGCAAGGCAGGGTTTCTGCTTTCCATTTCTCTTTGCCCTCACAATGTCCCTACACTTCTCCTTAACACTCTGTAAGATCCATCTATTAGATTTTCACAGGTGGTGTCTGTGCCTTGGAAAACTGTAAGTGAACATGTTAGATTCTGAGTTCGACGCTGAAAGGATGGATTTTGCACAGTTATAGGAAGCATTGCTCATTGATGAGAGAGGAATGTGAGAATAATAGCACCTCATTTGAATGCTTAGGGGTGCTTTCATTTCATTCCCCATTCTAGTTTGTATTCTAGAACAGTGTTCTCCATACTCTTATTGTTACAGTGCTGTAGGACTGGGAGAAGCCACAGGCTTCCATGAAGCTGGCCTCTCTTCCCTGCTCCTCCCCTACCCTTTCTTTCCTCTTCCCTCCACTCCCCCACCATGATGACAGTGGTGGGATTATGGATGGTATCAGTAGGAGGCCGATATTCACAGCTTTGGACTCTGTGCCTCCATTTCACCAATAACAATGTTACTTTACTACAGACATGCAGACATTAAGCTTTGAAATTGCTGGTTCATTAAGTCATGTACAAACTGTGAAGTAAAAGAAGAAGTACAAAAAACTTCTCTTCTTTTGAAAAAATGGAACAAATCAGGACAAGTAAAATAGTACAGTTTGGAAAATGCTCACTAACCTTTCCCAGAGTATGGGTTATGATTTGTTAGTATCATGAGTTAGGAAGTGATTTAACATTTTTGAGGTGTTGGGAAATCATCAAATGCAGAGCCTGACTTACTATCACAGAGCAATACCATTGAATTAAATACACAATTGTATATCTTTCCATAATTATACATTTCTTTTTTTACTATATGAGTTGAATATTGGAGTAAGTTTCACAGGGATGAAATCCAGTGGAATTACAATGTGAGCCATGAATGGAAATGGAAATTTTCTATTAGCCACATTTAACCCATTATAGAAAATATTTGTATTTTAGCACATAATTTGTAAAAAACTTACACTTTAGTCTTTAACTTTGAATTATTTAAAATAGCTTAACATTCATTTCACCATTCACACTTCCTATATTTTAAGTGTCTTGACATATATGACTCTATGCAGTACTTTCTTAAATAGTATGATTTTGAGCACAGTTTTGATACATTCTAAGTGTCTACAAAAGATTGGCTAGCAATGCCATGAAAAGAGCTTAGTGTAGATTCTCATTAATTCAGGATCTACTTTTTTGGAATTTATGATAATTTTATCAGAGTTCAACTGAAGTTTACAATCTGATTTCTGTGTGGAGAAAGGTTTTGCTTGGCATATTCACCATATAAATCAGATCATAGGAGGCATGTTTAATCCACTTAAGAGTATTAAATGTTTTCTGGGACTTTAGCACAACATTTATGAATGCAAAAATATTCTGCTATGCACAGCAAAATGTCCTACATTCACTAAAGGAGAACTAACAGAGTGACCTTTCCAGGGACATTTCGTTAGCAGTTAATATTGTACTGATTTTGAAAGATTTATTTTGTGAATTTTTCTAAAAGTGTGTAAAAAATCAAATGTAATGTTCCACAACACTCTTACAAAATTAAACAAGGTTCACATGGATAGTTTATGTTGACTAAAAGTATTAAGCTCATGTAGAGCTTTAATATATGGTTATTCTATGTTTCTCACAAGGTGATGAACTTAATATAAGACATTTTATAAACTAAAAATGATTTATGCAAATTATTTTTTCATTTAATAAATAATTCTTTAATAGATTTTGTGAGCCAGAGTTTGTGGTAGGTAATAGAATTATATATATATATATATATATGCATGATATATACATAAATAGTTATAAATTCAATAGACCGAGAAGATTGCTGTTCTCATGGAGTTTACAAGCTGTTCAAAGAACCAGACAAATAGACAAAACTGCACAGTAGGCATATGACAGAGGAAGAATCAGATGCTAAGGAGACTTTTAGGAAAGCCATCTAAACTAGACAGCTGGAGAGATGAAACTAAAGCCTTCCTGGGAAGAGTGTTACAGACACAAGAACCAGCATGGATCGAATGAAAGAGACGAAAGGGAAAGCATGAAGCAATCCTTGACCTGGAAGTTCTGTGCTACTGAAATTAAAAAGGAAGGAAGAGACCAGGATGGAAGTGAAGATGACAAGAACAATATCACAAAGGACATAAGGAACTTAGACTTTATTTTACTCATTGCATGATTCTAGAAAGGGGAGTGAGTGACAAGATCTGGCTGTATTTGGAAAGATCATTTTGCTGCTGTGTGGATATGGGCTTTGGAAGGGTGAGCGTGAGAGCCATGAGATCTCTTGGCTGTGAAAATCAATGTCTTGAACCAAGGGAGTGAAGGGAAGAAAGCCAAATTCAGTAGATACCTTGGAGGTAAAAAACAACAAACTGGTGATACCACATGGTGAGATGGTGATTGATATGACATGGAAGGGTGATATGGGTAACTGAGTAAATAGTGATGCATACCATTTACTAAAATGAAGAAAACTGCCAGCAGAGGAATTTGGCTGGAGAGGGTGTGGCTGGGAAAGAGCTTGAGGTCAGCTGGGTGTGTGTATAACTGGGGTCTGCTTAGATACATTGCCTTTGGAAATTAAATGAAAATGATGAAAACTGCATTCCATATGCAGTGTGAGCCTCGCATCTTCCCCAAAGTCACTCTCTAGTGAGAGTGAGGGGTTGATTAATGTTTTTATTACCCCTAGACCTCCATTCTGGCTTCTGATGAATTATTTCCCTTGATGGATCATCCTCCTATTTTGGCTCTTTGCCATATCACACTAGCTGTTGATCTAAGTTCCTTTTCCTTATTTTTCCAAACCGAAAACCCAATCACATAAGGTCTTTGTGTATGTAGTAGACTTGACTCATGAGTTGAGATGAAAGGGGTTTGGGTTAGATCAATACAGTGTGATTTATAAATGAATAGCTGTTATCCTTCATCTTTGGTGATTTCTGCCAATCTTGGCTCCAGCCTCCTTCTGCATTGTTTTTCCCTCTCTTTTTACCTTCTGTAGGGCTTCCTAGCACCGGAAAAAAACAAAGCAAAGGCAAATAAAACCAAACTTTTCACTGCTTATGCAACTAATTTCTTTGTAGTTTCTTTCTTCAAGCCTTGTGTGCATATCCAAAGATTTATTCATGTGCTTTACTAACAACTGTGTGTGTGTGTGTGTGTGTGTGTGTGTGTGTATTAGTTATAGATATAATAGAGATGCAGATTCTGGGAAGAGTATAAAGAGTTATTTCAGCTTTGCTATGAATGAAACCAACTAGGAAGCAAATGACCCTAGCTACTTGTGATTCTTTTTTCCAGTCCTGGGGCTTGAACTGTGGGCCTGGGCAGTGTCCCTGGGCTCCTTTTGCTCAAGGTTAGCACTCTACTACTTGAGCCACAGTGCTACTACTGGCTTTTTCTATGACTAATTGGAGATAAGAGTCTCACAAACTTTCTTTCCTGGGCTGCCTTTGAATTGCAGTCCTCAGATGTCATTCTCTTGAGTAGCTAAGATTACAGGTGTGAGTCACTTTTGACCAGCTAATATATATGTTCATATATATGTTCATACATTGATTGTTAGGCACATCATCTCATTTCACAATTTTTGCTTTTGAACTGAGCTGCAATAAGCACTGGTATGCAGATTTCTTGTAAATTGATTATAGTTGACATAGTTCAATTTCTTGTGTATTTCAAGTTTACAATATACTCCTACCTTCCCTTCTGTTACCACATGACTTAGCTTGAGGTTCTCTGACAAGTGTTCTTTAAGCTTCTTTTCTTTCTTTTTATCCTCTTAGGTTGGAGAAATGAATACGCCTTCTATTTTGGTGAAGCTCATTATACATTCTACCAGCCCTCTCCTTTGAGAGAGCACTGATCTGTGACGTTTAGATATTGTAGTGTGAAAGTTATCTAGAGTAAAAGGACTGTGATATTTATCATGATTACAGACTATTTTGGAAACTGTATTTTAAAACATTTTCTCTAAGGTAATAAGGGAAGGAAAATTGTAATGCTTTCATGATGGTAAAATGTTGAGAACTAGTCTATCTGACGTGCTTATTTCTTTTCAAGTTGAATCTACTAAACAGAAGACTATTCGTATAGTTTCAATTTGCCATATCTCATGACACTTTTTTTTTGTCAGTCATGGGGCTTGAACTCTGGGCCTGGGTGCTGCTGTCCCTCAGCTCTTAGCTCAAGGTGATTGCTCTACCACTTGAGCCACAGCGCCACTTCCCAATCTGCCATATCTCAGTATTACTAAACTTCTTGTAGTTTGAATTCCTCTGTTAACAAAATTTCTCTTCATAATGATTTGACTTGCCAAATTGTTAGGTTTTTTTTCTCACACTTTCTTCACCCAATCTGATTTGCAATTCTCGATGTTAGAATCTAATTTAAAATATATAATTTGTTTAAATCCATACCTAAAAGTAAATTCATATTTGACTGGATCTTAGTTTTAAAAAATCTATAAAAGATATTATTGGATAAATTTGAGTGGGTATAACCTATGATATTAGAGGGTTATTGTTAATTATTTTAGGTATGATAATATTACTATAGATTTGTAAAGAAAATACCCTTATACTTAGGAGATACATGCTAGAATATTGAAGGGGTAAAGTGCTGTGATGTCTCCCACTTACTTTTAATTTAGTATAGAAAAGTACACACAGATAAGCAACCATAAATATTGAGACAAAGCAGATATAACAAGATGATTCTGGCTACTGTATTCTTTGTAGTGTTATGTAATTTTTCTATTTACTTGAAAAAATTCATAATAAACAGTTGTAATTTTTCTATTTACTTGAAAAAATTCATAAACAGTTGAGCAATAAAATTTATAGTCTTTCCATCATTGCCAAACCATCTCCTTGTATCCTATATCCAAGAATTCTCTGTATCCAAGAATAGCACGCTACTGTGCAATATAGTGCACACTGAAGAGTTTCTTGCCCAGTCTAGGAACTACCTCTTGTCCAGCTTTCTCTTGTGGCTGTACAATGGCATTTGATTGTGAAGTGACTCAAAGTATGTGGCCTAATATTCACTGATTAATCCACTGGCTGAAGCTAAGTATTGTAAATCTTAGGAATATCAGGCGCCAGGATGTATATCTTATGATGGCAGTTTTTCCAAAAAGAAGACAGAGGCAGATGAGCTAAAAAGGCCAGAAATACGGAATGGAGGAAGGTCCCTGAAATGGGCCCTTCATTGTGGTAATATTTTCTGTTGAGTTCATTCATTACTGAACTATTCACAATAGCCAAGATAGGGACACAACCCAGATGCCCCACAGTAGATGAGTGGATCCAAAAGCTGTGGCACCTATATACAATGGAATTTCACTTAGGTATTAGAAAGAAGAAAATAATGTCATTTGCAGGGAAATGGGTGGAACTAGGACTAATCATGTTAACTAAGACAAGATCAGAGAGAAAAATGGTGCACATTCTCCCTGATATACAGAAATTAGATCTAAAAGGCAATGAGACATGACAAAATACATAGAATTCTAGATAATCACATACAGTGGGACAAAAAGAGGTTAGTCTTAGGAGAGAATCACAAGGTGCAATACCCACGTGCCTCCTCATATGTACCTAAAATAATATACACACTAAAACTCCACAAAGATATGGAAACAAAGGTCTTCTCAAGTTGTTTTTCTTTTACTGATGAGTGTAGCCTTTACTTTATATACAGGCTATTCACATCTACATTTGTGGGAGGGTTTGGGAGAGGGTGCAGAATCAGAGGAAAAAGGGTGAAAAAGAGCAGAAGTATAGCGCACTAGCTGCACCAGACATTGATGACACTGAGGGAGGGAATGGGAGAAAACGAGTGAACAGATGACATTGTGCAAAAGGAAATCTACTTATTTCCTGATGTATATAAAGGTAACCTTTCTGTATATCACCTCTAAAAAAAATAAGTAAATTGGAAAAGAAAAGAAAAGAATATGCAATCTTTGCATATACTGAAGTATCTGATAAAAACTCTGCTAAATGAGCAGTAATCTCAATTTTTATTAAGATTTTAGATCGAACATATTTTAACCTTGATATTCATACAGATACAGTTTTGTCTCTATTTGGAGAAGGTTTCTTCCACAAAATTTTTAAAGACAAAATTGTGAAATAGGTTGTATTTATGACTTTTTGACTGTTCGTTTTGAGTAGTCTAAAATTATAACCTTTCTTGTTCTCATCCCATTTCAGCATGGGATATATATTAATCTAAATAAAAGATACTGGGTGCCCATGGATCGCACCTGTAACCCTAGCTACTTAGCAGGAAGATATCCAAGGATTATTGTTGAAAGCCAGCCTGGGCCCCCAAAATAAGTCTGTGAAATTCTTACTTCTAATTAGCCAGCAGAAAAGCTGACCTAGAAGGGTGCTGCTCATGAGTCCTTGAGTTCAAATGCCAGTACCAGCAAACAAAAGAAGGAAAATAGGAGCTCCTTGAAAATAGTCCTTCAGTGAATGAGTTATCCAAAGCACAATGGAAAACTAAAAATAAGAAATTTTGTATACCAATTTCACTGTCATAGTCTGATTTGTATCAGTTTCTTCTTCACTTTTGCATAAATGCATTTTAGTGGATTTGTGCTGTTTTTTTTTCAATAGGCGTGCTTTGCTTAAAATTTGAAAAGTTTCTATTCTGTCATTTGTTAAAGGTTCCAATTAACATACCTGATTTTGAATAAAATGCACCCAACATTTAGATGAGTTCACTACTATTTGATACTCAAATTGAATTAAAATGTAGTCTTTTGAAAGTTTGAAAATGCATAAAATCCATCAAAGTGATAAAATATGGATTGACATGATGGCATAAGTTTTGGTATTATACATTAGTTTCTTACTGAAATTGAAGTTGATATATATTCTAGATAAAATATTTGTACATTTTAACAAGCACAACATCTCTTTTGGTTGGGAGATATCCAACTTCCTTGTGTACATACACACATTTGCACGTCCACCACAAAATAAAATATATTTCTGCTCTTAAGATTTCATATTAAAGTTCGTTTTTAGACATAACGACTTGCGCATCTCATTGTTGCAATGGGTCCACCTGTATCCTTATTTAAATGATTTGTTTTTTCCCTTCCCTTCTACAAATTATAGCAACATCAAATACAGTGAAAGCAGGGTTATACCGTGGGGGAGGGACATATAAAGCAACAAAGAAATTATCTTGTAACTACTAAGAACCATATTTTGGTTATATTTTAAAATTGTGTTGCCCTAAAATATTTTATCTTCACTGTTGAAGTCAATATTGAAGTTTCAATTATAGTTACAATAAAATTCACATGTCATGTTTCACCAGTAGTAACATTCAAATTTGTATGTTGATTTAATTAATTGTATGAACTAAGTATATCATCTTTCAAGTATATGATGACCGAGATATACAAAGGATCGTTAAATCTTTTACAAATGGAACCAACCAAGTAGCAGTAGTAGTTTTATTTACTCTGAAGACACTGGAAAATTTGAAATGAATACAGTTAAGGACAGTTATTTGAGCAAAATAAAAATCCTGTATCATAGATTATATATGTACACCTAAATGTTGAAGCTGCACATTTTGGGGGAAAACTATTATTATTATTTTGTCGGTCATGGGGCTTGAACTCTGGGCCTGGGCGCTGTTCCCTCAGCTCCTCAGCTCAAGGCGAGGGCTCTACCACTTGAGCTACAGAGCCACTTCCGGTTTTCTGGTGGTTTATTGGAGATAGGACTCTCATGGTCTCTCCTGCCCGGGCTGGCTTTGAACTGCGATCCTCAGATCTCAGCCTACTGAATAGCTAGGATTACAGGCGTGAGCCACCAGTGCCCGACGGGAAATTTATTTTTAAAGTAGCAATTAACTTTAACTTTTCAAATAGATACTGATGCTTTTTTTTTGACACATTTGTGTTTTCTAGTTGCCATGTGGAGAGTGGCAGCACTATGCCTTCCATGGTGAAGAAGAGTAGGCAGGAAGAATTTTTTATTTCATCTTTCCCTTTGTCATCGTGTTTCTTGAGACATAGAAGTTTTGCCCTTAATTTTCATTAAATACGGAGTTTGTTATTTCACAAATGTGTTATTGGAAATTTACAAATACCATTGTTAAGTAATAATTGAACAATCACATCATACAATGAAAGACAGATCCTTTATAGCAGTTGTGGCCTTGGCTGTGACTACACTTTTCCTATATGTCTCCAACTTGTTACAGATTATTTTCCATCTACTCTATGGAAAACAGTTGTCTCTATTTTGTTATGTATCCCTAACATATTCTTCTTTGAACATGTTGCAGGACCAGGCTTGAGCCACAGCACACTGGCTACTTTACCATGTGGGTATCTAGTGGTAAAGTCTTCTACTATTTATTACCTGAATCCAGAAAGAGGTATCTCTCTGTAATACCTCAGGTTAAAGAATGCATTATTTTAGCATTAAATGTGCTCTAGGATGTTCTTGAAAGGAAAGCATTATTCATGGATGAGCAGAGATGGGCATTGTTTACATTTTAAAATGTTTTAGAGCAAAATCACTGCTCATTGCATAAGCATATTGTACACTACTAGAGCAAATCAGAACAGAATTTGGACCCACAAAGTATAGAGCTGTCAATCCATCTTGATTTATTTTAATATAATTTTGACTAAGGATGCTTCATTATTATAAGAAATTTCTCGGACAAAGGCTAAACTCAATGATATTCTGGGACAATAGGCATGTACCCGGATTGCCTTGGACATATGATTGTTCAATTTTAACCCAACTTAGGAAAACTCACACATTTACAGAGAATATATAACTCCTTGAAACTCGTGTCCTACTTTGTCATGTTTCTAATTTAGTCTGCTCTTCCATATGATTAAGATCCTTTACAGAAAAGAGTGTGTTTTGTTCCTGTTCAAGGTCCCTACAGCCTTTGAAGTAGTGCTGCAGCTAAGACCATCATAGCCACCTCCTAAAATACCTGAACTTTCGGATTTCTGGCAAGGGGCTTTCTTAACCCTCATACTCCATACTTTGAAGACATTGTAAATGTTCTAATTGTATGAATTTAACCTTTCCATCTGACATGAAGAGTATCTCTGATTCCTTGACAAGCTGTAACTGGCATCCTTATAAGGATGAAATTATTTGATATCTATAAAACATTTAGTACAGAAATGGACAGGCATCTAATAGAGGCTCAGTTTATGGCAACTTTATTTATTGTTATCAGTAGAATAAGCTTATTTATTCTGTTGCTCCTTTTCTCCTAGAGCAACGGTCCATGCTCCATTTTTTTTTACCTTTGATTACTTTCTCTGCTCTGAAGCCTAAGAATTGTGGCTTCTGGTAACACTGCAGTTTTCCTTTCTGGCTTCAACTCGTTCCATTGATGACAGAATTGGCTCATGATCCTCTTTCTTGATTGGTGGATTAGGCACAACAGGTCCAGGGATAGAAAATTCGTAAGGATGAGTTCTGAAATTTAATTTAGGGGAGGAAAGCAATGGGAGATGTGAAAGAAAGATTACTGAACAACTGAAAAAGAGAGGGAACCAGCTAACATGGGCTGACTTTACTTTGTTGCAGTGCTAAAATCCATCGTATTCTCCATTGCTGCTCTGAACTAGCTTATGTTGACACTTCACTGTCATGAAGGGAATGTGTTTGACACTTCCCCTTCTTATTTACATATATGCTGTTTTTATTGTTTTTAATAAAAGACACATTCTGATCGATTCAAAACTGTAGCGTATAGAGCCAAGATATCTGGATTTCCACATGTCAAGTTCAGCCACTCATCCCTGTAGCTAAATAAAGAGACACAATAAAGAGTAAAGAATGGAGTTTTTTTCATATTGCATAAACACCGTGGGAAGATAGCAATTGACCCCATCTTCTGCCATCTTCCCTGATACAGATATGAACTACAGGCTTAAATGGAAAAACAACTAGGTATACATAATGATTAAATAGTTATGGATGGTGATCATTATCTAAGTCTTTGTTTCTGAAGGGGTTCTAGAGAAGTTGTTATTTCTTTTATCACTTGAGGTGAGTTAAGAAGTCACTGTTACTGGCCTGTGGTTACTCTTGAACTTTAGGCTGTTCTCTTCCCTTGGGGTAATTTCCTCCATCTTTTCTGTAAATGTGTTATTCATGATAAATTTTGTCCTTCCTGTAAGCCAAGGTGACAACAAAATGGCCTCAGGAGAGACTGACTCATCATATCAAAGGACACAGATGCCAAGTGGACCCTGAGGTACCTAGTTTTTATTCTGTTTTTTAATTAATTCATCAGCCAAGTAAGTAGTCAACAGTTTTTCAGCAAAAAGTAGCTTTAAAGTACCCATTTTATGTCCATCACTGATATAGATGCTGAAAGGGTAGGAAAAAAGTGGAATAATAATAATTGTTCAAAATTCAAACATACTATCTCCTCTCTCCTTTATCACTAAATCATCTTTTAGAACTAAAACTGTTATCTCTATCTTTGAAGTATCTAAGGAATTTGTGAATTAAGAAAGTTGGCCTCTTTAGGTCTGCTTTTTTGTACGCGAAATCATTGCCAAACAATTTCTCTTGCATTATACCCCACATATACTAGTATCTTCTGGATAGTAGTATAGCATAGTGGAAGTAGCAGACACAGGATATCAGGCATCTGAATTCCTAACATAGCCATAATAACCTCAGACAGTTTTCTACACCTTGAGTTTCTTCATTTGTAAAATAGGTATTACATAAGGCTATGAACTCTTACCCCAAACTCGTGAGATTAGATATAAATGGAAATTCAGAAATTTTCAAAATGTTAGAAAAGCGACATATCTTGTACTATGTAATACTTTTAACAGGGTTCAGGGTGACAGCCTGTAATCAAACACATTAAGGTTTTTGCAGTTAAAAAACATGAACATTCATACCAAGGAAGATCAGTAGAAACTACAAAAATCCTAGTGTCAAGTCATTTGGTCATATTTTTGCCTTCCAGAGGAAGGGAAAAATTTCAGTTCATATCTGGATGACAAAATGGCATGTGCTATGTCATGATTAGAGGGAAGGATAGTACAGGTAGAGGATAAAGCCGGGCAGTGTTCGTGAGGGGAATGAATTTGAGCTGTGTGGGCACAAAATGAGGGAGGTAAGTATGGATAACCTGGTTTATAACAGGGAGATAACAGTATGAGTGAATTTTAGGGTTCAGATCCCAGAGAGCACTGTAGGACAAGGTAAAGAGTTGAGATTGTAGGCTAAGCACAATGAAGGTATTTTTAACGTCTCAACCAGAAGAGAGAATAACATAAATGGAGCTGACTTTATGAATTTCTGCTGGCTGGATTGTGGAAAATAGAATTGAGGAAGGTGAGGTCTAAGGGATGGGAGGAAAACCAATGATCAAGGTGAAAAGTTTATATAAACAGTCTTAATGTCAAATATCAAAATGTCACATGTTCTCAGTCATTTGTGGAATGGAGTTCTTAAAAAAGTGAAGACAGAAACTGAAAACCAGTACTATTTGTGGATAAGAAGAAGTGGAAAGAGGATCATGAAAAGGGAAGGTATGGTAGTAAATATGGTTAACATATTTTCTATACACAGGTATGAATATACAACAATGAAACCTGTTGAATTTATTTGGGAAAATGAAAAGTAGAGGAGTAATAAAGAAGATGGATTTAATATGGAGGTATGATATATATATATATATATATAATTAAAGAAAGTAGGAGTATATATTCTCTCTACATATGGAATGTATATCTATAGTTACATTGTGTATATCTATAGTTACATTGTGTATGTATGGAAACATCACAATAAAACTCTAAACAATTACTATATACTAAATAAGTGTCTGAGAAAGAAAAGTGCAACTATGCTAAAGACTAAGAACTGAATGAAGTGAAAATCAGAAACTTGCATTCATCTTGGCCATTCAGAAGAAATCATTGCCCATGAAAGAAATCTTGGATAGGTGGAGACAGAAGCCTGATTGCAGTTGGTTGAAGAAAGAAGGTTCTATCTGTTGTTAAAGGGATACAGAGAAATAGGACTGCAGTTAAAGGGAGATTCAGGCCCTGGGACTTCTGCATATCATGCATTGGCTGAGTGTAGGGTGGGGGCAAGAGAATGTAGGTGTGAGAGGGGGTTAGTCAGTGATGATAATGTGGGAAAGTTACACAGCCTGGACAATATAACATCAAATGTGGTCTGCTGTAGCTGATGGACTCCAGCCCCAATGAGTTCTGCTAGGATTGACAATATTAACTCCTGTTAGTGTAGAAAGTCTGCTGTAAGCTTTGTCTTGAAAATGTGACGAGGATAATGGTAATTAAAAGCTTGTGGGGAAATGTCAATATGTGAATATAAATGCACCCAAAAGCATCATTCTCAGGAGCTTTCCTCTTTCCTTGACCCATTTTTATCTGAGGTAATTTATCTGTTATTTAAGATTTCCCAAGCTTATCTTAAGATTTGCTGGTTTTCTGCTTTGCTCATGCTTTAAAACCTCATCCTTTTGAAATTAGAATAATCTGGCACTTTTCAAAGTGAAGGCAGCTTACTAGCAGACTCTACGATTTTTTTCCCTGGGAAACATTAAATACTGAAGATATTCTGGTCTTCTGGGGTACAATTATTCAAAGGGAAAGTTCATTTTTTAAGCTAAGTGTTTATCAAGGCATTTTATAGGCATTTCCCAAGTGCATTATATTGCATTTGTGACTGAGTTTCCCAAGATGCCAAACTGTTGAGTATCTCCTTCAAAGATTTTATTTTGTTTATTTGGAGATAATGACTGATTATTATGATGTGGCCAGAAATTCTGCTTAGTAGGTTAGCTCTGTGATCTCATTGGGCTATTATCTGTGTGATAGATTCTCTTAGTATCACTTTCACAGATAAGGAAATTGAAGCTCAGTAAGATAAAATAGCTTGACCTACTGAACTAGGAAAATTTAAGGTCAAGATTCTAGAGCATCATTGTGTCATAGAACATTTGTTAATGATGGAAATGTTCTTAAGACAGAAGATGGAAATGTGCTGAAGATTCATTAGCCACATGTGAATGCTGAATAGAAGAAATGTTGCCACTGTAGCTAAGGAGATGTGTGTTGAATTTTTTATTAAATTAACTTATAGACAATAACATGACAATTCCAGAATCTGTGATTTTACTCAGAAAGGAGCAACTGAGAAGTGATCAGTGACTAGGATTGTCAGCTTGCTTCTTTGTCAACTGGAGCAAGCAGGATATCAAGAATCAGGAGTTGTTGTTGAATGTCTAGTCAGAATGTCACCTGGGCTATAGTACTGGGATAGATCTCCTCATGCAGGTTGTTGAGGATGACCATAGTCTTCCTTCCTTCACTTGTTCCTAGACCTCCAAAGCTGAATTATAGAGTCCAAGGGACTCAAACACTCATATCCTTGCTGACTATAGCAATATCTTGCATTTTCCCCTCTGGATGCTTTTATATCTTCTTAAAAAGTTGTTGGTACTCACATTGTTAACCTGTTTGGGTAAGGGAAGAGAGGAGGCAGGAATCATCTATCTCTACCTCTTATGTTTTGGTGGTACTGGGGTACAAAATTAGGGTCCATGAGCTTGCTAGCTAGGTATTCTAGTCCTTGATCCTAGGCCTCAGCCCATTTTGCTTTAGGTATTTTTCTAATAGGATCTTGAGTTTGTGCTCAGGCTGGCTTGCACTGGGATCCTTCTATTTATGCTTCCCACATATCACCACATATCAGGCACATCCCAGGCATATATCACTGTTTTCAGTTTTATGAACTTCTTTTTGCCATGGCTGGCCAGAAACCACAATCCTCCTGAGTAGATGGGATTCTAGGCCCCGTAATAGCTCTTTTACTGGTTAAAGAAGATTAACTTTTGAGATATAGCCAAGATGACTTCGTCCTACCATTGTCACTAAAGCAGATAATAAAAAATAGTTTTCATATTGATGTCTGTCTCTGGTTTAAGTTCAGGGAGATGAAAGTGTTTCTAAGGTCTTCTTTTCAGTGTCTTAGAATGGAAATTCCCACACACAAAGCAGTGTTCTGGTGCGTAGGTGGAGTTTTCCCTAAGCTTCCTAAGTGCTGGGTAACTGAGCCTGGATGGTAGATATTTTACTTGCTTCCCTTTGGCACTCAGGGCCAGAATTTTAAATTGCATGGTTCTTAACCTACTTCTAGGTACTTTCCATGATTTAAAGGGAACCACTCAGCGCAGGCAGTCTCTCTGCTCTAATCTCTTTACTCTGACTCACTGGTTTTACTTTCCTTTTGCACATTCCCAGTCAGGAGGCATACATTCTTGTTCTGCTTGGGAAGCCACATGGAGTTTCTTATCTCACTGTCTTATTTATCACATATGGGGCAATTTCCTTCAATAGTTTCCTTTTGGGCAACAAATAATTTCTGTGAAAGATCTTCATGTTTTCTATCATATATATATATATATATATATACAGATATATATATATATATATATATATATATATATATATATATATATATAGGCATTGTCTAGCATCACTCCCAGAAATAATCCTTCAGGTTATCTACATATTGATTGAGGCTCCCTGAATCTCTCCATCATCATGTATTCCAAAGCCCAAATGGTAGCTAGTAGCTACAGATCCCTTCTACATGTCAAGAGTAACTCCCATGGTATCTTTTCTGAATGACATAGGCATGTACTCCATATAGAATGTTTCATTTTTTGTCTGCTTAAACTAGAATTTGGATCCTCAGATATGATCTGTAGATTTTAAAACAGAAATTATTGTGATTGGAGTTTTTTATAGATGGGGAGGGAAGCAAGTAGACTTGGATTTCCATACCTTAGATAGCGGAAGTGTTTTTCACAGCAAATGACTCTCAATGTTATTTCTTTTATCTAATGAGTGAATACCCCATGTAGTCTTTTGACTATAGAGGGCCTAGTAGAGCCATGAAATGTTAAAGCTTAAGCCAGTATAAAATATCTTATCATTACCAACTCTGAGGAATTCCAAGATAGGCTGAGGATACTGAGCCTTCTTGTCAAAATTTCTTGATTTTGAATTAGGTCTAACTAGGAAAACAAGTCCATTGTAGCTGTTTCAAATAGTGAGTCCACAAAACTGTAAAACATCTTCTCTATACTAGGCAACAGTACCATTTAAAATTGTACATTTTTTTGGGGGGGTCCAGTTGTGAGGCCTAAACTCTGGTCCTGGGCGCTGTACCTCAGCTCTTCAGCTCAAGGCTAGTGCTCTATCACTTGGGCCACAGCGCCACTTCCGGCTTTTTTCTTTTTGCTTATGTGGTGCTGAGGAATTGAACCCAGGGGCTCATGCATTGCAAGGCAAGCGCTCTACCACCGAGCCACCTTCCCAGCCCCAAGTTGTACATATTTTAAGGTATAGAATACAACATAATGCTTTGAGATTGAACAGTAGAACTTAATTGTTCCCAAGTAAGCTTAGGCTTATGAGAAATAAGAGAGCTACTCAATATTTCTATGGTAAGTCACTCTTTAAAATCTGAAAATTTTCTGTCACTTCCTCAAGAAATAGCAGTAAAAAGCAAGAAAACATGTTAAATTCTAAATACATGTTATATAGAATCCAACAACTCTAGGAGATCTGTGAATTGCTCAATTGCGAGAGTGAATCTTTATCCTAAGGGCCTTCCTCATACATAGGTGAGCATTTAGCAAATAACTCATGGATTCAGAGTTTTAGACCTTGGTTACTCATGTTCCCTACAGCAGAAGCACTGATATTACCTGAGATTTGTTCAGAAAAGAAGAATCTCTTGTCCTACCATGGAACATGAATTTCAGCAAGAACATTGGGTGATACAAAGGCACATGAAAGTTTGAGAAGCATGACTGTAAAGCATAGGTAAGCAATCATTTCATTCTCCCTAAAGTGCCAGCTTGTAAATATTGGAGGCTCTTTAAGCCACCTAATCTCTGTCTCAGCTACTTAGTTCTGGCATTGTGACAACAAAGCAGCTGCAGAAGATACATATATGAATGGGCCTGGTTGGGTTTCAATAAAACTGCACGACAAAACAGGCATTGTGCTTTGTTTGCCTATGGATAGTAGTTGTTGGAGCTCTGCCTCAGCTAGTCCTGATTTGGGTTTCACTGCCATATTAGATTATAACATTTTTGAGACCAAAGACTCATGCTTTCGTCATCATGGTGTTTGATATCTAGCAGTGTTTTGTTGGTAGGTTCCTCTACTATGTAAATGAGATGTTCTATTATTTAGTGCTTCAAATTATATGTGGACTAGTAGCAAAGCTCTTCTCCTGACATGATGTTTTCTCTCAGTTTATAGCTATTTGTAAGTCTTGCAAGCAAAAGGACATGTGTAGTTAGTTTGCTAAGAATTGGATTCAAAGTGACCAAGACCATAAGACTGATATGCAAAGGTCAGAATGAGCAGTTATTAATGTATAGTAAGAAATGATTTTCACAAGGGATGAAAACATTATTTTCTTTTTTATTATTCTCTGAATCTGGGCTCTGAGGATTCATAGGATTTTGTGCTTGTATTTTTCTAGGGTTGAATGCAGTAGATTCTTGAAGAAGTTTAGAAATCACTGAAATGGGTACATTAACATGAATAGAAATCTAAACGGCAATTTATAACTTTAAATATATTTTTAATTTGCCTATTTAAATTTTGAGTTTTTACAGCTCAAATTAAAAATTTAAAAACAAATACAAATGAGTTAGTAAAGTTGTGGTACAATAATACTTTTGAAACACATAAACTCTACTTATTTCTGTGGCATGATCAGCTATTACTTTCCTCTTCATTCAGTTATCTAGTATCCAATACCTACTGAGGGCATTATATGCATGGAATACATAGAATTTCAAAGGTACATTGTTTTTTTCCCCCATTCAACAAGCATGGCCTTGATAATCATGGGCTGGGAAACTCTTAACCCTTTGGCAGAATTTGAATAATGTGTCCAGCACTTACTTCTGCCATTTCTTCTTTCACTCTTAATGGATTCTATCTGGCTATCAACCAGTGTTGCACACTTGCAGGATACTGTGGCTTGATGATGTTTATTTATTCCTAGTTTGTTGCATATGTTCACTTTAAATTTTAACTCCCTAAAGATAACCTTGCTTTTCCTCAGTTCCAAGCCCTTAAGAATGTTTTACTGTAACCTTAGTCCAATCTTTATTATAGTAATGTCATAAACAACATCTTTCTTCAGGACACTAGTAGGTAACACTGTTAAAGTGCACATCTGCTGATGATTTGAAAGGAGAGTCCCACAGCAACTTCTTTCAGGGCGGTGTTGAATGATCATGGCAGCCATTCTCTTGCCATTGTAGATTACAAAGAAGGGAAAATAAATTCCAATTACGATCACGTAATCTTACATCAAACTATATAGAGCATTTCAATTCATGCCAAGCTGGCATTTATTATTGGTCGAAGACTGTACTAATAAAAACAAAATAAGAAATGACTCTTGGATAAAGAATGACTTGATCTAGGCTATCTCTGTTTATTTCAATATGTGCATAATAATTTATAAATATCCTGGAAAAATGTTTGTTTTTAAAAGAGAATGATGAGTTTTGATGATAATGCATGTACACACACAAACATTGACACACATTTATTGCTTTCATTTGAGCCAAATGTAGTTTATGACAGCACATATACAGTTTAAGATTATTCTTCTTTCCTTGGCAATTATAAGGAAAGCAAAATTTTATTTGTCCACCTTTAAAAGGAGAGTAGAAATGTGTATTTTTTCCTTCAGAATACCAGTCTTCAAATATACTGTGGTTTTTCTTGACCTTATTACACAGATTAGCCAGAGTGATTTTTTGTGGCATTGCAGGTTGAACTTGAGGCCTCACACTTGCTAGACTGTTGCTCTACCACTTTGCCTTGCTTCAATTCCTGTTATTTGTTCATATTTTTTGTGTGAATGTGCTGGACCTGGGACTGAAAATCGGAGCCTGGGCACTGTCCCTGCCATTTCAACCACAGCTTCACTCCTGGATTATTTTGGGGAGGTTAATTGAGATGAGAGTCTCACAGAATTTCCTTCCCAGGCTGGCTTGAACAACAATCATCAGATCTCAGTCTGCTGAGTAGCTAAGGTTACAGGTGTGAGACAACAGTGCCCAGCTGTTACTTGTTATTTTTAAGAAATATTTCATGAACTCTTTTTTTTTTTTTGAGGAGCTTCAATGACAGATGTGAACCACTGATGCCTGTACCAAGTGATTTTGATGGCATTCTTTCCTTTCTTTTGAGAATAGTCTGTTCAATTGCCCTGCTCAATTTTTTATGAGATTGTTTTATTGATGTGTAACACTGGAGCTCTCTGGAGCTCTTTATGTATTGTTTATTGTGTAGATTGTCTCGTGACTCTGGTAATTGTTTTCTTTCGAATAGCAAAGTCTTTTAATTTTATGCAATCCCATTTGGCAATTCTTATTTCCTGAGCAACTGGGTCTAATCCAGAAAGACATTACCCATGCACACAGCTTTGAAGATTTTCCCAAGTTTTCTTCTAGCAATTTCAAAGTTTCAGTCCTTCTATTAAGATTTTGTAGCTATGTTTAAATAATTTTATACAGAATAAGAGATAGGAGTCTATGTTCAGTCAATATTCAATTAATGCAGTGCCTTGTGCTCTAGCTTCAATTTTTGTTTTAGCTTGTGGTTGAGTCACAACTACAGTTCTGGCTTTTTTTTCTGATTAAGTGGAGATTTGTTTGTTCAGGCTGTCTTTGAATTGTGATCATCAGATCTCAACCCCTTGAGAAGATAGCTACTGTGCTATTTTTGAATAAACTAAGAAATGTTTAATATCCTCACCATAAAGGAAATGCAAATCAAAGGACATTGAGAGACCATCTCAACCTAGTAAGAATGAATATCATAAAGAATACAAATTTTGCAAGGATGGGGGTTGGGGGAGAAACTCTCATACCCTGTTTGTGGGAATGCAAATTAGTGCAGCCACTATGTTGGTCAGTATGGAGGTTCCTCAGTAAAATCAAAATAGCATTACCCTATGATCTTTCTATATTACTTTTGGGCATATATCCAAAGGAATATAAATCAATGTACAATGGAGATACACACTCAAGTTTATAATGGCACCATTAGTAATATTAAACATCCAAAATCAGCTCAGCTTAGGTGCTCATCAAGTAATGAATGAGTAAAAAACATGGCATGTACAAGTACACAATGAAGTATAATGTAGCCATAAAATAGTGTAATTTATAGGAAAACTTGTAGTACCAAAGATCATGATAATAAGTTTAAAAAATCAGACTGAAAAAAGAACAGATTATGGGCTGGGAAGGTGGCTCAGTGGTACAGCGCTTGCCTTGCATGTTCGAGGCCCTGGGTTGGATTCCTCAGCACAACATAAGCAAAAAGAAAAAAGCCAGAAGTGGTGCTGTGGCTCAAGTGGTAGAGCGCTAGCCTTGAGCTGAAGAGCTGAGGGACAGCGCCCAGGCCCAGAGTTCAGGCCCCACGACCAGATCCCCCTCCAAAAAAACCCCCCAAAAACCCAGATTATTATTTCACTCTCACGTGTAGAAACTAAGCCTTAGAAAAAGAATGAGAAGAGTGTGAAATAGGGACTGTTCAGGGATAAGAATCAATGGAAATGGGAGGGGTAGAAAGAGAAGAAGAAAGAAGAATGAATATGGTCAAAGAACTTTATGCATATGCATAAAATATAAATTAACTCAATATAATTTTTCCAAGTCTTTCCATTTCCTAACAAATGGGCAGTGTCATTCTTTCTGATGGAGGCATAGAATATATATATATATCACATTTTCTTGATCCATTCATCTACTGAGGGGCATCTGGGTTGGTTCCATATCTTAGCTATGGTGAATAATGCTGCAATAAACATTGTTGTGCTGGTAGCTTTAGTATGGCCTTTAGTATGTATGTTTGTGATCTTTTGGGTAAATGCCTAAAAGTGGAGTTGCTGGGTCATAGGGGAACTCTATGTGGAGTCTTTTGAGGAACCTCCATACTGCTTTCCAAAAACAAAGGAGGGGGTAACAATGCTCGATAGGAAATGGACTCATTACCTTGCTCGTGTAACTGTTACCCCTCTGTTCAGTATCTTTACAATAAAAATATATATACTATAACAGATCTTTGTAAAAAGGAAATAAGGAAGTAATAGAAGGTATAAATTTTGTCAAGGTATATTATATGCATGTAGGAAAATATCACAAAGAAATTCTTTTGAGCAATTAACACATGTAATAATAAAATTTAGTGTGGTCCATGTCTACCAAAAATCTGCAATTCTTTTCCACTGTCTTCAAACAAAATCTAAATACTGAAATGTGATTTGTAATTCCCTTCTTTCTACCTTTGTAGAAAACTTTCCTTGATTGTCCACATCACCTTTATTCTTTCCAGGCTATATCATAACACATTTCATTATAATTGCTTTTAAATTGACTATCTTCCCAATTGCCTCTAAGAGCAAATATTTACAGTACTATATCAGAAACTATCTGAGCATTTTTACAAAATAGATGTTTAATAGATACTTGCTGAATGTAGAAATTCTTATTTTTTCCTGTTTATATTTACGTTTTTCTCCCTATTTATAAATTCCTGGGGACAGGAGTTGTGTATCTATTTCCTAGTCCTTGCTATCTATCACAAATCCTGATTCAAAATGTGTTAAAAGGATATATAAATATGGTTTTTATGTGGTAGAATGTCTGTCTGGTCTTAAGATCTTCCATTTTCCTGTCTAAATTATGTCTGGCCAGGTGCTAGTAGCTTACACCTGCAATCCTAGCTACTCAGGAAGTGAGATCTGACGATCGTGGTTCAAAGCCAGCCTAGGCAGAAAAGTTCATGAGACTCTTATTTCCAATTAACCACCAGAAATCTGGAATGGCATTGTGGCTCAAGTGAAAGGGTACTCGCCTTGAGTTGAAGAGCTGAGGAAAAGTGCCCAGGCCCAGAGTTCAAGGCCCACAACCAACCAAAACTCACAACTAAAAGAATGTCTGTGCTTCCATACCCTACTCAATTACTACCTTTGCGGGGCCACTTTTCCTGACATTGCCAAAAAGGTTACTTGCCATCCCTTCTTGTCTGCATGATTCAGAGTCCCAAACAGGGCATATACCTGTGTATCACAAATGACACTACCCATCTGAGGGCCCATCACTTGTTAATATTTGGTGGTCATTATCTTTTTTGGGGGGGAGGGGTCCAGTCATGGGGCCTGAACTCTGGGCCTGGGTGCTGTCTCTCAGCTCTTCAGCTCAAGGCTAGCACTCTACCACTTGAGCCACAGCGTCACTTCCCGCTTTTTTCTTTTTGCTTATGTGGTGCTGAGGAATCAAACCCAGGGCCTCATGCATGCAAGGCAAACGCTCTACCACTGAGCCACCTTCCCAGCCCTGGTGGTCACTATCTTAAGAGCCATATTTTCTGGATAAGGAACTCCACATTTTCATTGTGCCCAGGGTTCTATAATTTATATAGAAAAATATGCCCAACTCAGAACATGGTACATGTTTGATGCAGGGATTTTTTGTTATTTTTTAAAATAAATGTTGAATTATTCACTACTTTTCCTACCCAGAGAAGGGACCATTTGAAATTACATTATTGCAACAGATTTATCAATCTAAATATGTTTCTAGAAACTTCTGGATATTCCTTTCACTGAAACCACAGAGGAAATATCTCATCCTTGGAGTACAAACGCTATTGCAGTTTTTTTTCATTGAAATGATTTGATAGAAAACTGAAAATATTTTATAGTTCAGCTTCAAAAGGAGTGGCTTTCATTTACTATGATTCTCATGTGGGCAAAGGAATGACAGGTGCTCTTAGACTGCATCCTGGGGAAGTATGTAATACCACACTCCATTTTCCCCCAGTCAGAAGTGTATAACATGGCCTTTAGGAATGGTACAAGGGTCTTCACTTTGATAATGCATCCAACATTGGACTGTCAGGAATATGGTTCAAAGCCAAAAACAGGAAAACATCTTACACAATAAATGTCTTTTCAACCTGATTTGATGTTGAGGTAATATTTAGTAGTTCTGAAGACTTTGCCTTGTTCTGTGGATTTAATTTGTAGAGAACTTTGTCTATGAAATTGTGTAGACCTCAGTGAGGTCAGTTGCAAGGATTAAGTGTCTTTAAATGTCAGATTTTGATGTATTATACAATGTGGGATTAGGAACAACTTGACTTTAATATATTTCTATCTGTCTTTTTCTTTCTTTCTTTTTTTCTTCTGGTCTTGGGCCTTGAACTCAGGATCTGAACACTGTCCCTGAGCCTCTTTGTCCTCAAGGTTAGCACTCTACTACTTGAGCCACGGCACCATTTTTGGCTATTCATGAGTAGTTTTTTTGGAGAAAAAAGTCTCATGGACTTTTCCTGTCTGGGCTGGCTTTGAATCACAGTCCTCAGATCTCAGCTTCCTAAATAGGTAGAATTGCAGGCATGAGCCACTGGCATCTGGCATATTGCTCTATTTCTATTGCCCATGGGCATAGTTTCTTTATTTGTTCTCAAAGTGTTAATAGGGAAATGATGACCATTGCTGATAGGAAAGATGAGATTTTTCAGTCTGATATGGTCATATGTTTAATCAATAGAATTAATATCATGACCATGCTATCCAACATCATTATCATCATTGTATGAACCAAAAACATTAGTCAGGGCTTAACAGTTTCCAAAGTAATTTGAATGTTATATTTATCTTTGTTATTGTAGAGGGAATGACTGGGGAAAATGTAGCTTTTATTTTCTTTTCACTCCCATTTACTGGAGACATTACTTTGAGAAATTAAAAGAAAAATCTGAAGTAGAGAAAAATGTCAAACTCTGAACACATGAACTATATAAAGTATTACTGGTTTTTAGGCTGCGTCCCTGGGAAAGCCAGGGTTGCTCATGGTTAAAGTCTTGCTAATTGCTTGTTGCAAACAAATATATTGTGGGAATACTTTCCAAAAATATTACTTTCATAAACACAAGGATGACAGATTCTTTTAAATACTCAACTGAGGAAGAAACCAAAATCTACTCAGGGAAGGACCAATCATAAGTAAGGCAAAACAAGTTTTTTAAATTATCCTTCAGATGTTATGTTTATCTTTTTTTCACTTTTTTGGACAGCAAGCTAAAATCAGAGTTTATAGTTCAGTACTAATCCCCTGGCAATCCTTGAAGGAAAGCAAAAGAAAAAGATTATAGCATTTCAATAAAAACTATTATTAGTCTATGATTAATATTGATAGCTGTTACAAACCCAAGTTTTGTGAGAGAAGGGACTGACCTTAGCTTATCTTGAACCACAGGGTCTAACATTTAAATAAGGATGAAAGAAATAGTTTCTGGATTAAATATGAAATTATTGGGAACCTGGAACAATATGCTGGAGTAGCATATTTTGGTGTAGTGAGTCAAATCTTCTTTAAGTCTTGAGCAAAGTCTGACAGTTTGAGATGCTTAAATCATTGTTTAGCACCTCTAAGAAACATGGTCTGTGCTGTGAAGCATGTGTTTGTCTCTTTAGGAGAGGATACTGTTAGGGTATCATGTTTTTTTCTACTACTGAATTATACTGTACAATTTGGTGGACATAATTACTGAGAGGAACTTTTTATAGGGCACTTCAGTGACTCACTTATAAAAGAAAGAGAAATATTTCCTTGCTTTCTTTTCCCACCACCCTCCACTGCTGGAAATAAGTCACTAAGTTTAGATCTTTGGGGGGAAACCTGCTGTTGCCTCTTTTGCTAAGCATATGGAGCTGGTGCATGAGGATAAACTAACGTTCAAAAAAGTTCTTCATAAGCATTTCTTGAATATTTGGTCATTGTATTGTTGGAGATAAGTGGTGGACTACTAGCTAGTAAACTTGATAAGGTTTTTTTTTGTACCAGCAAGGAAAAAAAACTAAGAAAAGGATATATCTTTCTTTATTAAAATGTTTTTGAGTTCTAATGTTTCTTCTATCCCTTTCTGTAATAGTGTCATGGTTTCATGTCTTACACTGAGATCTTTTTCCATTTTGAATTGATGCTGAAGCAAGATTGTAGATGAGGGTTCATTTTCAGTTTTCTGCATGTGGATATCCATCCCCAGCACCATTTGTTGAAGACACTGTCTTTCTTCCAGCCTATATTTTTGATTGCCTTATCAAATATTAGATGACTATAGGTCTGTGGGCTTATTTCTTGGTTTCTATTCTGCTCCCCTGGTCCTCAGGCTAGTTTTTGGGCCATTGCCAAACTGTTTTCATTACTATATCTATGTAGTAAAATTTGATGTTTGTTTTGTTCTAGCTCCAGGGCTACTTTGCTAAGGATTGCTTTTGCGATTTGGGACATTGGAAAGAACTTTATGAATAAAGATCCAGAAGCACAGCAAATCAAAGAAAGACTTGGTGAATGGGAATAAATGTTTCTGTATGACATAGGTCATTGCCAACAGAATAAAAATATAGCTACAGATTCAGGGAACATTTTCACCAGGTACACATCAGACAATGGCCTAATATCCAGAACAACCAGAAAATTCAAAAATTAAACCCTCAAGAAATCAACAACACAATGAACAAATGGGCTAATGAGCTAAAGAGTCTTCCCTGAAGAAGTTCAAATGACCAATAAACACATGAAGAAATGCTCAGCATCTTTGGCTATTAAGGAAATGCAAATCAAAACAACATCAAGATTCCTCACCCAGTTATTTGGGCCATTATCCAGAAAAACAACGTTAAATGCTGGTAAGGATGTAGCCAAAGGGGACCCTAATGTACTGGTAGTGGAAATATAAACGTGTTCAACCACTCTGAAAAGGAGCATGGAGTTTTCTCAAAAAATTAAAATTGAATTACCCTGTGGTATGAAATCACCCCAGATATCCCTCAATGGACAAATGGATCAAGAAAAAAAGTATATATAATAGAATTTTACCCATATGTTAGAAATAATGAGATTATACAATTTATTAAGACTTGGAAAATTTTACATTAAGTGAAGTAACTTATTTCTGGAGAGAGAAAGGACCCATGTCTTCCTTTAAATTTTGAAACTGGCTGTAGCTTATAAACTTACAAGTAAATATGTTGGGCGGTATGCAAGTGTATACAAATATATTAACTGAAATATAATAGGTTAAAGGGGGAACTGAAACCATATAATTCCTTGCAAAAGTGAAGTTAAAGTTCAGCAAAATAAAACACCAGGAAGCAGGTGCTTGCAAAGGGTGGAGTGCATTCAAGGGGAAAGGGGTAAGCAAATGGAGAAAAGAGGGGAAGAATGCAATGAAGAATCCAATGAATATCCTACAAAATTAAGAAGAGGGAGGGAAGAATTGGATATGAGAAGGGATGGGTGAGAATGATGAAATTGCTGATATTGTGCCTTTTATTTATAAACTACTTTGATAAATGAGAACTCTTACACAACTAAAGATAATGAAAGCAATAGGTATATAGTAATAATACACAAAATTGCACATTTTAATGTCTATTTTTGAATTTTAAAAGTTTCATTGGGGCTGGGAAATTGTGTCAATGGTAAACTGCTTGCCTTGCATGCATGAGGCCCTGGATTCAATTCCTCAGCATCCATAAATCAGAAAAAAGCCAGAAGTGGCATTGTGTGTCAAGTGGTAGAGCGCTAGCCTTGAGCTGAAGAGCTGAGGGATAGCCCCCAGGCCCAAAGTTCAAGCCCCATGACTGACAAAAAATGTTTAATTTGAGCATAACTATATAATGAAAACTAAATACCATGCATGCATGTATACCACAACTAATTTATTCACAAATTAAATAAATATCTTCAAACATCTACTGATAAAGAAGTAGAACCCACCTATCTCCCAAAGCCTCCCTCTTGTCCTCTGTCATTTGTTAATATCTCCTTTCTATACTATAATTTCTAAAAGTTTTCCTAGCTGTGAACTTTATATAAATAAAAGCATATAGAAAAGACTCTTCCATGTAATTTTTCTGCATTTCCATCTTTGAATCATATTTCAAAACCTCCTTTAATTATTATACTTCAAAACCTCCTTTTCTTTATCATTCTTTTTCTTTTTCCTGTAACAGTACTGAGACTGAACTCTGGGCCTCATTGTTGTTGGGCAATTGTGTTACCATTTGAGCCATACTTTCAAGTCCAATTCTTTAGGACGAATCTGCAGGAGACAAACTTGTTCTATTTTGGATTTTCTGATTTTTTTTACTTTGCTGTCATTTTAAAAGGCTATTTAAATGAATAAATTATTGTAGGTTAACAGTTTCTTTCTTAGTGTAGTTTTATGTAGTAAAATACAAAAAGCATACAATTTACCATTTAAAGAATGCAGCTCAGTGTGTATTAAGTGCATTCATAGTATTGTGCAATCATAAACATTCATTTTCAGAGTTTTTTTTTAATTTCCCCAAATGAAAACTCTGGACTATTGCATAATAACTCATTATTTTCCTACCTCAATCCCAGCTAAACACCATTATACTTTGTAAGTCTATTGATATAGCTATCTCAGATAACTCATACGCAGATAACTCGTGATATTTTGCTTTCTATTTCTGGCTTCTTTCACAGTAGAATATTTTCAAGATTCATCCATGTTGCAGCATGTAAGAGAACTCCTTTTTAAAGCTGAATAATGTCAATTGTGTAGGTATACTACATTATGTTTATCCAGCAATTTCTCTCAGTGGATGTGCAAATTATTTGTGCATTTAAGTTATCATGAATAATACTGCTATAAAATACTACTACTATAAAACATTGTTGTTCAAGTGGTTGTTACTTTATTTTAACACTGTTTTTTGAACATTATTACAGTTCTGCTGGTGAAATTAGCATTAAAGATTTTTAAAGAAAACCAAATATAAAGGCAAATAATGGAAACGTCTACCACTGTGGGTTATACTCTTATGTGACATTTCGGTGACATTGGGCATATGTACACACCAAAGATACCATTACCATAGACAATATACTAAATGTATGCACCTACTAAAATATCCCCAAATTTTCTTGTCTTCTTTTTGAATGTGAATGGTAACCTGTCATCTTAACATATAAGCTTGCCACAAAAAGGTAAATGCTGCATGATTCCATTAAAAATATATTCTATTATCTTAAAATTTTAAAAATTATCGAGGTGATATACAGAGGGGTTACTGTTTCATACATCTGGCCTATTTCTGCCCATGATTCCATTTATATGGAATATTTAACATAGTGAAACTTAATAGAAACAGAAAAAAGAATGGTGATTTCTAAGAGCTGGAAGAAATGGGGAAATGTAGTCAATGACTACATGTTTCAGTTATGCAAGAAGAATAGGTTCTAGATACATGATATGCAGCATAGTAGCTAGAGTTAACAATGTGGATACTGTATAATGTCAGATATTTAATTCACTAAAGAAATGCACCAATGTCTCTGGTGGCTACATTAATTTTCCATTCATCAGTGGCTGCAACCAAAAATGTATTTCCTATGTATACTCAACACTTCTGCAAAAGTTGCTGTTAATGAACTAAATTTATATGAACAGCACAAAACCATTGAAGAGTTGCGTAACAATGTCAGAGAGTAAGTGTTCCCAAAGACAGTTCTATGTAAGTGTAAAATTTGCTGTCACCAGCACCCTAGTTAATGGGTAAATAATCATCAATCAAAGTATTGATGTGGAATTGTCATTGTTTAAAACTATTTTGGGTAGATGAAAATTTGAGGAGACACTGTAATGGATAGAAAAATCATATAATGTTAAAGTAAGTAGAGTACATTACCACATACATCACCAGACTTGAATTTAAAAGTATTTATATGTATCATATTTAATGATATATAGTATTAATAAATACACGAGTATAGAACAAATCATTTTTAGTAGTAGTAGTAATAGTGTTATTGATATTTTGGATAAGGTTCCTTTCAAATACTCAAAAATTTGTTTATGGGGTTATTAGAACATATAAAAAATATGCAGAGTGCCAGAGATATCACAGAAGATCTGTACATTTTAAGTAATATGTTGACAAAGATGGAGGACTTGTAACTGTATAAAATTGGGAATTATTGTTTAGATTCTTTTTGTAGCTTCTATTTAACCATTCTTCTCAGAAAAATATTTGACTGATTTCTATCATAAATGTAATTTAGACAGGCACTGGTAGCTCTCACCTACAATCCTAGCTACTCAGGAGCCTGAGATCTGAGGATCACTGTTCAAAACTAGCTCAGATAGGAAAATCCCATGAGACTCATCTATTAACCACCCAAGCTGAAAGTGGAGCTGTAGCTCAAGTTCTACAGTTTAAGCCTTGAAAAAAATGCTCAGGGACAGTGCTCATGCCATCAAGCCCAGTCCCAACAAAAATATTATAAAAAGTTAAGTAGCTAGAGCTGGGTGCTGGTGGTTCTTATCTGCAATCCTAGCTACTCAGGAGGATGAGGTCTGAAAATCATGGTTTCATGCCAGCCCTGGTTTTCAAAAGGCCAGAAACGGAGGAGTAAAGGAGAGGAGGGCTCAAGTGGTTGAATGCCAACGTTAAGTGGAAAAGACCAGTAATCGCATAAATCCCTGAATTCAAGCACCAAACAATAGAAAAACAGACAAGAACAGAATATTTATTGTAGATATTGAGTCCGTGTCTCTTGCTTTGTGCTACCAATGACGGGCACATGTTGATGGGTACAGAAAATCACATAGTTGTATCTCAGGTACATGAGTGTATGAACTGGTCCAAGAAGTAATGCATGTATGAATATGTGTTAAAACATGGTGGTACATCTGAAAAAATTTGTGATTTTTATATTCTACATGAAATTAGACATCAGCTTCTGCAAGGGAAATTAAGCCATTTTGCTTTTTGGACTCCATAGATGTATCAGTGTCATGTCTGACACGTGATAAGCCTAGAGTCAATATTTCTTGAATGAAAACAGTGTTAGAAGCAGTGCTGAAAGTTAGAATGGTTTGGAATCTATTGTCAGCAAGTTGTTGACAACTGACATGCTTGGGGACATCGGAGAAATTACCGAATTTGTCAAATATTTGGCCTCTCCTATGTTAAAAGAGATATACTGACAGTGCCCTCCTTAGAGGCCTGTGCTGGTTATGAAAGCACTGAAGCTTGCAAAGTGCTTAGTGCAACACTTGGCGAAAGTAAAAACTCATTGCAAGTTCATTGTAACTGCTGTTTTGGCTGCTATTTTTAGCATTATATGTGTAATGGCTTCGGGTGCATGTCTGTACTTTTGGTTTTAGTAGATTGGAATCTGTTGAGAAAATACTAGTCTGTACTAGAGTAATGAATAAACTCTGAAATGTTAACAATATAACAGCATTATTTCTTGTAGAAGCGAGCACAACGCAAGTCCTATGAAAATCTTGCACAGCTGAATGTGCAGCATAAAGGGACTTAATAATCAGATGGTCCATTTTCTGATTCAGTCACTACAACATATGGGCTCTATAATGAGGTGAAGAAGGGAGCAAGAGCATGATCTATGGGGTTTTCATTGCCTGAGTCTGAAAGTGACACCACTTCTGCTCATCTTTCATTTATTTAGTTTGCAAGTTCCTCCCTTAATGAAAGGGGAACAGGGCATACTCCATGTACCTGGGAAGGAGATCTGGCTATGGGTGGGATTAAATAGTCTTTCCAAAGACACTATTTTGTTATAGGGCACTCACCCATTGATACACTTACTAATTAATGTTTATATTTAAGTCTAATAAAAGGGTCACCTTCTTTATTATTTTTATGTGTACCAGTTCTAGGGCTCGATCTTAGGGTCTCAATCTCTTATGCTTTTGGTTCAAGGCTAGCAGTCTATCACTTGACCCACAGCTTCACTTCCAGCTTTTTATGGTTAATTGGAGAGTAGAGTCATGGACTTTCCTCCCTTGGCTGATTTTGAATGGAGATCCATAGATCTCAGATAATTTTATTATTGTGGATAAATTAAAGCTGTTACCTAAGCTAAGACATCAACAATGACACCAGGAGATAAGCTCTCATTAAACCACTATTGTAAGTGTGGTCAATCACTGATTGAAATATTGTTAAATTTGTAACCTATAACTATGTTTAGTCTTTTTCAAAAATAAATGAATTATTTTGATTATTGTTGAAAATGTTCAATGAAGACTTCAGGTTTGTGTTACAATTTCAATGTTACTAACATGACTAGTGAAGACCATGAATTTTTCTAGATAGGGCAGCTACATTTGTAGATTGAGCAATGAGTAACTAAATGTGCAGGGATTGACTTTCATGCAGCCATAAACTCCAATTCTAAGCTCCAACTTCCACTTATTTTTTAATGTCTGTTAAAAATATTGTAAAGAGGGGTTACAGTTACATGAGTAAGGTAATGAGTATATTTCCTATCGAGAATTGTTACCCCCTCCTTTGTTTTCCCCCTATCATCCCTTCTCTCCCCACCTTCCAAACTCCCCCCCCATGCCCCCCCCGAAGTTGTAAAGTTTGTTTTCAACATAGTGTCTTGTACATCTCATTGTTACAATGGGTCAACCTGTATCCTTGTTTCAGCATTTGTTATTTCCCTTCCCCAAATTAGAAAAATGTATATACAAGATGCAGGGCACCAGAATCAAATACAGTGAAAACAGGGGTTATACCCTGGGGGAAGAACATACAAGAGAAACAAAAAAATCACATATTACATTATAAGTACATTAAAAAGAACAGCAACAAAGAAAATAACTCTTGGGTCCCTATCTTGGGGTTCATTTCACTTATATGGTCATATGTACAAAGCATTTGACCTTTTCTGCTTATTTAGTAAGATTATCTTAGACATATACTCAGTAGATGAGTGGCTCAAGAAAATATGGTATGTATATATATATATATATGTATATATATAAAATGGTATTCTATGCCTCTGTATATTTCTTATCTCTTTGCAAGCACTGATGCATTTTAAAGTATTTTTAGACATTTATTCAGCCAGAATTGTCAGTTATTTTCAGTGGAAAATCTATTTTTAGTGGAAGGGTCACTCAAAGTGTCTAATCAGCCATGTTGGTAGTACTTAAAGAACTCACATTGATTAAAGTTCAAAAATATACGCATTCACTAGAAAAAAACCCATAGAACACAAAAAAGATTAAGACATGAGCAAAGACATACAAGAATATAAAAGACCCAGAAATCAAAAGTTTTAAATATTAAAATGTCAGGCACCATATGAAAGTCTTCTCAATATATTTAAAGATATGAGATTAAGAATATGAACATATGTTAAGATTGTAAATGTTTTTTATTATTTTATTTGTGAACATACTGTCCAGAGGGGTTACAATTACATGGGCAGGATAATGCATACATTTCTTACCAAGCATTGCAGCCTCCTCCTTTGTTTACACTTCACATCCCTTCCCAGCCTCCCCCCTCCCCCTCCAATCCCAATCCTTCTCCTCTCCCCCCCCCAACCCCCGCACCGACATTGTAAAGCTCGTTTTAGACATGACAACTTGTACTTCTCATTGTTGCAACAGGTCAACAGGTGCACCTGTATCCTTAAACGACTGGATTTTCCCCATCTCCTCCACAAGTTATACTGACATCAAATATAGTGAAAGCAGGGGTGGGGGAGGGACATACAAAGCAACAAAGAAATAATCTTATAAATGCGTTAGAAACACATGCATGAAAGAAAAAAACATTAAAATACATATCTAATGGTTCATTTTCCTAACATCACATTATCTGACCTTTTCTGCTTGACTCATACATATACTAGATATTGCAAATAAGGGAAACCATGGGGCCTATGTTTCTTTGGGCCTGGCTTATAAATGTTATCAAGAAGGAATATTAATACAATATGACAATAATGATTATCTCTGGGTAGGAGAGAAAGGCAAAGAGGCAAGTTTTCACAAATATAAAGATAAAGGTTTATAATGCCTCAAAAGATTAAGAAGTAATTTAGGAATCTCAAACCCTAAGAGAAACTTCCTAAAACCAAGCTAAAATGATAGGCACTCCTCTGAGCCTTGTTTCACTCACATACAATAATTAGGCCCCAAAGATAATAATATAGCTTCTCAAATTAGCACATACTGTAGGGTAACTACAGGTAACAACATTGCATTCCTACACTCTATGTCTAGCAATAGTTACTCTGAAAAATTAGTATTAAAATATCATATGTGTAGAGCATTATGTGTCAGTGTATATTGTTTATATTAAAATATGTTAGATTCTGTATGCTTATATGATTAAATATAGTATGCAATTTTAAATCACATATTACATATTTGCTATATGGGCTACTGAGTTTTGGGGACATGGTACTGGGGTTTGAACTCAGGAACTCTATCTCTCACACGGATAGTTTTCTCATGATTGGTGTTCTACTACTTGAGCCATTGCTTCAGTCCAGTAAATGTAATATATAATCTGTATAGTATAAATAAATAATATACTTATTACTATGTAAGTGTATGTCATACAATAAAAAGATATACTAATGATGAACTATATATTCTCATATTATTTTATGGTATATCAATTATAATAACCATACAATGATATTTATATATGATCTATTAAAAGTATATATTTATGTAATTTGTTATATTTATCTTATTTATGTACTTGTACAATATTATAATGTGATCATTGTGTAATCTATTTTACAAATGGCATATTTATGTGATGTACTCATTATATAAGCACATGGTTATGTTCCTTTATGCAGCTTTAAATATAAATATATTTACATATGCACATTAGTATCTATTATGTAATTTCTTTACGTATTTTTATATGGAGTATTACTCCTAATATATTATATGATGTACATTGTACCTCAAAGTGTCTCACACTGAATAATGTCTGTGTGCTTAAAGTGTTGCATCTAACTTTGGGGACAGGGTGGAAGTGGTGATCTTGTGAAGTGAAGGGAAGAGAAGAGGAAGGGGAGAGACAGTTTTAAAAAAGTTATTGTAACAGGAATACAGTTTGTCTGCAACCTACCCGTCTGGCAGATATCACATTTAGAAATCTCAAGTTTTAATTTCCATTTTCCCATAGCAACAGCCAGCAAATAGCAGGACTTTACCAAGTGAGTTTACACTGGATGATAACACCAAATTTAGCCTCTGACTGGAAGTCACTAGCCAGTGCAAGATTCTAACTACATGAATAAAGTTTAGAAATATGGAATAGATTCATAGCTAAGCATATTTCAGAAAAAACTGTGATGTGTTTAATTTATGTCCTTTTAATATATTGGATTTTTTATAATTTAAAATTTTCAACAATTTTGGTATTTAATGAAGTATAATTATGTATGAGCCCTGGAATCCTGTTTTCTTACGTTTGAACTGACTTCTTAGATTTGCGTGTAGAATATGGAGGAATGAAGAGGGAAATAACATCAAGCCCTTTCTAGTAACAGATCAGGAATGAGTTTAAGGCAACAGTATTCATAAGCTACCTCTAAGACAATATATACAAAGTACATGATCAGATAAACGTACTGTTGGCAAATAAAACTTCAAAACATGTTCCTTGTCCTATGTTCATACTGATACCTCTGAACTTGTTTCTGAAAGATTGTGGAGTCTACTAGTCATACTTACCTTTTCGCTAACCCTGGGGCTTGAACTCAGGGCCTGGTCACTGTTCCTGAGCATCTTTTGCTCAAGGCTAGCATTCTACCACTTCAGCCACAGTGCCACATCTAGTTTTCTGGTGGTTAATTAAAGATAAGTGTCTCATGGACTTTCCCTCCCGGGCTGGCTTTGAACCATTATCCTCAGATCTCAGCCTGAGTAGCTAGGATAACAGGCGAGAGACACCAGCACCATACAGACCAGTCATATGTTTGACTTAGTATTTAATTCAATGATTACAACAGCTTAAAAAAGACCTAGGTGATATTATCATTTTACAGATAAAGAAATAATCAAAGAGACATCATTAGAAGTACTTTCTATTCTTAGTTGTGAACAACAGAAACTATTTTTGGATCATTTTTCACAGAAGTGCCCAGTTTTTAAATCCTCGGGAATGTGGGAGAATTAGTCCTGGGATTTTCAGTCCTCGGTAAGTCCAAAAAGGACAGTATCTGACATTTTCAGCTTTTGTGATGGACAGGTGCCTGCTTTACACCAAAATTCCCATGTAGGCTTTTCCATATAGTGGAAAGCAGTTCATATCCTGGGCTGCTTGACAGAATGACCATCGACTGTCACATTTCCACATGCTTTCACTATGCACACCTAAGTTGCTTTAATTTTTCCCCCTTTCGATTTGAAGTCAGATTGTAAGAAGTGGATCCCTGGGGTCTGTGCCTTTGAAGGACATAAGAATCTTTACATAGCTTTTGGACTTTTACCCAGACATATGGCCCATACCAAAGTATTATTTATTTTTATGAGACTTTCAAAAAATCACTTTATTGCTGCTTAAGTGAATCATTGTTGTTACATACAAAGGGAAAAGAAAAGGGGCTTAACTTGGACTTGACTGTAGCTTGGCATTTGAATGCTGACTCTGAGCTCATTGAGTATAAAAAAAAAACTGAACAAGAATTTTGCCCTCGAGAAAGATGTTACATAAATATGATTAAGGCCTGAGTACTGCTAGCATAATTAGCATAAAAATATATCTTGGTTGTTTCCCCAGTATTTCCATGTCTGGATTATGAATGATATTTGGGGATTTAAGTACCTTAGAGTATTGCTTTCTTTACAGATAGCTCCTTCGAGGATTTGATAGCTTCCTTTACTTGGAGTTTAATTTATTTCTCTCATGTTTTCTGAAACAGTTCTATTGAATGTACTCAGTATCTCTCCAACTGAGTGTATTAAGTCTTCTATAAAGTTTAAGTCAAAAGAAAACATTTCAGCTTCTGAGCTCAAATATCAATTTTTTCTTTCGCCTATCTCCAATGCCAATCAATATACTTCATTTTATAGTGACATTTTAGGAGACAGTCCCCCAATATGATTCCTTGTACAGTCAACTGCAACTACCCTAGAGCAATGATACAAATACTCCTAGGCCACTGAGGGGAAAGCACTTCTGTGTTCCGTCTGTGAATTTATCATAATAACATTTGTTAAGATTGTTCTCAGTAACTTTTATAGCAGATCGTTCCTCAGAAGTTACTGTCTAGGGAGTCGGATGAAATTGCCAGAAAAAAAAAAGATTTGATTAATAGGACACTTTCCCCACATCAGCTGTTTGAAAGAAAGGGACAGCTGCAATATACATCAAAGAAAACCCTTCTTTGAGAACAGTGTAGTGTTTTTGTTTTTAATTTATTGCTTAACAAAATTACAGTGACTTTTCATCTTGACTTCCAGGTGAAACAGGGCCTGGCTAGGAATGAAAAATCATCTTTCATACCTAAGGCTTTGTCATTACAATGAATCACAATACTATTTGTTTCATTCTCTTGTGGTGGGCCATGTGATTAGTGGTGCCACCTTAGGCCGTCATCTTCTATTTTCCAGCTCAGGTTCCAGTGGACTAGAAAAATGGGGTGACTACTATTACTGCTACTGAAGTAACAGGTGAAGGAGAGAAAAGAAATGGTCTGTTGTCTCATGATATGTCTGAAAAAGTTAACAGATGACAATGGTGCCTGGGGTCAATGGATACCTGCAGTCACTCAGTGGTAGAAGACATATGAGATCATGATAGTATAATGTCTCCCAAGGAGTTTCTGCTTATTTCAATCTTTCCTGACCACGAAGGAACACAGAGGAGAGGAGATGTCATACTTCCATTCTGATTTTTAGATAAAGTAAATTTTAGATTATGATCCATTTATAATTTGTAATATATATGTAATATTAATTCACCATGTCATTAAATAACCTTTGAGTAAGATCATGTTCTATAGGACCAGGTAGTATATACTTCCATCTTTTTTGAGACATATAACATCTGTCCCAACTTTTCATCTGAACTATATTAGTATTTTTGGTCACCTTTTTGTCTTTGTAACAAAAATATCTATAATAAATAAAGAGCAAAGCTTTACTTGTAAAGAGGAAAGCTTTACTTTGGCTCTATGGTTTCCTGGCAACTTTGCTGTTGGGTGTGTAGTGAGGCACAGCCTCATGGTGGAGAATGTACTGTAGAGCAAATCTGGGGGAGCAAAGCAGGAAGAAGAGGAACCAGGGCTCCAATATTGTCCTCAAGAGTCAGCTCCCAGTGATTTAACTCCTTTCCACTAGGCCTATGTCCTAAAGGACCATCATCCAATAAGCTCAGATACTAAGGACTAAATTTTCCAAATGTGAGACTTTGCAGGGTGCTTATGTAAAGTATAACATTGTGTAAAGGCAGCATTTACAATAGCAGTCACCTGCCCTGTTTGATGTACCCTCTGAGATAAACACAGGTGAAGGAATCCTAATGATATTTACTCAAGAGCCTTAGGTCTTTAGCTTTGCATTTAGGTCTGGGCTCTCTCATCAGCTATGAGTGTGACTTGGAAAGTTGGTTTACTTTTTTTAAGCTTCAGTGTTCACATCTTTAAAGCATCCTTTCTGTCAACCAAACTCCACATGTCTATTGAGAGAAGAAACGATGAAATCCAGCATTAGTTATTGTTGCTATATTTTGAGTACTAGATATTATATGGTTATTTCTGTTCATCTAGTTGGAGCCTCACACTGTAATAAGAATGGTTCCATTTCATGTCTGCTACCATTAACAATGAAAATTATGTCTTTATTCAGCACTTACCATGTATCAACATGTATATGATAAATGATCATACTTGATATTCACAGAAATGTTGATAACCATTGATGCTATTAATTACAATGTACAATACTAAGGTCAAAGATTGTGGTATCACATGCCTTCAGGAAGTAGAAGCAGCATTTATTATGACTCTTATTCTGAAACAGCTTTAGCTCTTGAAATTTAATTTTTATGGACGTGTGCTCTTACCTCCACCTCCAGCTTTGAGCGTATTTCATTTTCTCTTTACTCCTCATCATTATTGTGTCCAGTGGTTTGCTAATTCTAGTAACTTATGAGTGTCCTGAGGCATAGACTGATCTCATGGGTCACTGAACTTTCTGCTTATTGAGGTTGAAGAACCAATGTACATTCAGTGCCTTCAAGTTCTGACTGGAGAGTCTGCAAGTAAAGTCTATGGACTAGGTCAACTTGTTCCTTGTGAATAGCTAGCAGGCAGTCATGTCTGCTTTTCTCTGTATTCAGAGGCCCCAGTATTGTCTGAGTCACAGTCTACATATGATTAGTCTCAGTGGTAGAGATCAAGTATTTGAACTTAGAGCACAAAATCATTTCCTTGTATCTCATTTCTCTTAACATCTCCGTAGAAGCACATGCCTCTCTTCATGCATTCACTCACTCAAATAGTCAAAAAGTATTTATTGAGCACTTGTGATGTAATGAACTGGATACTAAACGAGACCCTGAAGATACAGCTGTGAACAAGATTAAGAGATCTGGACCAGAAAACACTCAGACTCTAGGACAAGGCAGATAAAAAAGTTACCAAATGAAGAAGATGGAAATGAATTCTAAGACATGAATTAACCACATGAAGAAAATAGAAGCACTTTTCCAAGCAGAAAGAATAGTGTAAGGAAAATATCTAAGATAAAGGTATGACATGTGACTGGAAATTCATAAAAAAGGAGAAGCATGATAACATGTATGGGAAGATATGGAGTCAAAGTAAAGTTTATATATTTTATTCTTCTTATAATGGGGAGATATTGGAAGCCATGAAAAAGTATGATCATACTTGAGTTTTAAATAAATCACTGTGGACATGAAATTAAGAATGGACTGTAGTAAGGGCCAGTTGGAGTGGTTCACACAAGTAATGGGAGTTGAAATTCAGGCGGATGGTAGATGGAGGTTAACTGGGGGAAAAAGTTAGCAAGATCCCCATCTCAACTGATAAGCTTGGGTGTGCTGATGTGTGCCTATGATCCCACCCACAGGAAAGGCAATATGGAGGAGGATTACAGTCTGTGTCTGGAAAAACACTTAAGATCCTATCTGAAAAATTACTGAAGCAAAGGCAGCAGTGTGACTCATATAGGTGAGTGGCTTGCTGGAACTCAGTGGACTATTCGCTCTTCCTATTTTAAGGTCAATGCAATTGCTAGTCGCTGGGTCTGGAATCTGTCCCCACCAGATATTCACATGGCAAGCTTACCTACTTTTTTTTAATTCTTATTGCAGTGTCACTTTGACAATAAAAACTTCTTTTTGTTAAAATAAGTTTTTTATTGTGAAAATACTGTACCAGAAGGGTTATAGTTACATGAGCAAGGTAATGAGTACATGTCGCATCAAGCATTGTTGCCTCCTCATTTGTTTTTCCTTACCATCCTTTCTATCCCACCTCCCCAACTACCCTCCCCGCCCCCCAAGTTGTAAAGTTTGTTGTCCAACATAGTGTCTTGTACATTTCATCGTTACAATGGGTCAACCTGTATCCCTATTTAAACTTAAACATTTTTCCCTTCCCCTCCCCGAATTATACCAACATCAAATCAGTGAAAGGGGTCATACTGTGGGGGAGGAACATACAAAGAAACAAAAAAATCACATGGCACCTTATAAATGCGTTAAAAATAATAACAAGAAGAAAAAACCACTCATGTCCCTATCTTAAGATTCATTTCACTTAACTTCATCTGATATTGTCATATGTACATAGCTTTTGACCTTTTCTACTTGTCCCAGACATATACTAGTTATTGAAAATAAGGGAAACCATGGGACCTATGTTTTTTTGGGCCTGGCTTACTTCAGTTAATATAATTTTTTCCAAGTCTTTCCATTTCTTATCAAACGGGGCAATTCATTCTTTCTGATGGAGGCATAGAATTCCATTGTGTATATAGACCACATTTTCTTGATCCATTCATCTATTGAGGGGCATCTGGGTTGGTTCCATATCTTAGCTATGGTAAACAATGCTGCAATAAACATAGTTGTGCTGGTAGCTTTAGTATGGTCTTGTTTGTGATCATTTGGGTAAATGCCCAACAGTGGGCTTGCTGGGTCATAGGGGAGCTGTAGGTGGAGTCTTTTGAGCAACCTCCATACTGCTTTCCATAGTGGTTGAAAAACTTGTTCAATAAAAACTTCTTGCTAATTCACAATGACAAGATGGTATGCTCCTTCACTATCCTGCTCTTCGCTTTATTTTTATCCTTAACCTATGGGGAATTGTAACCTTAGGCATTTTATATATGATTTCCTTTTCTGTCTTCCTTATTGGCAGAATGGTGCTTGGGATGTGTGATCCCTTAGTAGTAAACACTTGTTGAATGAAGGAACTAATTGCCTTGGAGGATGGATTTGTCATGGTGGATCACAGAATCAAGAGAGGCTTATTTGTTTCTGATAGCTTACATCTTAAAGGACCAAGATTCTAGCACCAACAGCATGGGAAATATGTTCATAATGATAGCAGGAGTCTTTACTATAGCAAAGAAAAAATGAAGGTCACTATAGAACATTATACATAGCACAGGGAAATATGCCAGGCTGGCACAAAATGAACTGATATTAATTTTGTACTAATTGGGAAGAAGGAAATTTCTAACAGACATCAACTTGAATTAAGGAAAACTAATGAGGTTGTTGTCTTCTACCAGATTTGTAACTGAGATTTATATATCAATATAATTGTTAGACATTTACTTTTAGAATTTCCTGTGGTCTAAGTAGTTTTCTCCATTGCTTCATTGTTTCCACCTTCACCCCATTCCTTATGATCCATATTCAGGAAGATTTACAAGCAAATGCTTTTCTTAAGATCACCAATGAGATTATATCTTATTGACTCTTGCTTTTTCATCTGTATCCATTTCTCTATCTAGAAAGTGAGTTCATGCAAGTAATGTACCATCAAAGGTGAAATCTGAGACTATGAAGATCACATCATTAAGTAAAAATGCAATTTAATAAATTGCTAAAATCACCAATGCTATTAATTTCACTAAACAGTGAACACATTAAGCACATGAATTATGTTTTAATATATTTACTACAAGATATGCATACCCCATCCTTTTTCTTTTTGATCCTCCCTTCCTTTCCCTCCCCTCTCCCTCCCTTACCCTTCCTTCTTTTCCCCTCACCTTCCACTCCTCTCCACTCCCCCTCCTTTCCCTTTTCTCTCCTCCCCTCCATTTCTTTCTTCTTCCTTCTCCCTCTCCTCCCCTTTTCTCTCTTCTTTCCTTTGGTGTTCAGGACTGAATAAGCTCACTGCACGTGTTAGATAAGGATTGTACCACAGAACCACACCTTTAACCCCCTTTGCCCATTTTTACTCCCTTTCCATCCCACCAACTCAAAGACTGAGCTTAGCATGTATTCAAGCCTCCTCACCTATACCCACTCTGTGATAGAGGTGAACCAGAAGGAGAATCAAAGTTATGAGATTAAGATAGTAGTTTCATATCTTTTAATTTTTTCCTTAAAATTCAAGCTTAATGGTCTGCTCCAGACATCAAAATTGATATATTAAAGCAAAAGAAAGAAAAATTGCTGGTTGAAAATATCTACTGCCAAATACCTTATTTGTTCCCACAGCTTGCTCAAATCCGGTCATGACAGTCTGGAGACTGATAAGGAATGGTTCTTTAGCTTGCGCTATTTTTCTTTTTTTGCGGTATTTTTCTTTTTTTAATTGTAGAATTCGGATAGAGATAGTTCAAGTAATTGCACTGTTGCCTTATCCATATTTGCATGAAAGGTGTAGGAAAGAGTATGAGAAGATCATTTTACTTAGTACTGAATTCAAAAGAGAATGTTTGCGTAGGAAGGAGTCTAAGGAAGGTCATTTTACATAGCGTTGAATTCAATAATTTATTTGCTTCTCAGTGCTGGCAAAGAAACACCTGCCTTTTTTGAGTGAGGGGATATAGAAATGTTATATTAACATTCATCAATTACAGAAAATAATGTATTTCATTGTGACATTTTATACATGCATATACTTTACTAGTATATTCACTTTTCAGTATCCATTCTCACCATCTTTTGCTTGGACTTTTCTCTTTTCCATACTAGTTAATTTTTTTATTTAATGTCTTTTTTCTCTATATTCTACATGACAGCAAATGTGATATATGGGTTTCTGAGCCTGGCTTATTTTTCCTAATGTAATGGTCTCCACTCCCACTCATTTTCATGCAAATGATGAGTTTATTCTTCATTGTGGCTGAATAACTATTTTGTATGTGTACCTCATTCTTTTTATTCATCAGTTAATGGACAGCTAGGTTGATTGTGTAAATTGGCTATTGCAAATACTGCTTATGTAAAGGTGGATATGGGACTGGGAAGGTGGCTCAGTGGTAGAGTACTTGCTTTGCATGCATGAGGCCCTGGGTTCGATTCCTCAGCACCACACAAGCGGAAAAAGCCAGAAGTGGCACTATGGCTCAAGTGGTAGAGCACTAGCCTTGGGCTGAAGAGGTAAGGGACAGTGCCCAGGCCCAGAATTCAGGCCCCATGACCGGCCAAAAAAACCCCAATAAAACAAAAAACAAAAAAATGTGGATATGCAGATATCTCTCCTGCAGATTATAGAATTTTTCTGGAGAAGTATTCTCAGGGAAGTAGAATAAGCTCATTTGGTAGTTTTGTTTTTAATTTTTTGAGGAACATCCATACTAATATACATTCGTACCAATAATGTACAAAATTGAGAGGAATAGCTTTAATGGCTTTCCAGTTGACCAGAGATTAATGAGATGGTCACTATTCAGTTCAGAGTATATGTGTTCTAAAGTGGACCATAACCTGTTAAAATGTTCATTCATAGAAAACAAAAAAGGTCTATTTGTCAAAAAAAATTATTGTTAATTCACCTCATTGTGAGTGAACATATCAGTGCTACTTTGCCCTAATCTGTCTTTTGTTTACTTAATTGCTGCTTTTCAACTAAGTCAGCAACATAGTAAGCAAAACACTTTTATAACTCAGATATATTGTAGAAATATTAGCACAGGCACACTATTGCAGTATTATAGTGAGAGAAGACATTTACTAGAATGATACATTAAACCTTTAAAATATGTATTTTAGTTGATTTATTCTTTGGGATGTGATGAGAAGGTAGAGACATGTATTCTTCATATAAAAAGGAGTAATAATTGAGATCTCCAGATGCCTTTATATAGTGCATGATACTTAATATAAAATAGCTGACAGTCCTGAATAGCAATGTGTCTTTTCTGTTGAAGATGGAGGTTGCTCTTTGAGTATGAATTCTCAGAATTTATTTGACTAACAACTTAGAACCTCACTGCTGATTTTTTTGTAGTTGTTGTTGATCATGGGACCTGAACTTTGGGCCTGGGTGCTGTCCCTCAGCTCTTCAGCTCAAAGCTAGCGCTCTACCATTTTAGCCACAACGCCACTTCTGGCTTTTTCTGTTTATGTGGTGCTGAGGAATCGAACGCAGGGCCTCATGCATATAAGGCAAGCACTCTACCACTGAGCAACCTTCCCAGCCACCTCATTGCTGATTTTTATATGTAGTAGTATCACTTTAAAATATACCCAGCTATCCCTATTCCTCAAACAACAATGTACAAAGAGGAAAAGGTAGAGCCAGTCAGCTGATCTTCTGTATGCCACACAAATTTGGCCATTCAGAAAAATGGACTCCAGGGAATACCCTGATTGCTATGTAAAAGCTATAGAACCAACCCAGATGCCCCTCAGTAGATGAATGGATCAAGAAAATGTGGTGTATATACACAATGGAATTCTATGCCTCCATCAGAACGAATGACATCACTCCATTTGTTAAGAAATGGAAAGACTTGGAAAAAATTATATTAAGTGAAGTAAGCCAGGCCCAAAGAAACATAGGTCCCATGGTTTCCCTTTTTTGCAATAACCAGTATATGTCTGGGACAAGCAGCAAAGTTTAAAAGCTAGGTACATATGACCAGATAAGATGAAGTTAAGCAAAATGAACTCCAAAATAGGGACACAAGTGGTTTTTTTCTTTCTTGCTATTGTTTCTAACGCATTTATAATGTACCATGTGATTTTTTTTGTTTCTTTGTATGTTCCTCCCCCATGGTATAACCCCTGTTTTCACTGTATTTGATGTTGGTACCCTGCATCTTGTATATACATTTCTCTAGTTTGGGGAAAGAAAAATCATAATGCTTAAATAGAGATACAGGTTGACCCACTGTAACAGTGAGATGTACAAGACACTATGTTGAAAAAAAAACTTTACAATTTAGGAGGGGGGAGGGAAAAGGGGGAAGTGTAATTGTGGAGGAGGGAGGGAAGAGAGGGTAGGGGAAAAACAAAGGAGGAGGTAACAATGCTTGATAAGAAATGTAATCATTACCTTGCTCATGTAACTGTAACCCCTCTGTACAGTATTTTTACAATAAAAAATTTTAAAAATGCTAAGAATATTTGTTTAACTAAAAGATCAGAAGGTACAGTGCTAATAGAAGCAGACAGATATAGTACTATTTTGAGGCTTTGTTCTCAAGTCCTATGTAGTATCTGGATTCAGGCAAATATTCTCTTTATTTCTCCCACTTTGGCTAACAAGTGCTTACTTATTCTTTACCAGTTGGTATGTGCCTTTTTTGGGGGAAACTTGCCTATGTGCTTTTGTAGCACACTGATCTTATCATCTATTATACCTCATTATAATTCCCTGCATACTTTCCTTGAATATTTCTTCGCATCAGACTGTAAGTTCCATGAGTAATACTGTACATTTTTATGCATATAGCTTGATACAGACAGTTAATAATGACTTGCCTATTAAGTGAATGAATAAATTCCAAAGACTTACTTGTGGATGAAGGATATTATACTTTACAAACTATAAGACACGAATGGAAGAAATTGGAGAAGACATAAATAAAAAGATATTCCATGTTTATGGACTGAAGGAATTGATGTTGCTGAAATGTCCATACAACTTAAAGTGATTTACAGTTTTAGTGCAATATCTTTCAAAGTTTCAAGGATATAATCTCATCTATGGAATGTGAAATATTTGAAGCATGGGGGAGTGCAAACAATGGTAGTTTCTGGGGATCAGAGGAACGATGGCATATTGGTCAAGGGACATAAAACTCAGACAGAAAGAACAAATGCACCAGAGCTACTGTATAATGTGGTAAGTATTTATATAAATATATGTATACTTGAAAGAATACAGTCTAAATTCTACTAAGCTGGTACGTTTTACTATTCTAGTTTACAAAACACTATTTGAAATAATGGATATATTAATTGGCTTGATTTAGCCATGCCACAAGGAATATATATCAAAATAAAATAAACAATAGCAATGTTTGTAAACTGTTGTTTTCTACTTCTTTTAGTTGTTAACTGCATGAAGGCAGAGAAAGATCTTGAGTTTATTTCTTCATCACAAATATTACAGTTTCATGAAATTCTGAGGCCTACAAAATGAAGTTAGCTTGTATTTGTATGTGTGTACTAGTACTGAGACTTGAACTCAGAGCCTCAGGCTTTTTGCTCAAGAATAGAACTCTACTACTTGAGTCACAACTCCACTTCCAGCTTTTTCCTGGTTACTTGGAGATGAGTCACTTGAATTTCCCTACTCAGACTGGTTTCCAACAGTGATCCTCAGATCTCAGCTCCCAGAGTAGCTAGAATTATGGGTGTGTATGCTGACTGAGCCCAGCTAAAATAAAGTGAGTTTTCTAAAAACTTTTAATTTTTAATTTTCTTATTTGTAGTTGCACAAAGGCATTGCCATTTAACACAGATATTCATGAAGACAATGAATCTTGGTTGATGTCACCTCTTCCAACATTTCAGCCATCTTTCCCAACTCAGAACTTCTATTGCTTTTCATAATTTTGTAGGACATATTTGTAGGATATGTTTTGAATTCTGGACTGCATTCTCCCCTTCTCATTTCTCTTTCCCTCTCCTCTTGTCCTCACCCCTTTGGAATACCTGCTTCCTCATATTTATTTTGCTGAAGTATGAGTTTGCCTCTCTAGAGAATTACACTATTTGCGTTCTACCTTGAATCTACCATATTTCATACCCAATGTATGGGTATGCATCCATCAGAAAGAATGACATCGCCCCATGTGTGAGAAAATGGAAAGACTTGGAAAAATTATATTAAGTGAAGTAAGCTAGGCCCAAAGAAATATAGATCCTATGGTTTCCCTTATTTGCAATAGCTAATATATGTCTGGGACAAGCAGCAAAGGTCAAAAGCTATGTACATATGACCAGATAAGATGATGTTAAACAAAATGAACCCCAAGATAGGGACACAAATTTTTTTCTTGCTTGCTATTGTTTCTAAAGTATTAATAAGGTACCATGTGATTTTTTGTTTCTTTGTATGTCCCTCCCCCATGGTATAACCCCTGTTTTCACTGTATTTGATTTTGGTATAATTTGACGAGGGGAAGAGAAAACACAAAATGTTTATATAGGGATACCGGTTGACCCAATGTAACAATGAAATGTACAAGACACTGTTGAACAACGAACTTTACAATTTAGGCAGGGGTGGGGGAGTGTAGTTGTGGAAGTGGGAGGGAAGGGATGGTAGGGGAAAGACAAAGGGGTAGGCTACAATGCTTGATAAGAAATGTACTCATTACCTTGCTTATGTAATTGTAACCCCTCTGTATGTTATTTTCACAATAAAAAAAAGAGGCATGCATGATCAGATGTCAATGCCAGTATACCTTATTCTATTTTCTTTTTTTAATTTTATTTTAATTTTTATTGACAAGGTGATGTACAGAGGGGCTACAGTTACATAGCTAAGATAGTGAGTACATTTCTTGTCAAACTTGTAACCCCCTCACTCATGTTTTTCCCTGTGTCTCTCCCCACTTCCCCCTCAAGTTGTACAGATCATTTCCAATATATTGTCTTGTGAGTATTGCTGTTGCATTGCTTCCCCCTTAGTCCATTGTCTCACTATTTTGTTGTTCCCCTTCCCTAATTCAGATAAACATCTATATAATACTGAGGGTACCAAAATCAAATACAGTGACAACAGGTGATAAACTATAAAGGAGAAAACACAAAAGAAAAAGAAATCATGTAGTACATTGAGAACAACAATAACAACAAAGAAAAACCTCTTGTGTCCATGTCTTGGAGTTCTTTTTGTTTAGTACTATCTTATATGGTCATATGTATATAGCTATTGAGCTATTCTTCTCATCTGCTAAAATTGTCCAAAAGGTTTACTAATTAATACAAATAAGGGAATCAATGGTACCTATGTTTCTTTGGGTCTGGCTTACTTCACTTAATATAATTTTTCAAGTCCTTCCATTTCCTTAGAGATGGGGTGATGTCATTGTTTCTGATGGAAACAGAATTCCATCATATATATATGAAAATGTGAGATAGATATATCTATGGATTTATATATACAGATATAGATTTATAGATATATCTATCTCACATTTTCTTGATCCTTTCATCTCCTGTGGGGCATCTGTGTTGGTTCTATAACTTAGGTATGGTAAATAATGCTGCAATGAACATAGTTGGGCTGGCAGCTTTAGTGTAGCCTTGTTTGTGATCTTTTGGGTAAATGCCCAGAAGTGGTATTACTGTGTCATAGAGTAGCTCTGTGTTCAGTCTTTTGACTATACTGCTTTCCAGAGTGGTAGAACAAGTTTACACTCTACCATCAATGTAGTAGTGTTCCCTTTTGGCCACATCCTCTCCAGCATCTGTTGATATTAGATTTCTTGATTATAGCCATTCTAACTGGGATGAAGTGGAATCTCAGTGTTGTTTTGATTTGCATTTCTTTTATGACTAGAGAAGTGGAGCATTTCTTCATGTGTCTATTGACCATTATTATTTTCTCTTCAGAAAATTCTCTCTTTAAGTCTTTAGCTCACTTATTCATGGGACAGTTGTTTCTTTGAGGATTTGTTTTGGGGTATATAATTTTTTATTTCTAAGTATATTTTAGATATGAGGCCCTTGTCTGTTGATAGCTAGTGAAGATCTTCTCCTAATCTGTGGCTTTCTAATGATTTGGCATGCTTTGCCATGCACAAGCTCTGCAGTTTCATGCAAACCCATTTATCCAATCTTTCTTTGGTTTGTTGTGTTTCTGGGTCTTTATTAAGAAAATGTCGGCCTGTGCCAAGGAGCCTTAGATTTTCTCCTCCTAGATTTTCTTTCTAGAACATCATAGCCACTCTCATAGTATATATTAATTTATAACATTTTGCTTTGATAAACAAACAGAACTGTTTTAGTTCACCCTGTCTACATGATAGTAGAAATACAAGGAGCAGTCATTCTAACTTTTTGAATATTGAGTCTCTTTTGTATACTAGGCAGTTAAAGGATAGGGCTGGAGAACTTGCTTTGTGTTTTCCTTATTTTGGGAAGACTATTCTGGGCTTCAATTTCTTTATTGATATATTTCTATCAGTAGGATTTTGGTGAGGATGAATGAAATATACACACTATCAATTTCTGTATATATATAAAATGATGGTATTATTACTGACATGTAAGATCAGTCAGCCACTACTGTGAATATTGTCAAGAGAGTAGAATATTTTATAAAATCTTCATGATAGGATATATTTTTGCAGTTATATATAGAGAGAGTTAGATAAAACAGTTTTCAGGTAGTACTTAAAATACTAAAAATTAAATTATTTTTCCAGTTTCTGAAGGGAGTAAGTTGCATAGTTTCCCAATTACTGATCCATAGCGCAACAACAGACCTAACTGGAAGGAAGTATTCATTACTGAAGTTGCTTTTCACTACTCTGTAGCTTTAACAGATTACAGACATGATAATGTAATGTCTATCTATACATTGATCACCTTTTCTGAGTGACTGCATGTGGTAATCAGTTTTGAGCCCAAGGGAATATAAAGACTATAGCAGAGTAGATCACACATCACTGTATTAGTTTCTTATGGTTGACACAACAAATTACTACAAATTTTTATGTTTAAAGGAATATAAATTTAATATCTTAATATACAGAGGCCAGAAATCTCAAATGAGTTTTACTTAGTTAAAGCAAATTTTAGACAAGAACACATTCACTGTATAAACTCAAACCATTAGTTTCTGTTGTCATATCTGATTCCTTTTCCTGTATCGAATGGATCCTTTGCCTCATAAGGATACTTGTGATTACATTTGCAGCCTACTTGTATAATCCAGGATAATCTCCCATCTCAACCTTTCAGAGTATTCAAAACTGTTTTGCAAAGTCCCTTTGTCATTAATGTTACATTTATAGGTTCCAGCAAAGAGGATAGAGGTATAGCTCTGAGGACTATTAATCACCCCACAATTTCTAGACCTATCTGTAGTTTCCTTTTCGAGTACAAAAGTTCATCTTAGCAAAGTCAAGTCTTCGTTCCTCCTATGCTGATGAAAATCTAGAGATCAATTCCTGACCTGTAATGCTGTGAACATACTAAAAACACAGTCACACTCATTATTTCACAGATGTGTTTCATAGGACTTTAAATTAGTATGGTAACCTATGGCAACTTTAGTCATTCTTTATTTTCCTTCTAGCTTCTAGTTTTTATTCTTCAGTTTTTTATTTCTCTTAATGGTCAAAGGCTATATTAAGTGAGAATGTAACCAGATGTTTTATTTCTCATTTTGAAAGGAATCATGTGGGCCATGGTTTCTATCATGAGTTTGGAGCATGGCTCCAAACACTACAGCATGGCTCAGTATTAAGGATAGAAAAGTGGACCTGCTAAGTTCAGAGAAAACACAAAGGAATTTTCATCCCATTTATAGGGGTGTAATTATATTCAACAACAGTTCAATGAACAATGGTACTTGCTTATGAGAATGAATTACCATCCTCTTTTTATAAGTTCAGACATTTCAGCAATCCCTTAGTTGAGGCCTGGTTCTATACAATATTTGAATCATCTCACATATTCTCCCAGTGTGGCAGAGGATGTGTAATTTGTAGTGTTTCTGCTGCTTATAACCTCTGTGAAAATATCTGGATCATTACAACAAAGATGTGCATATGTGTCAATGCACTTGAATTAATGAGATAACATCTCCATTTTCTTTTGTGTGTGATAAAGTACCTATCCATCAATATATGTCTTATGGCCTATTGACCTACTGGTGCAGTTTATATAACATATGCTAATATTAATGATTTGAATAAATATAGGTGGAAAAGATAATGTTCGTGGAAAGGTAGAGTCTAACATAGTTCTTATTTTTGACTATTTTTAATCTGGGTTCATTCTTCCTGATTGTGTGAATGTCTGTTTGTGACTTTGGGAGAAAATAATTTTTAAAAAGATTGGAAAGAATGTCATCATTATTATTAAAACATGAAGAATCATGAAGTTACAGAAATAGAGATGTTTTTGGAATCATGTAGGCCCACCTTATTATTAAAAACAAGAAGAAACCAAGGCTGAGATATGCAGTGGCAATCCACAGTAATGACACTCCACGGAAATGACAGCAACTGTAGCCTGGTCCTCTGTGTGAGTGAATGGCACACTATAACTATATTGCCACCCTCTATCTCATCTTCTCTATTCAGAATATTTGTGAAAAATGCATATGCAACTAATTTTGTGTGCACTATTTTTGTGTACCAACTGCATATCTTATGGCATACATTAAATGTCATGACAACTTTGAATCCAAAGATAGTGACAGAAGTCAGTTACAAGAGGACTGCTACTTTATAACTTGAAACTCATTTTAGGGAATAAATTCTAAGAGACCATTAATCAGATATTCATGTTCTAATTCATCAAGAGAACTATTCCTCGTGAAATATAGAATCTGACAGTTTTGTTTGTTCTTTATAATAGGGATTGTTAATGGGATGGAATTCAAATCAATAAGCAGTGTCTAATAATTGAGCCTTAAACATGTGAATTTGTCAACAGTAATAAAGAATGCAATTAGAAAGTAACTGGAGAAATACTAATAGTTGTGTCTTTAATGAAGACTGAGACCCTTTTATAAACTCTGTGTAATTAGTTTTTGTGTGCTAGCAAATCTTTTTCAGTCCTGCAAAATTATGGGCTATATCATATCTGAATGTTATTGATACTTCTAGCTCATGTACAGAATAATTAAGGAAGATAGCTTAACAAAGAAATACTGGGGAATAAAAATAGACATAATTGAAAACTGAGAAGAGTCATTCCTATTGTCCAAAAAATTGATAATACAATTCAGCATGTATCCATTATTTTTCAGCATGTCATTCTCGGATCTAATATCAGACTAGTCAAGGAAAGCTTTCATCCACTACAATGGGCTTAATGTTCTTCACAACCAGAATCACTGTAGGAGGTTAGCTAAGGGCAAATAAGTTTCTGAAAGATTCAAGTGTTATTATTGGAAACATTAATGATGTGTATGTTATATTATACTTTTAGCAAGTTAATCCTGCTTTGGTTCAGTATGAACAACTACCTCAGTGCTTCACGACATTTTTTTGAAGAAGAGAAAAACTATAACTGATTTAATTAGGTACTTAGTGTTTGATCTTCATAACTTTTGGAGGTTAGCAGGTCAGAGATCTCTAGACCTTTTTGCTAGATGAAGATTCAGACACTCAAAAAGGTAAAGCAACTTGCCCAAGATGAGGTAAAGGATAAGGACTTGCAGCTCACACTGTAAATTTTTCTTCAGTTACTGAATTGCATATGGTACCAAATATATATGCTTGGTTTTCAAGTTGAATTACAAATTGTCTTAATTATCAAAAATATACACTTAAGTTCAATCACAATTAAATTTGTTTTGCAATGTTTGTAGAATCTCTGGCTTCCTGAATTCAAATAAAGCTTCACTTGTCCTTAAGAATTAGGTAACTGGGGATATTCTGATTTACAACATTCATGATTGAAGAATGGTACTCTCACTGGGCACTCATCATGCCTTCTAAAAGATTATTGTGCATAGTTATAATTCAACTACAAAGGATCATTTTTTCCTTCAATTTAAGGACAATCTGAAGGAAAATTATTTTAGAGAATTGACATGGAGTCAATTATTTTAGGAAATCGACATGAATGGTTTTAATAGAAGTAGCTTTTCCAACCACTCCTCTCCAGGGTTGCAGCATTAAAGTCAACTCAAGGAGTCAAGCAAATCAGTACTGAAGTCTGCAGTGTTTATTTATAACATTATGAATTATTAGAGCTGGGGTAGATTATTTGAATAACTTTATCCTCACATGGAAAAAGATGCTACAAAAATAGGTTGTATTCGAATCATTTAAAATCTTTTATTTAGCCAAGCAGTTAAGACAATTTATTCACAGAGTAGATTGTGAGCAGAAAAGGAATTAGAGAGAAACAGAAATATACCAGTGTTCATCTGGAGGGTTATTATTTGTCATGGAAGGAAAATTCTCAAAGAACTCCTTTGAGGTCTTCCCGAACATGTTACCTGGCTATGTAAGTTAAGATTGCTCAGTCAAGTCTGACACTGGAAAAAGAGCCAGTTATAAACAGATGTTCCAATGTGAGGCAAAATGAGTTCATTTTAATTTTTTGTGAAGAAACCTTCTATTTCCTATCTCCCAGAAAACGTATGACTGGATATGAGGTTGTAAGAAACATGACAATGCATTGACAATAACATTGGACCCAGGTCAGAGAACCAGATGTTTAAGAAGTGATATTTTGATCTTGTTTAGGAAGTTTCTTCATACATATTCTTTGGGTATTCAATGTTGATATTCAATTTATTATAGTTGTACATCTACAAGCCTAGTTTTTCATTGCTTTGGCATTCTCTGTACAAATCTTACCATTCCATTAAAAACTCTAATAGTTTTAGACAATCTTTCAAAGAGCTTTTAAATAATAAATGGTCTAATTTCCCAACTTAGTAAATGAAACACTTTCAAATATTATAAACTGCATTTACATTTTAATATATAGTACTAATTTTCCTTTCTTAGCTCTTTCAATTGTCTGATAACAAACAAAGCCTCTAGAGTATTAAATAATTCTTATAATAAATGTAATTTATATATACAATAAACCAAAAGTTCTTTTAGAAATTCTAATACTGTTAAAGATAATCAATTATTTAGTTCTGCATTTTAAACTGAGTTACAAAACTGTCATACTAAAAAGCCAGATTCTCATAAGTACAGGTACTCAGCTAGCAAACTCGTAGAAAGTATAATATCATTTGGCTTTCTAAAATCTTTATTTTTTAATTCTAAATGTTTCCATGTTGCACTAGGAGAATGGAGGGCAAATAGAGATGAAAAAGGAGGGTTAATATGCTCAAAATACTTTATGTAGTTGTGTGGCAATGGAATAATGAAGCTTGTTGACATTGCCTTGGGAAGAAGAGGAAGAATCTGATCAAGGTTCACTGTATGTATATATATTACATGTCACAGCAAACCCTTCTTGTACAATTAATTGACATTAATAGAAATGTGGGAAACTACCAATACAACCATCTACATTCAATAACAATATAGACTTCAGAAAGAAAAGATTCTTGCCTCTTAAAAGAGAGATGACCATGGTGGTATACATATGTAATCCCAGAAGTGATTCAAGATATATCATGATGTCCAGGCCAGTCTGAGCTATATAAAGACACAACAATGAATTGTTGCAGTGAGCTAATGCAATTCTTAAGTTCTTGAGTATAATTGGACAGAACATTGGTACAACAGCCACAAATACTGTATTGGATAGGCAAAGCAGGCTGCTGTCACCCTAAAAAAAATGATTATCAGTGTTAATTTACAGAGACCTCTCCAATCTAGGTTTTAAAGTCCAAGTAGAATCAGATGGATAAAATGGGAGAAAGTATCATTGCAACCAAATGTAATCACAAACAAGAGGTACAATCTTATTTCTTTCCCTATCTAAGAGAGAGCCAACATTTTTGCAGGAGAGTTAAATGGAGACTGACTGGTCACTAGGATATGAACAAACAGCCCACACCATCAGAAATTCTCAACTGAATTTGTCAGCAGCTAAACTGTACTTTCAGGGTTACAAAGCTTGGAATAAGCCTGGTGGGAAAAACAACAGAAAAAAAAAAAACTTCACAGCAAAAGAATGTGGTGTTTTCTCTTTGAATTAGAGCATCAAAATCAAAGTCATAGGAAGTGACTAATGGCAATCCTTCAATCATTCAACAGTAAGGAAAGTGTTCCAAGTCTTAAATCAGTTTCACACTTAGTAATGAACTTCATGTTCACAGAAATGCTGTTACTAAAGAATTAATATAATGCATGTGGGAAAATAAATAAATCTGCCCCACATTAAATGATTCATATTCACTAACGGGAAGAGTTATTGTTCTTTTTTTTATTGTGAAAACACCATACAGAGGTGTTACAATTACATGGGCAAGGTAATGAGTACATTTCTTATCAAGCATTGTTGCCTCTTCCTTTGTTTCCCCTTCCCATCCCTTCCCAATCTCTCCTGACCCCCTTCCCACCCCCCCCCCCCTCCCCCGCGAAAGTTGTAAAGTTCATTTTTTTGACGTAAAGACTTGTACATCTCATTGTTGCAATGGGTTCACCTGCATCCCTATTTAAACGATTTATTTTTGCCCTTCCCCTCCACAAATTATACCAACATCAAATAAAGTGAAAGCAGGGGTTATATCGTGGGGGAGGGACATACAAAGCAACAAAGAACTCATAAATATGTTAGAAACAATCGCAAGAAAGAAAAAAAATTTGAATCCTTATCTTGGGATTCATTTCACCTAACATCAACTTATCTGAACTTTTCTGCTTGTCTCAGACATATACGAGTAATTGCAAATAAAGGAGACCATGGGACCTATGTTTCTTTGGGCCTTGCTTACTTCACCTAATATAATTTTTTCCAAGTCTTTCCATTTCCTAACAAATGGGGCAATGTCATTCTTTCTAATGGAGGCATAGAATTCCATTGTGTATATATATACCACATTTTCTTGATCCATTCATCTACTGAGGGGCATCTGGGTTGGTTCCATATCTTGGCTATGGTAAATAATGCTGCAATAAACATTCTTATGGTTACATATTACAGGTCCCGACCAGGCATGTAACAGACCTTTGGAGTATCTATGCTGTCATTTGGAGAACTCTTGATACACTGGCTTATTCATGGTGTAACTATGAGACCTTTTGATATGTTCAATGTATTACAGATGACTTTATTTAAAAAGGACTATGTTTTCTAATTCACATTAACTGTTTTTTTTCTCAAGAGATTCAGTAATCTCCATCCAAGTTGATCACTAAACTCCTTAGCATATATTGCAATGCTTATTACCCAGTCATGGATTCTGCAGCGAGATTTCATGCATTTAAATAGCAGGTCTGTAGTTCATTAGCTGTGTGACCTTATAGAAGGAGCTGAAAGTCCCCACACTATTTCTTATTGCACAAAATGTGGATAATACTAGAAATTTCCTTATTGGTTTGCTATGAGAATTAATTTGCTAGTATGTGTAGCCCTTTGAATAGTCACTAGTTCATGAAATATACTATATGGTATAAAATGTTGCTTTCATTATGCATACTTTTAACTATAAACATTTAGAACTAGAAGGATGTTAAAATATTGTCTCTTTCATTTAAGTTTAAATATCTTTGAACTTGGTGGGCTCTTTCAGCATTTCATATATACAAGATCACACATTTTACTTAGCTAGTACAATTTTATTCAACTTTATTATGATATATACTATTCTGGTTTACCCCTTATGTAGTCACAGCTTAGTAAACCTACTAACTAGTTTCAGGCTTAATTATATGCACCTGATAAATTACTTTCTTCACTCCAGCTCTCTACTCTCTCAGTTTCCTTATGTGAAATGTGGGGATAATAATCCCTCCTATGCTCAATGTGCCCCACTCAATAGATACTGTTTCTTGATCATCCACTATGTTATAGTCATTTTATAGGTTCTTTGAGTAACTTATTAAAGAAGTTGTAGAAATATTCCAGACTTCCTGGAGTTTCCATTCTAGGTAGGGGTGTGTCAGGGAAATAAACTGTGAGAAGATGAATAAGTAAACTATATATTGAAAAGTCACACATCCTAAAATAAATATTGAACAGATTAAAAGGAATAAAAATATATAGGAAGGTTTTAAGATTAATTATAATATTGAATGGAATGATTAGAGTAGGACCATTGAGAATGATATTTGGGAAAAACTTTAGGAGTTGACAGCCAGCGAAAACAATGATTTATTTTCAGGCATTGCTACAGCATAAAAGGAATCTAATTTGTCAGCCTCTGGCAAATATATATGCTTAGTTTTTGCTTCTACTTTATTACTAATAGCCACTCCTACAAGTCTTTCATCTATTTCATGTCTTCAGAATTAATTAAAAGTATTGACGCTTATCAGGAGAGGGAAATTATATTCTACCCACAGGAAAATATGGCAAGATCTGGGAAAGTTAACACTTGTTTACTCTTTGGTAGTCTTCAAATATCCTCAATTTACATTTGGCCAATTCCTGAAAGTGTAGCCTTTGGAATGTTAATTATACTCTTTTGTTGTTTATACTTGAGGAAGTGAACCTTATCACTAATGACAGTTACTGTGCATAGATTTCAGGATTTATCGTGTTTACCTGGTCTTAAGGTAGAGGGGCTGAATTGCAGTTGCTGGCACAAATTGAGAGTAAGATGCACCAATGTGACCACAGACTGTGATGCGCCAATAGGCTTCTTTTGACAGATCTTCTGTGTTTCTGCAGTTGGCTGCCAGAGTAAATGTGCCAAAGTGCCGTTATGTGTTCTTGGATCATGAAGAACATCAGAAACTATAAGTTTCTACTCTGGCCTGGGCTGCTTTGCTGCTGCTACATGTTGTTTATCTACTGCTTTTGCTATGTGATAAATTTTATCCATAAGTATAATCTGTTGTCATGATTCCTTCCAGTAGAGCAGTAAATTTAGGGTCTTATATGAGAAGACCATTTACAACTGTTATCACAAATGCTAGAAGCAAAGGCTTAAAAGCAGGGACATGGCTTCAAATGATCCAAAACTGTAAGAAAGCCAGAGTTTGTGTTTTATTTTCTTTAATTTACTTCATTGTTGTTTTAGTGGTGATATACAGCAGCTTTATATACAAAAAGTAGCAAGTACATTTCCTTTCACATAGTGTCATCTGTTCCCTCATTCTCTCCCATTCCCTCCTTCCCATCTCCACAGACAAGTTGCCTAGTTCATTATCCGCAATGACTAGTGCAGCCAGTGCACTCCACTGCTGCCCTCTTTCTCCATTTTTCCTCTGATTCTGTGCCCTTCCCTTAGCAGATATGCCCAGGAATATACCATATGTAAGGTAAAGAAGAGCGTCATCAAAAAAACCCAAATTAAGACAAAAGTCCTTTGTTTTCATATCTTTAGAGTTTGTTTCAGTATGTAGATTATTTTATATACACATGAAGAGGTGCTTGGGTATTGAAGCTTTGTGATTCTCTCCTAAGACTGTGTTCTTTTGGTCTCACTTTATGTGGGGATCTAGAATTCTGTGTAATTTGTCATATCCCAGTACATTTAAGTCTAACATCTGCATATCAGGGAGAATGTGCACCATTTGTCTCTCTGATCTTGGCTTACCTCACTTAATGTAATTGTTCTTGTTCCATCCATTTCCTTGCAAATTATATTATTTTATTCTTTCTAATGGCTGTGTAAAATTCCATTGTACATAGTTCCACATTTTTTTGGATCCATTCATCTATTGTGGGGGCATCTGGGTTGTTTCCATATCTTGGCTGTTGTGAATAGTGTGGCAATGAACATGGATATGCACGTGTCCTTATCATATCCTGGCTCATGGTACTCAAGGTAGATGCCTAGGAGTGGTATGGCTGGGTTGTAGAGAAAGTCTATGATTAGTTTTTTGAGGAACTTCTACACTGCTTTCCAGAGAGGTTGTATTAGATTATATTGCCACCAGCAGTGCATTAGAGATCCTTTTCCCCCAGATCCGGGCCAGCATTTGTTTTATTTTATTTTATTTTATTTGTGAACATACTGTACAGAGGGGTTACAATTACATGGGCAGGATAATGCATACCTTTCTTACCAAGCATTGCAGCCTCCTCCTTTGTTTACCCTTCACATACATCACTTCCCAGCCTCCCCCCTCCCTCTCCCACCCAATCCTTTCTCCCCCCC